>NC_045652.1:10217917-10559583 GCF_009829145.1 Chiroxiphia lanceolata | reverse complement strand
GGAAATCACAGGGTAGCCAAGTCAGCACTTTTATCATGTGAAAGATATTCCTAAATCCAACAGCTTCTGTGGTGAGTAGCCCAGTGTCTCAGGGCTGCAACCCAGCCAGGTGGTGGAATCGGTATTGTGTGAGGTATTGTGCAGTGTGAAGCCTCACAAGCATCAGGGGCTTTGTGCCCCTTTTGCTGCCCATGGCACAGTCTGCAGCCACAGCTCCAAGGGCACCCAAATAGCCCAATGTTGTACTTGTAAAATAGAGCCTCGAGCAAAGGCTCTAATTGAGACAAAACTGACACCACGGCAGCTGCTGGGGGTGAACAGGAGCAGAGCAGGAGGAGTTGTGTGGGTGGTGACAAAGGTAGTGACATGACCCAGGAAACAACAGGGAATGTGTCTATATTTAATTGCAGATCCTGCTGTTAATGATAGTCTGAAGCAGGAACTTCAGCATTACCATTTGAAGGCTGGTCCATAACAGGGTGATCAATGGGTGGAGGTGAGACAGAGGAATGATTTCAACCATTCTTTCTTTAAAGCTGCCTGGCAGCCTTGAAAAGTTGCCCCCTTTTTTTTTTTTTCCTTGCAATACCAGTCAATTTGGAAAAAAGATAGTCAAAATCATTAAAAGGAATATTGCATGGCTCAGAGACCAATGAGGAATGTGCTGACCCTCCAAAACATTTACAGCCACTGCCCAACACACAGCACTGATCTGAAAGAAACCAACGATACAAGACAGTCCTGCATATTTTTCTTCATGTCTCTAGTTTTATCCCACCCAGAAAACACTGCTCATGCTAAAATGATGACAGGGATCTGCAGCAGAAGTAACTCTGCTATGCAAGCTGCCTTTTCCAACACAATGTCCACAGCAGGAGAAGTGCAGCTCTTTGCTGACTTAGCTGGGCTCGGTGGGTGCTCAGTGTGGATTTACTCAGTATGCTTTGGGAAAGACTTAAAGCAGCTTCTTTCTTACCTGAGATTAGGCTTCTGGGCTGCTAAAGGCCAATTTATGCTTACGTTTATAGGCAGGAGCCTATAAACAGAAACAATCTTGAAATTACTCAGATGCATTGGTGTTGATAAAGGGTTTCTAGGAAGCAGGATGCAAAGAAGCCAAATTTGCACTTAAAATAGGCAGAGAATCCTATTCTGGCATGTGCTGCAGAGAGATCTGCTGGCGGTGCATCACTGTGCCCTGGCACTTGAGAAAACTGGAGCACAGGAGTTTTATGGGTCATACAATGTACTTTAGAGCTATTCTGCAGTAACTGAGCTTGGGAGAGAGCACACCTTTTTTGTTAATTTTATTTAATAAGTCCAAATCAGAGACCAGGATGAGAAGATTGTAGAAGGGCTGTCTGAATCACGAGCTCTTACTTGCGTTTTGAAAGAGAACTCAGTAGAAATTTTGGATCCCAAAAACTTTAAATTTGGAGCATGCAGAATTCATCTCAGCTTTTTGTGGTTAATGGCCTATTTAGCTTTTGTGGGGAGAACTTCTAAAAAAAAAGGGCATTGCAAATATTTATGTTTGTTTGGTATGGAGCTGAACAGCATTGAGCAGAGAGCCAGAGATGTATTTTCATTCCCCTCGAATACGGGTGGGGATGGACATGTTCTTAATTAAGTGTTGGCGTTCAGAAGATTGTTTCCCAAGGTTATTTTTGGTTGCTGAAGTCTGGATCTGAAGCTTGTCTCCTGGCTCCAACCCCAATGCATTCACGTCTGATTTGGGCAATTTAGAACTGAATCTTTATTTGGAAGCAAAGAAGAGCAATGGTTCACTTCACTGATTTCAAGGGATGTCCCCAGTTTTCCTTAGGACAGTGGAAAGCTGTTTCAGCCATCTGAGTCTTACAAACATCTCCATCTTGCAGAAATCTGAATCTGAAAAACATCTATCTTGCAGCTTGACAATGTATTTTGTTACCAGGTGAGGGGTAGACTGGGAAACCTCTGAGTTTCCTGGAGGTGTCTAAGGAAAGGACAACAACCTTTGTGTAAGAGTGCCTGGGTGAAAAGTTTTCTCATCTCATTCTCCTACTCTGGCATCAGCTCCTCCATGCCATGGAGTTCATGGCACAGGCTGAGAGAAGTGATAGGAGGGGAAATGGTGACGTTGAAATGGGAACGGCACTTCAGTTATTCATAAATAACCCCTGATTATCCATTCAGGGTTATTTAACATGACTCAAAGGGGCTGATCTGCTGTAAATGCTTGATATTCAGAAGAAATAACTAACTTGTGCATTCTGAGGAAGCTAATTCAGTGGAGCTAATGAAATCATTGTAAGACCTGCACTACATGAGGTCGTCAGAAGCAATTTGGTTTCAAGTTGTAATATCAAATTGCATTCAGAAAATGGCTGTATTGTGGCACTGAAACAGGTTGTCCCCCCAAAAATGTTCCCAGAAAGGGTTGACTGTGTCCCAGGCCATGGCATCAGGATGCTCCCAGTGGAGCACTGGGATCTAGCAGGATGTGGGGAGCTGCTGAGGGAGTGCAGAGCCCCCTGGCCCTCCCTGCCCCTGCAGGCAGGAGGGCTCCCTACCAGCTTGCCCCCCTCTCTGCTAATCTGGGTGACCTGAACAGGCTCACGTGGGTTGGGCTAAGGGGAGAGCACATGCTGAGCAAGAGGAGAGGTCCCTCACTGTATATTCCTTCAGGGTCAGCTGCTGTTCACTGCTCAGGATCAAATCCCCCTTAATCCCTTGGAGGGAAAGACCCCGGACGCTGCCTGTTGAGCAGAACTTAAACCATGAGAGAGCATTTTTCCAAGCACAGCTGCCTAAAAAACTTCATGGTGCTTATTCACAACTTTTGTTCCCTGGATAGCAAAGAAGCAACAGCTTTTTGTGCAAAACCCATTGAAAGATTTAACTCAGCTTCCATGCTGTGCTTCCTGAGGAGAGGAGAAGGACAAAGATCCTGCAAGGATGATAAAAAAAATTATTGAATTGCAAAATGAAGGTAACCAGCACTGTTCTGGCCATTTTCTGGTGTTTTCTTTCTACTCCCTCAACCATTCACTGTTGGGCTCGTTGCATTAGAAATGAAAATTACATGAAAACACGGTTTATGAGCAGGTCTTTGTGCATCAGGAAGCCTCTTGCCTCAATCTCTAGCCTTATTTCAAACAGTTTTTGTAGTAGTTCAGCAATTTATTTAATTAATATTATTAATGATTTCTGATGGGAAAGCTGGGCTTGGACACATCTCTTGCTGGACATCTGAGACATCATGCAGAGCTGCATTTTGGGGCAGAAATTGGTGGATTTCCAAGCTTCACTGCTCCCTGGACATGGTCTAGCCTGTCCATGTCTTTCTTGTTGTGAGGGGCCCAAAACTGAACCCCAGATTTGAGGTGTGGCATCACCAGTGCCCACAGAGGGGGATGGTCACTGCCTTGGTCCTGCTGGCCACATTATTTCTGTTACAGGTCAGGTACCATTGGTCTTCTTGGCCACCTGGGCACACGCTGGCTCATATTCAGCTGCTGTCAACCAGCGCCTCCAGTTCCTTTTCCAGCTTTCCAGCCACTCTGCCCCCAGCCTATAGCACTGCAGGAGGTTGTTGTGACCCAAGTGCAGGACCCAGCACTGAGCCATGGTGGTGTGTGCTAATAACCCAATAATAAACTGATTAATGGTTTGATAAATCAGTTGTCACACTGCAAACCAGGAAATACTTCCCTTGCCAAATAAGTGGTCACTATCAAGCTTAATGGGACTTTAATAAGAGCACACACACAGTGGTGGGCTGTTCAGTCAGGGTCATGTCCTTTGCTCACCTTGACAGCAATTCACTCAGACACAAGAAAATCTTTTCAGCAACGTGTGTTCCTTCAGAGCTGCACTGATTATAGCAGGGATATGGGAATATTCTCTATACAGTGGGATACAGCAACGTCTTTGCATCACTGGTAATGAGGTGGGTGATGCTGCTGCTGCCCTCTAGATGGTGCAGTCTGATAAAAAATTTGAGAAAAGACTGTAATTTGCTTCGGATTTTTTTTCTTTTGTTGGGCAGAGATTTTTTAATTGCATTTACAGGAGGGCATATTGCCAGTGGCTGTGAATTGGAACACCACACTGCTGGTAATTCCCTTAAGTGTAGGGGTGAGGGTCTGATCCATATGGTTTATGCATATTTTGTAAAACCTGGTGCACTGTCCTGTATTGTACCTTGAGATATTTTTGCACATTAAGTTTCTACCTACACCATTCTATCGGAATTGTTTTTTATTATATAATTTTTTAAATCCAGGAGTCTGTGTCAGGAAATGCACCATGTTTTGGAGGTCAGACTGGGAAATATCACAGAACTGAGTAAAAGACCCGGTTCAATGGGTTTGGGTATTTATAACCAAGAACCACGTGTTGTTGACTGCAGATTTTTAGTAAACAAACCCAGTACTGTATATGTTGTGCTGCAAAGGAGATATTTCACAAAGCTGATCACTGCCAAGTGGAACTGATTGGAAAAAAAAAAAAAAAGGAAAGAAAATGGGAATAAAAACATCTTAATTCTTAAAATGCAAAAACCCCACCTAAGAGAAAAGACAGCAATTTGAGGTGAAAGCCTGCTTTTGATTCACTGATGAAATACATTCACCAGCTGGAGTGAAAAAAAGCAACATACACCACATGAGAGAGTGTGGGTAGGGATGGGCAGCAGCCAGCTCAAACTGGAGGTCATTTGGTACAGAAAATAAATGTGAGGTGGAGATATATATCCAAAAGTCCAGAGCAGGGCTGAGGAAAATAAAAAAGAGGTTTGTTTTCAAGCAAAAACATATCCTAGCAACATCACTGGCCTAATATTAGGTGGAGATACTGAAGCTGATGCAGCCATGGGAAAGGGAAAGCTATCCAAAAGATACTTTCTCTATTTGGAAAGCCACTCTCTTCTCACATAAGGTTGGCTGGTACCTCCTGGTTCATCCAGCTAGGAAAATATTAGGCATCATCTGCTAAGGTAAAAATCAGACTTAATTATTCTCACCACTAAGCATCTCAGAGGAACTGGCCAAGGAAGTCTCTGGGCTATGAGAAATAATTTTTGGGTTGCTTGAATGCAGTAAAGTCCAGGACCACAAGGATGCCATTCCTGCTGGTGGGACACTGTCATCCAAGAGGTGGAGAGTGAATCCTATGAAGATAAAATGCATGGATGGGACTATAATGAATGCAAATCAATTAGAAAAAGGATTTTCTAGGTACAGACTAAGTTTACAAAGTCTGTAATTCCCTTAGTGGGGTCTGATTGCTGGGTTGGAGAGGAGGTAGATAAGAGAAGGGTGGTTTGCTTTTGATCAAGTACCTGTGATGCCAGTGATGGGATTGTTCATGTGTTGGAAGGGTTTGGGAGTGCTGACAGGAGCTCAGAACAGACTGGCACTGCCAAATTGAAAGACCTTAGGGAAGGGAAGGTTGCAAGGGAAAGTGACTGCAGGATATATAACATGGTGAAAAAAGGACATAGCAAAAAAGTGGCACAATCAGACTGGAGAGAAGGCACCCATGTTAAAAAGAGAGCATCAGGAGAACTGCCAAGGGAAGCAAATCACTTTGTCATTTCCTTGTGTCTTCAACTGTGGTTGCCTTTCAGGTAACTGCTTTCATCAGGTAATTACTGGGCTCAGTCTGGGGATACCTGGTGAAACCTTGACATAAGGAGGATCAACTTTAAATCTTGTCTAAGGTCGCCTCCTGGCCTTTAACTGTGGAGCAATGAAAATCATCTCTGAAGAAAGATTGATAGAGACAGTTCATGAGAGAAAAGGAAACGCTGGGAATTTTCTTCTTCCCCTTGTTCATGTAACTTGAATTTACTTGCTTCTTATCTCAAGGTTGGTAGGTCTTGTACTCTGCAGAAGAAAATACCAATGTTTGCAAGGGTGAGGCTTTTGAGGACATTCAGCACCTCTGAGCATCTGAGGACATCCAGCACAGGTTTGGACCCAGCTGCCACCTGAATGCAATACAGCTGTGTTGGCACAACACCACACCTCAGACCAGAAGCCCCACTGAAGGGCTCTTTCCCACACATTTCAGCAATTCACTGTGTCCTCCAAGGTAACACACCCCCTCCAACACCTGCCAGGCCAGTGTGCCACTGGTGAGTTTGTGCCCAGGCCTGGGGACCTGCATAAACCACTTACCAGTGGATGTCCCTTAGCAGAGGGTTGGGCATGTCCCCACCAGCAACCATCCTGCCCAGCAAAGCATCAAAATAGAATGCTGAAAAATTTGTCTGAGTTGACTTTTGTGAGATTTTAATTTTTTATTTTGTAATCTTAACATTTTCTTCTCAGCATGTAAGTGCTATTTACAATGAATTCTTCCTCTCCTGCCCTTTGAAGTGACCTTTGCTCAGACCTGATGTCCTCTTCAGGTTGCAAGGGGGACAGTGTGACCGGAGCAGTTGGGAATTCTTCAGATGAGGGAATGTGTTGGCAAAGAATATGGCTGTTTTTTGCAATAGATTGTAAGCTCCAGTCCAGTGGGTTTTTAAAAGTATTATCAGAAGTGAAAGGCTACATTTAAAAATGTATAAGCAGGGACTTTCAGCACTGCATGCCTTCATTCATAATTCACCAGTGCTCATTTCTAAAGAAGATTTGATATTTTTACAAGGTAAATGTACTTTGAAACCTTTCTTTACTTTGCAGTGAATGTGCAATTAAGTGAACTTACTGAAAAGGAGGAGAGGGAAGCAAGGTTTAGAATAGAGTCACCCAAATACCCATGAAATGATTGTAATTTTCATGTAATTCAGCTGTGATTGGGCAATGATGTTGCATTCCTGTTCTTAGTACTGCCATGAGTTTGGGGCTGGTAGAACAACTTCTCTGAAAAGATCTCCAAATTTGTGGCTGGTGACTTTTATTATCTGCACTTTTATGCTTGAAGCTCCTCCCTGATGTGCCAGAGCCCCACATTGCTGAAACCAGTCCAGCAGACTGGTCTGGCCTGAAAGTTGCACCAGTGTGTCCTAATACCTAAACCAACTCCAAAGGCCTTTTATTATATATGGTGCTTGAATGGAGCTGAGCTGGATGGAAAAATATGCTGAGTTGGAAGGGACTCACGAGGATCATTGAGTTCAACCCTTAGCCCTGCACAGGACCGTCCCCAAGAGTCACAGCGTGTGCCTTAGAGGAACATCCAAAGGCTTCTTGAGCTCTGTCAGGCTTGTTTATTCTAACAAGAGATACCCATCCTTCCAGTCTCCACAGTAATTAGGAGGAGCAAAGCACTCTTAAAGCACCTTCCCTGCACCTCTTATCCAGGCACAGTGTGAGGTGCAGCCATTAATCAGACAAGCTGCTGGAGATAACTGCTAATTGAGAGCAGTGTGGCTCCCTGAAGTTTCCTCCCTCTTTCTATTCATGCTGAAATATATAATTTGTTATCTATGCTGGTGTTGAGGAGCAGGTTGTGGTTTGACACTTGTGCTGTGCAGGGGTTTGGAGGAGGGACAGGCAGTGTTTATACAACAACACAGCACTTGTGTGTGTGCTGCGTGCCCCTGTCCACAGCTACACAGCAGTGTGGATGCTGACTGCTCATGTTCCAGTTCTGCAGGAAGAGGTAAGAGTGGGTCGTTGATAGGAACCAACTGGAGAATTCCCATGGACATCTGACTTCAAATGTCCAAATGGGTGGCCACCAGCTCAGCAAAGCAGCACCAGTATAAAAAGTGTTTGCAGCTGGTGTCAGAAAACTCAGGATGAGCTTAATGCAAGACTGTGTTGCACTATCCATTACTTCAGCATAAGGAAGACTTTCTTTGCACTAGTAATCCTCTTAAAGCCAGAGAGCCACTTGTGGGGGAAAGTGCTGCTCAGAAGCAGAGCTTGAGATCAGGACTAGCTGAAACTACACAGAGAAATGAAGAAAAAAGTGTAATCACAAGTCTGGATAAATTAGGTGGAAAATTCATGGAAAGCACCAGAGTGAAAGCACAGTGAAACCAGAGTAAAAGGAATCAGCCAGGTTCCATATCCCAGATGTGCTACACCACACTCAGCAATCTCTGGACAAGGTCATTTCTACCTCAAACACTGTAAAACAGCACCTGCTGCTTTATTTTCTAGCCAAAATCATCATTTTCATCCTCGTTCTCATTTTCTGCTGATGGATACATTGTCCCCCATCATGATCATGCACGAAGGGTGCTATTAAAAACTGCATGAAGTCAGAATTAACTACAAGAGACTTTTGATGTGGCAGATCCCTCTTAGGCACTCTTGTCCTTCCTCTTGCTGCCGGCTTGGATGAGTGAAGAGTAGCATCAGCAGTTTGGGCTCCTTCCTACAAGGCAGATGGGACAGTGACAGTCCCCCTTGTGGCATCTGGAAGGGGGTGGGGAGCTACCACTGGTTGGACCCACGACAACTCTTTGTTCCTGCTTGTTTTTTTCCCTAACACACTTTTACTATTCAAAGGGAAGTCTTTCCAGGGACAATGTAAGGGAAAAGTCTCTCTCCCCAAACAGGCCATTTGGGGACAGTCTCTGTCTGAGCATTTTCCCATGTAACCCTCAACTGGCTTTTTTTTCCCCTCACTGCTCCATTTTTCATCCTTTAAGAGTTGCCTAGGACTTAGGGATGAAAGCCTGCCTCATTCTCTCAAAGGATCAAATCCATTAGGCCTGTTTTTCAACTTGATTGATGTTTATATCTATGAATTGTTTTCCCTCTCATTTTCTGATTTCCTACTGATATCACAGAAAGCCCTGAAAAAACCACAATCTTTGATGGAGAATAACATGTTTCAGAAGACAACTTCCCACCTTCAATGTTTGTGGATAATTAGAAGATTGAGTATAAATGGCTTGTGAAGCTGCTTATTAATGTATTTTTCTTTCCATTACCTAAAATAGTTCATTTCTCTGTTCCTTTTGTGCATCCCAGAATCTTTTCCATGCAAAAGACAAAGGTGACCCCCCTCTCCACCTGTTGCCTGTGTTCTGCCAACCGTGATTTTAAGCAATATCATATTTTTAGCATTAACTGCGAGATGACTCCTGGTGTTTACATACTGCTTTATCTCTCCCATGCAAGTGAGAACAGATTAACCCACACACTTCCCAAGGTAGACAGGTCCTGCCAGATTCCATAGATGGACAAATGGAGGTGAAAAAAATCAGTGACATCATGAGATCACAGGAGCAATCAAGACAAAATCTGGAACTGCAGATTCTCCCACCCAGTAACTTGGCCACAGATGCATTAATAATGGGATGTGACCTTATCTAGGTCAGGTTAAGGTTTTTAACTTCGAACAAAGCCCAAGCTGTGAATTCAATGGGAAAAGATTTTTGAGTCACAATATATTGCAAACTCATATTCAGGACAGATGGTATTTTCTAAAAGTAGCTATTTACTCCTAGAATTACTCTTCCTTCCTGTGGCATTTTACCTCATTCTGTGGTTCTTCTGCCCACAAACTTGTCTTTTCCAGTATATTTCTGGTGGCAATTTTAACAATCTTTTAAAAAAACCCAGCTATAAAAAACCTCTTGCCCTGTCTTTGTCTTCTTACCTTCATGATACTCTGGGGCAATATCCTGTCCTAATTATGGATAAAAGTACAATATTTAGTTATTCTGGAAAATGTCTTTTGTCTTCATATAGGAGATCTAATTAGAAGTTTAGTTCATCTTGCTTTTTGTCCAGCTAAATGCCACTGTCTCTATTTGTGTTGCTGCCTTTTTTTGTGACTAATTAAGGAAATCAAGAATAGATTGCAAAAAGAAATATATCTTAGGTTCATGATGTATAACCAAGCTTTCAGCTGCACTGTTGTCTCCTGTTTTCCCCCTTTGTAAAGGAGAGCAGACTGTTTCAGATGTCTGCCACCCTGATCTCTCCCTTCTGACAAATCCTGTCTGGATTTATGCCCAGGTGCAAACCAAGACAGAGCAGGATTTGGCCCAGCAGCCCCAACAGGAACCATACACAGGGCTTGACTGAAATCCTTAGGCACCTTATGGGGCACAACTAGTCCCAGTTAAATAAATGAAGTTGTTGTCTGTGTCAGCTTCATAGTCCTGTGATGAGGCTTGGCTTTTGTATTTCCCAGTCACAGGCCTGAACATTAGATTTTCTGTTATTTAAGCCATATTTTCTTTCAGTTTGGACGACGGCAGATTTCCACTGGCACCATATTCATTAAAAGGCCTCTAAGTCCATAGCAGTATTCAAAAGTGTTGCTCATTAAACCCTGGAAAGCAGACAACCTTCCTCTTGTATGATGGAGAGGATGAAAGGTCTCATATAAATCTTCTTTATAGAAATTAAAATAGTCCCAGAAGCACAGCATTTTTTTTTTCTTCCTATTCCACACAGGTTACTCTGTTAACAATTGCAGTAAATACTGTCTTCTGTTATTTCTGGATATATTTATGTTACAATAATCTAACAGAGATTCTTCTCTTCACATAATTAACTAGCATTCTTGCCATAATGTCTTATTGGTACCTATCACCCTGGTTTCAACACTCATTTCAGATATAAAATTAGAGACACAGATACTGAATTTTGCACTATTTGCAATGCTAAATTTTCTTTGGTCTGCTTTTATCTTTTAACTTTACACTTCTTATTAAATTAAAAACACCCCAACTCTCAAATTACGGAGTTGCACAGCAAATGTAGTTATTAACTTATTTCCTTGAGAGAGAGAGAAAAAAGGTAAGAGAATTATTGTTGGTACAGCAAAAGGAATGGGAGAAAAAATTGCTGGCTTCAGATTACACATAGTATGTGACTGAAAAAATGGAGCCAAGTGGGAACCTGCAGTGCCAAACTGCAATTAATCCTGGCTCACCAAGGCTTGAAAAGCAGATTTTCAGCTGATATGTATTACACAGTACCTTGGAATAGGCAGGCAGGAGCTCCATTCCTCAGGCAAAATAGTTGTCTGTGAGAGGAGAACTGATCTGTGCAGGAGACAGAGCTCCCCCAGGCTCCACACTGGGCTCCCAAGGAAGGAAGGGGCTGTGGGAAGCTGCGCTGCTCGAGGCTTTGATCCTGGCACGGGAGGGCTGCTGCTTGGGCTGTGCCTTCTCCAGTGCAATTGGAGTAATGGGGTCAGTTAAAAGGGGGAAAAAAATAACCCACAGACAAAAATATGTACTTTGTTCTGCGCACAGTGCACGGGCTGAAGGACCCACCTGTGACAGCTGCCAGTCACACAGAGGGGCGCTGGGGGGGCCTGAACACTCTGAACAGTGGCAGTGTCACTGTCAGTGCATCACAGCTGAGCAGGCTGGGCAGGAACGAGCAAGCACAAAAGAATAACAATTTCTGGTTAAAATATTGTTAAAATATTTGTATTCATGGACATTTTCAGCATTTTATCCTTGTTTTTGTTGATTTTTAACCTGTGAAAGAAAACCTCTTTTTCCTCACTGTTCATTTGACTTTTGGTCCTTGGAGCGCTGTTTTTCATAGCTGCTTTTTTTAATTTTTCTAAAAGTGGTTACACTTTCCCAGATGGTGCAGGGATTGGGATTTTGGGAGGAAAACCCCCACTCTTACTGTTATTAAAAAAAAAAAAACCCAAACAACAACAAAAAGAAAAAAAAAACAAACAAAACCAAACCAAAACCACAAAAAACCAAACCAAACCACACCAAAAAACAAACAAACAAACAAAAACCAACCAACCAACAACAACAAAAAAACCCCCTGAATATATTGTGGGCTACTGCTGCTGCATTTTCATGGAAGAATTTTTCTTCCTTGCCTGGGCAGGACCATTCTCCAGGTTTCTTCCCAGTGTTTCTGTCCTTGTTTGGGGTTAGTCGTATATCTCCAACTCTATTTTATGTTACTGAAGTGAAAGCATATTAAATCTCCACAAAGCAGTTGCCTTAGACCCAGTCAGGTTTTCACAATCACAGCTTTTTCATAAATCTGGGCGTGTAGAACTTCAACAGTCTTTAATGCTGCTGTAAGGGTAGGAAACAGCAGCTTCTTTCATTCAGAAGCACCAAGCATATTACTGCAGTCAGACACAGACCAATGGTCTCATGAGCAACACTTATTTCCACTATTGTTCCTGCTCATGCCAAAGATTAATCTCTTTGCCCACAGCAGCCTCCTTGTCTGATTTATTTGTGTGCATGAAAGGGACCATACCCCGGGCTCTGGCTCTGTGCAGTCATTGCAGGGACATCCAATTAGCAGTTCATCATTTTATTTTGATTCAATGATAGTTATGATGAACAACCCCACTTGGATTGTGTCCTCTGCTCTTTTGTGTTGCTATTAACACACGCTTAGCACTGGCTGTGTGAGAGACCAGCCCTTGCCTGCATGCAAAGCCAGCTGGACTCAGAAAGGGCCTTTTTAGTGGCTTCAGAGGACCTTGGATGCAGCCTCTGATGTGAAGTATAAGCTGGTAGTCACAATAATTTGCTTTTTCAATCACAGGAAACTCCATGCTTCTGGATGCAACCAGCTCAAACAAATACATATTCAAACAAGAGCTCACCATAGGTGGGAAGAGAAATGTAATTGCACCCAATTTTGCACTTGCACTTGTCCTCTAGGAGCTAAAACAGGATTTTTAATACACTTGTTATGAATATCTGCTCTGTCATTTTTGCAAAATGAGCACATTCCTGATACTTAAAGAATTAGCTTCCCCTCTCTCTAAGATATAGGCAAAATGAGGCACGCTGTTATTCATGTATTTATTTATTCATTCATTATTTTTTTGCGTGAAGCATACTGGGCAATTCATCTTGTTCCCAGGAAAACCCCAGGGGAGATGGAGAAGGCTCAGCATTCAGCTCTGAACTCAATTATCACAAATCTCATCCTATAAATTAGAACATGTTGAAGATAAAGAAGAAAATGCAGCTCTCCATAGTACATTCCCTGAAAGAAAGAAAGAGGGAAAAATGCTTTTGGACAGTTGCCTTGAGAAATACAGGGGAGGGAGCTTATCCAGCCTTCCCCAGCTCCATGCTGCAGGAAGGGAAAGGCCATTAGCTGTACTTCCAAATATGTTTTGCCACATCACAGTTTCATAGACTGAGCAAAGTCCAAAGCAGCAGCAGTAAACATGGACAACATACATCATCCTTGACTCCAGGATGTATCTGGAGCTCAGACATGATCCTTCCCTCTGAGGAAAGCAACTTTTCTTGCTCAAGTGAACCAAATAATGAGCTTTTATTTCCCCCTTTAATGACTCGAGGATAGTTCTAAAAATATATTATTTCCCCAAGTAATTCAGATGTTAGAAGCCCATCAGGAGAGCACCTACTGGGTGTGTCCCTGCAGCACGACTTATGTCCATTATAAGTGACATCTATGACTTCCACAGACCTGCTCCACAACTGCACAATGTGTACCAGCACCTCGAAATGATGAAGAGATTTCCAGAAAAATATCACCAGTTTTGACATGTCTGTACCAATGATCTTGCTAACAGGTTGACCTAGCCAGTATTTTCCTTCAAGTGATGTTCATAAGATGTGATTTGTAACCAGAATAATTGCTGTGATCCTTCTAACAACTTCATTTACAGCCAAAGCTGGACACCCACGTGTGCCTGGGAATAGGGGAGCAGGGTGTGCCAAGAGTGCTGATGCAGCACAGAAGCTGTGAAAGTAGGAGCTTGCTCCTTAAAAACTGATAGTGGTGCATTGCTGACTTTATTTAAATAGTGGTCTTATTTGAATGTGTTGCCTTGTTTAATATAACTTTTTAAACTTATTTGGGTTCTGACTTACTCTGGGCATCTGCCATGATCTTTGTGGCAGTGGGAGACCACTGTTCCTGTTGTCTCTACAGCTCTGCACTGAAGGTGGAAAAGTGAACAATGGGGCTCAGATGGCCAAATACACAGACAGCCTAGAGCTCTGTGTTGTGCTGGGTTAGATGAATGGCTGCAAAGGGGTTTGAAGGCTGATGAATGAACAAGAAGCTGCTTGTATGGCTGAAGTAGTGTCTAACCAGTCAGTTCACCACCATTTCTGGCAACAGAGGGGAATGTGTAAGGAACAGGCTCTCAGGTTGCTGTGGGATGTGTTTGACAGGCAACATTCCTGTGAGTCACCAGCACTAAACGTTAGAATCGTTCAGTCTGGGGTGCAAAGTGTGGAGACTTGGTAAATAAGTGTCTGAACCTCTTAAAATGCTAATCAACCATCACAGGCTTGAGGTAGGATGCTCTAATAAAGGTGAGGATATGTGAGATCTCTCATAAATATGCAGCAGCCTGCCAGCTGGTTGGCAGATTACACAGGATGGTAGAGTCCGTATATATTTTTCTACTGACTTCTTACTCTCCCTCCTCGGTGAGTAGCATCTGCTTTCACCTGCTGCAAAACTGTAATCAGCTAAGGAACCACATGTACCACCACCATGTCAAATAAAACACTTGTACAACCATTAAGCTCTTTCAGTTTTTAACATTCCTGTTTCTCAGGGTGTTTCTCAGAAGCTCAGGCGAGCAGCTCTGTACCTCTGCAGCTGCTATAGGTTGGATCCAAAGAAACTTGAAACCTCTGGGAAACTTTCCATTAACTTCGCTAGATTAGGTCCAGTAACAGGAAAATACTCATAATTTCAGGCTTCATGGGATGGCTCTGCCAATGCCTGTTTAAGAGGTGAAAAAATACACTGTGGGGACCACACATCCTGAAGACTGCAAAAACAATTTTTCCACTGGAGCTATAGAATCCTAGAAATGTTTAGGTTGGAAAAGACTTCTAAGATCATCGAGTCCAACCATTAATCCAGCACTGCCAAGTCCACCACTAAATCATGTCCCTAAGAGCCACATCATTAAATCCCTCCAGGGATGGTGACTCAGCCTGTTCCAATGCTTGACTATCATTCAAACATGAGCCATGACACAGGTTTTCAAACCTTATCTGAGCTTCTCCAGAAAGAACAGCTTCCTTCCACTTCCTGCATCAAGGCTAAAGATTACCAGCAGGCTCTTCTTGCTTACTCTGCTCTAAGCAGTTGTTAGAGCCTTCAGGACAGCAAAGAATCAGGGGATCACCCCCCACAAACACTCTGGTGCCTGAGCAATGCTGAAGGCTCAAAACACCAGTTGCAGTGCAAGTGCCAGGATAACAGCTGGAGTCAGGAGGATCTGTAGGTACTGAGTCAATAAGAATTGGGGGTTTTTTCTTACCCCAGACAAGTGGATTGCTTGTGCTAATGACATTTTCAGTCCCTCCTGATGAATTTAAGGACCACAGTTCAGCAAGGCTGTTCTACACATACAGAGGCAGCATCTTTGTCTGTACAGGTGCAGATAGCACAGAAGATGTGCTCTAATCTGGCCCTCAGATGGACAGGGAGGGTAAAGCCCTTGGTCAGGTTCTTTTGAAAGGGCTCTGGAGGAACGAGTGTTTTCACAGGAACTATACAATCCTAGAATGGTTTGGGGTTGGAACGGACCTGCAAGAGCATCTTGTTCCAATTCCCCTGCCATGGGCAGGGATGCTTTCCACCAGGTTGCTTAAAGTCCCCTTAAGCCTTGCCTTCAACACTTCCAGGGATTATCACACAAGCTCCTGTTTAAATCTACCAGATGTATCATGAAGTGAAAGCTCTCTAGGCATGGCCAACATAAGGAAACTTGCTGCAAACAGGAGAGTCTAAAGTTCACTGACAGCATTTAAACAAAGCTCCAATTACAATGCAAAGACTTGGCTATAAGATGCCCTGAGTTATAAATAATGAATGTTGATTTTTATTCAGGCAAAAAATACAACCATTAAAAATGGAATTCCAGTACAAATCAGTGATGCAGACATCTAGAAATATAGTGAAAAGATAAACAATAATAAATTATTAAATTTTACAGCTAGAAAAGCCATGGGAAAGTCAGAGGAACCATTCATCTGTAAATGAGGCAGTGAAAAAAGATAATGCACCTTAATTCTGTGCCTGTAAAACCCTCACTGCCTTCACTGATTAAGGAGGAGTTGCTTAAAAATCAGCAGAAAGGATTTTGATTTGGTGTAGAAAATGATGCAAACTTCACTCAGTGGATGAACCAGAAATGCCTTTTATCATTGCTGTTTATAAAGTGCTGGCAAAGATTCCTGGTGCTACTCTTCAGTGTTGCATGCATTGTTATGGTGGAGGACTACTAGGGAAAGCTACAAGGGAAGCTGCTTGCAGCCTTGGATAGCCTGATTTGCTTAGTTTACAAATCAGAAGATTTGTCCTCTATTTCCAAAGCTCAGCCTGGGATCAGAGCAATATGTGCTGCTCCTGGCTTAGTCATTGGTGTTGACAAGAACAGATTTGACCATGAACTTGCCTTTGTCATTTTGGGTTGTTTCTTTTCCCTGTCTTGGGCTTCCTCAGCTGCATTGCTGACATGTTGCTGACAGCTTTAGCTCTCGTTTGTCACTTATGTGTGCATGAGGATTCAGAAGATGCAGGCAGATTGTAGTCCTCCCTTGATTTATGGCACCTTCTGCAGGCATCCAGGTGCTCCAGCGAGCACAGAGGCCACAGTATTCCAGCAGACTCCAGCACCGCCTCTGGAGTGACACATGGCTGGTGTTAGTACAGCAGTTGGGGGATGAGATTTTAAATTGTCTGCCTTTCAGGTAGAATCTGTCTTAGGCCAGCCTGGGATGTATTTTGAAGTTATGTCAGGGTCAACTAAAGCAAGTAGGTGGTTTTGGGCATATGTCTGTCAGTCAGCGAGCACCTTTCTAGAAGCATCAGAAGAATTTATGATGAGATCCTAATGCCATTCATTACTGTGGCCAAGGCACAGTGTGACCCAGATTCCCACATTCATAGAAGTGGAGAGTGCTCTGGTCCAACACCTCCAATTTCAAGATAATTCTGTTTCAGTTCAAGCTGCCAATTCCGTCTGCAAGCTGTTGGGTTTGGGCCTGTACCTGAGCAAGAGTCAAGGCGTAACACGTTACTTGTGACAGGGGACAGGGGCTGATTGCATAGTAAGGTCATTTGAAAGACAGGAATTGATCTCCCAGCACCTAAGTCCTCATGTAGTGGATCGGATACAGATGCTGGCATTCGTCCCACTCTGCTCAGAACCTCCTTAGTTCTTCACGTTAATTATATCAGTGTTGTATAGATGGAAAACCTTGGAAAGTGCTTAATAAGTCTAAAAATATGGAACAGCAGGTATTCCAGCAGCTCTTCTCCAAACACAAACTTTTGCTTTGACCTTGCATTAGAGGAAGAGGAACTGGTACTGCCAAATCAACAGCCTCCTCTTTGCTTATGCTTCATTTCTAACCATGGCCAGAGCTGGTCTGACCTCAGTTCTCAGGTCTTTTGACCCAACACATTAAATGGCTTCTAATTTTTTTTCTAGACAGCCCCCAAAAGCATTGAATTGGTACTTTACTGATGGAAATGTAGAAGGTAGCAGATAATTCAGTTTGATCTGGTCACAGATGGAATTACAGCTGGAGGCTACCTGTGAATGACTTTTAGCATGAAAATATAATTCTCAAGAAACTCAGCAGCTTCTAACTGGTAATAACTTGAAATTCATGTGAAAACTTGTTCCAGAACACTCAACATTTCCTTCAAACACTCAATTTACAGTTTCAAAAGAATATTCCTTGTGCACACTTATTTCTGCTTTTTGAGCTCCAAATATTTTAGTAAACAATCACCCGTAAGAAACTCCATAGGAAAAACTGATAGCTGGAAAAATTTCTGGAAAATGAACTTTACATTCAATACTAGAAGAAAAGTTATCAACACTCTATGTCCAGCTCCCAGCTGGAAACTTAGAACTCTTAGGCTGGGGCCACAAAAGCCTGGATGCAGGGACAGTCCTTACGTGGAGTCTGGATGTGTTAAGGGGACGATGCCATTGCTGCAATAGACGGTAGCAGGGTGTCCCCCTCGGGCAGATACAGGCTCTGTATCAGGTACAGGCTCACTAGCTGGAACCAGATATACCCTTTGGACACTCTTCCCTGTAACACCCACGTAAGACAAGTTCGTTTTCAGTTCAGTGCCCAAAGGCAACAGCCAGGCTAAAATCCGAGTTTCCCTCCTCCTACACAACACATCTTGATGTTGCTTACACTGCAATCTGCTTCAGGCTTCCAGCTTGTACATACATCATGGGCTCTGCCTGGCTCTGCTGATCACAACAGTGATATCTAATTCAAACTAGAGCTTTTCCCCTTTAACTTGTGTGAATTTCCTTTGATTCTTAAATAACTGAAAAACCGCAAAAGCAAATGAGGCTCTCATCTGAATTACTCCGGAGAGCACAGTAAGCTATTCTGAGCTGTCGGATACAGTTGTAATTAGGTGCTTTTAGAAGTATATTATCTATTTTTATCTGTTATTTATTGTGCATACTCTATTTATTGTGCTGAACTCATTATGTCCCTGACAGACTACCGCAGATTTCTCAGGTCGTTAATTGTCTGGGTGCTCCTGCTACACCCATTTTCGAGACTCTGAGACAAACCAACTGAATTCTGACATTTATTTATCTTCTTAAAGCAAATCTTTTTGTCTGGTAAATATGTAGGGCTCCTAAAGAGATGTTACACCTTGTCATACTAATCCTCCTTAGTTTGTGGATTACTGACCCAATGCACAGTGACAGCCCTTTCAGAGCCACCATCTCCCACAGCTGCAACCTGCCGAGGTGCACAACCTCTGCACACCAAACCCACCTTGCCCTCCCCACCAGGACCCCAAGAATGAGCTGTGTCTGTGCAAAGACACCCTTAAACCTTACCCGCTGCTGGGAGAGCTGGAAAACTCTCATTTCTTGTAGAAGGATGTATTTCACTGTGGGAGAGCAACACCCTCTGCCTAAAGGCAAACCCATGAGGTTTTCAGAAGAACTTCAAGCCAGCTGTTTCTCGGGGCAATGCAGATGCACCTCAGAAGTAGGGGTTTGCCTCTGCCTGGGCTGCACAGAGTCATCCTCAAGGCTGTGTTACCCCAAGAGCTGACAGGTAGAGCCCCAAGCTCACTCCCTATCTCCAGTTTCCTGTCTCTCGTGCCCACTCACCCCTGCTCTAATAAAAATGAAATAGCAGAACAAGGCAATAACTCTTCTCCCTTCCCAAATACCTAGAAAATGAACATGAGTCAAAGCTCCAGCTGCCTGGCAGCAGGAATGCAAACACACCAGAGCTTCCTGGTGGATACCAAGAAGCAACTCCACAGCCTGTTTAATTAATCATCCCTTCCACTCCTTGCAATATCCTCCAGTTCAGCCCATGTCCTTAGCTACCCTGACCATGGATGAGGTCTGAACTCACCTCTTACCATTAATTGCATGAGCACCCCACAGTGTTTTTAGGCTGCACTGCCCAGGTGGTATTAATTGACCCCAATTTCTCATCAGAGGCACTGAGGAAGGGAAACCCTCCCAACATGTTAGCTGGTGTCTCCCTTCTTCCAAGATACTTGTATGTCTCATGCCAAAGAAAAGCCTCCCCTTCAGCTTTTCTGTATGCCTAATTTAACACTGGAAATGAACTTTTATAGGTCTACATCAAAGTTCAGGACAGGAAGGAAACTGGAGACCCTCGGAATTCATTGGCAAGGATTAACGACACAAACACTACTTATTCCATAAGAAACTATACTTATTCTATAAAAGCACTACTAGTTTTGCTTATAGAAATTCAGAATTAGATTCATAACAGTAAGTTCATGTCCCTGACAGCACCAGGCAGCCTTCTTCAGCTTGAACCACACTGCCAGGAGCTCCTGACCTACACCTGGCTTCTAAAGAGCAAAGGCCTCCACTGTATTTGCTCCTCTCTGAGCTAGGAGTCTGCCAAGTGCTACTTTCCAAAAGAAACCAGGTTTGCTGAGCTGACCACAGAAGCAAAAAGCAGAGCAGCCCCAGGAAGGTGATCTTATAGCCCCTGTCTGCTGTCCTGGCACAATCTCACTGTGAGTAAAAGCTGCACCTGCAGGAAAACCACAGCCAGGCATTGAGGCTAAAGCAAGGATAGTACCACCCATTTTACCTTTTTAATCCTGTGTTTTGGGGGGTTTTTTTGGCTAATGGGGAGAGAGTGCTGCAGTGCCAGTGCTGTGTTGCAGATGACATCCATGTCATCATTGGTCAGTCCTCTAAAGTGAAAAAGAAGCCATGGGATAATGCAGAAATTTTCCAAGTTCGTGGACAGTTGTACAATTTGAGATACTCTGTTGTCTTTGTATGCTATGTGTGTGAGAGACGTGGGAATTTGAAATGGGCCATAAAATATAAAAGACATGGTTTTTTTTAGTGATAATATATCAACCTAAGAAGTGAGTGAGCCTGTATAGCAGCTCTTTGTCTCATTCATAATTTTAATATGCTGAAAGGCCCACATTTTAGTCTATCTGGCTACAGGCTTTTAAAGTATATGTTTATGAATCCCTGAGAAGAAAGACATCAAAAGAAACAAATGGCAACTTTGAATTATAGTGGTGATGAATATTGTCATAATAAATTCTCTCCTCACCCAAAGGAGCAATAAGGGATTCCTGCTGTACCACACCATGTTTTCACAAGTCAAATAAAGCCACGTGTTCAATTTATAGCTTGCTTTGGGGCTGAAAGTCTCCACACATCTTCTGTGAATGCAGCTGAACATGATTCAAAGCTATTTGGTTAAGAATATAAGAATACCATGTTTCTAGCTAATTTAGGCTGAGATTTTCTAGGTTGTGCATGTGCTTTTGCTGCCCAAGTCAGAGGCATTGATGTGTCTAAATCCTCTGGGCAGCATGTCAAGCCATAATCTTTTAGAGGCGTTGCTCTACAGCTTGTTTCTACAGCTATAATTGCAGGAGGAAGGGATGCTGAAATAACAGTCAAAACAATGCTTTCACATGAAAGATTAGCCATTTCAACACCATGGTCCTTATCAGAGGTGCAGTATATATTAATCACCAATTCCCCACTTCTGCTCCATTTGCTGTTGCTACAAAAGGGGATGACAATTTAAACAACCACTTCTGGGACACTTGGCTGATGCACACAGCTTTGCTCTGAACAAGATGAATGAATCCATTTAGACACAATGGCTACACATTTTGCCATATCTTTATTGCACTTTTACCACGTTGCAAACAATTCCACAAAAATGCTGCAAAAGTAAGCCTAGAGCTGCTGAAAGCAGCTTTTTACCCATATATGTATATATTTACACAAAACTATCAAAAGCAAAATTGAAAAGTAGCAGCTCAGCTATGATAGTCTAGAAAGATAAGAGCTGCCACCTCCTTATGGACAAATAGTACAACTTGTCATTTTACATCACTTTGTAAAACCAACATTCAAGTATTCCTGTCAATGCACAATTAGTGAAATTCCCTTCTGGTAACCACTGTATTTATTATTATTATAATTATTATTATAATTATTATTATTTTTTGCCTTTAAAGGTTCTTAATGCCTTAACCCTTTAAATGCTGAGTAGCTGGGGGGAAAAAAGCATTCAATTTAAATAAGATACAGTGGATTAGAGCACTTAAAGGGTTAACACAAAATACTAAGTGGACTGTCACCACAAATAAAGTGTGAGTCACAAAACTATGCCATCCCTCTTAGTTAAATTTGGTAGGTAGGTCTGGGGTTTCATAGATATACCATATATAAATACAAAATATTAAGTAAAGGCCTCCTTTCTATACAAAAAAGGACAGGAGGTGTTTTGCTATCAGACTGTTGTCTGTCAATGATCTGAGTATTTTCTGAATCTTTTCATAATCTCTCTTCAGGAACTAATGAAAAGCATCACATTAGACTTATTTTTTCTTAATGAACTAATCCTTTGCAGAGTCTACACTTTACCTACTTTGGGAACAATTATATCTCATTTCTGAATTCACTGAATTCACAAAGTGGCATACACAGTCTTTTGCAAGACTTAATTTTTGTTTTCTTTTTCCTCTTTGAATCTTCTTTCCTCGGCTGGTAAAAACGTAGTCTTGCGATTTCACTACCTCTCGGTCGCAACAGTGTTAACATCAGTGTTAAAGTCATTTTCAACCACATTGTCATAACCATCCTTTTCTATGCAGTCACTAACAGCCTTGAGGACAATCCGTAGCCGCCTGTCCATCGCCTCCAAGTGAGGCTGGTAGAGAATCGGAGCTATTTTATCTTTTAGCAAAGATTCTTTCATCAAGAGACTGAGTTTGTATTCCTCCTTGGCTAACAGCTGTAATCGCAGATAGGTAGACTTCCTTATTCTAGGAGAAAAAGGAGAGGAAAAAATGCAAATCAGTGTTTTCATCACCGTTGGTCTTGACAGGGCTAAAAGGCTTACAGTCAGCATTGCATTAATGGTGTAAAGAGTGTATTATGTGATCTGAAATGATGAGAACCAGGCACTGTCTCAGTCCTAATGAGCAGCTGGCATTGTCACCCAGCCAGTGATCCCCAGGGGCCCTTAGAGGTGGAGAGGTTTTGGAGCACAGCTTGATGTTGAAGTGCAGGCAGCCCTCGTGTTCCTCAGCTGGGAAAGGCACCAACAGGAGCTGGTGCAGCATTCACAGGGTCATGTCCATCTTGGCAATGACACACATGGCACCGAGCAGGGGGATGAGTGACAGAAGTGGAGGCTCCTCAGGCTCACCCTGCAGGGATGCCCAAGAGACTCCCCAGACACAGAGCTCACCCTGCATCTCAGCTGTGCAAAGCTGAAACTCAAAATATCACCTGTCCTCTCTGAAAACCCTGGCTATGGGCACCAAGGAAAGCTGTGGTGAAGCACCTGAACCAGCTGGGATAAGTTTTGCCACTTGACTTCTGTGGATATTTTGTCTTCAAGCCTCTCTTCTGACAGCTCATAGCCACACTCCTGCAAGGTCCTGATCTCAACAGAGCATTTAATGTGTCAATGCCAATGCTCAGGGACAGCTAAAGTCAGGCTCCATGGGTAGGATCACACCATGTTCTCATCTCCATGATGTACAATTAACAGAATCACTTGAACATTTTCAGTCCCTGTTAGTGGAAACAACTGTATAAACCAGGAAACAACTCCAGAGGTGAAACATACCTGCAGCACTGGTTTAAAGGCACCAATATGGAAAGTTCATCATGGGAATATTTTCCAAACCTATTTAAAGATAAGAGCAAGAACGTGACAAAGGCTGTTTTAAAGTCTCCCTTTTTTCTTTTTTTTTTTTCCCAGAAAGATTATTAAAGATATTTACCCTCTTCCATTATCTAAGTGGATAATAAACGTTTCATTTCCAAACTTCTCAAAGGTTTCATAGTGATGTCGATCCATGTTACCTGTGGAATAAAGAGGAAAAAAGGTCATTCTCACCCTGGTTTGCTGCTGAGCCTGCAGGTCAGGGCAATGCAAGGGCCCCAGTTCAATGAGAAGCCCAGTGCTCCTCACACATGATGGCTGTGAAGGGCAGGGAAAGGAATGGATTTATTGAGCTCATTTGCTTCTCCCATGGATACCCCGAAGTGTGTGATGCTGGAAGATGGTGGAAACGAGTCCTGCTGCTCCAGCCTGGGGTCAGCACGGTGTGTGAAGCAGCCACAGCACATGTGAAGTGTGAGCCTTGGCTTAGGGAGGGGCAAATGCCTCAAGCAGGGCTGTTAATCCATGTGACTTTGTTAATATTGCATTAAACTTTTTGAACCCCGACCAAACATCCTGGTTTTCCTCTATTAAGAACTTTGTCCAAATTTCTGACTGCCTGGAAGGCCAAAACAGTATCATGGCTCTAACACATGGATCAGGATGGTTCTGCAGTGGTACAGCTGCACAGCCCCTTTGGGCACCAAGGCAGGCAGCCGTGGGACCTGCTCTTTAAGGTCCATGTGCAGAGTACTGGTGCCAAGCTGTGAGTTTTGTCTTCATGGCAGGGGTCTGGAGCTACTTATAGATGCCACATATGGCTCCTGAGCTGTGACTTGGCCTCTCCTGCTGCAGCCTATTGCAGAAATCTCAGTGGGGGCAGTGGCAGAGGATACGTCCACGCTGGCATGTGCCCAAGGATCAACTTACAGGTGTATTAGCTACAGCAGAACAGATTTCATATGAGAATGTCTCAGTGTTAACCAATGACTGGGCTTGGAATGTGTCACTATTACCCAGTTGTTAATAATTATTTTATTCTGATTCTGTTGCATAAGCAGATAAAACCTTCCTGATAGATACCACAGCTTCCTTTGTGACAAAGCAATGCCTCTTCCCCCCTTCTCCCCGACATTTTACAGAGCAAGGAGCAGAGAACACCACTGCAGGATGAAAACAAAGATGCAGTAATGAGCAGTCCTTGCATGTGCCTCCAGGAGCCATACATTACAGGGGTAAAGCACTCACTAAAGCAAACTGTGAAGCCCTTCACTGCTGTGAAGGAGACTGGCCTGACCTGCATTCATCATCACTCTGCATTTCTGAACATCTTTGTTCCTTTAATCTGCACTGATGGGAATACATAACCATGTAAATCTGCATTTTCTCATAATCATCTAGGATGGCACATACAGTAAATGCAGCTTCAGCCACGCTTTAGCAAACTGCTGAGCTATGCAAGCAGTGTAGAAAGAAATGGTTCTTAGTCTAATTAAATGTTGCATTTAATTTTTGAAAGAGATGAAACATACCCATTAGGAAATCAAAAACTGTCATATCCATTATATCCAGAATTCTGGTCCCACTGTCATACGGGGGTGTTTGTTTAACCTCTTCACAATAATCTGGATCAACTTCCCATCTGGAAAAGGCAATGTTTTGATATTTTATGTGACATACAAAGCTTACGGAAAATTACAAAAAGAAAAGTTATTTTTCAAAGATCTAGTTGTGTCATGTTGGACTGAGGGCAGGGTCAGGTAGAGGCAGCAAATTCCTCAGGCTGCTTCCAGCAATGCAGGCAACCGAGAAAGATTGTGACTGATGAAAAGGGAAGAAAACCACAAGACTGAAAACTATCTGGCTAATAGCTTCAGGATTTAGGAGACTAGCTGCACCATCAGTCATATGATGAAAACATCTCAGACTTGCTTAGGGCTGCTGATAGCAGTGAATCTTTCTCCCTCTGATACGACTTAAGACAGGTCCCGTTGCATCCTGTCAATGCCACTGGAGGTATTTGTCCCATGAGGGAATTATGCCATTGAAGGTCCTTTTGGGTTCAGGACCACAAGCTGGAGCTCCTGGCATATTAAGTGCCCTGTCCCTTCCCAGGAGATGGAGAAATACAGACACTGTCCTAAGGCCAGGACAGCCAGGGCAGTGACTGCAGCACTGGTTTATTTTCCCATTGCCCTCCCTTTGCTCACCACTACTCACTCTGCTTTCTTGCGCTTGTGGTAGGAACGTCTCCAAGGGTTTCTCCAGGTTTTCCTTTTTGCTAAAGACAAATCTGGTAGGAAAGCAGCCAGGGACCCTTCAATCTGATCTGGTTTTCCACATAGGGCGTGCTCTGTTGAGCAGTAGTAGGAACATTCCCCATAGAAGCAGATGTTGTTGGCTGGCAAATAAAGGAAAAGAGTTATAAAACCTACCCTTAAATTAGTATTTGAGAATTCATAAAAGCACTGATGTATGTAGGAGCAGAAATAAATCCAAAACCCTGTTACCACACATAAGTTTTCTTCCACTGAAACCACTAGAAAGACATTCATTTCAGTGGCTGTGATCACGCCCTGTGCTGAGCTTTCTGTGACTATTTCCAGTCTATTTATATATTCCAAAACCACGTTTGTTTTTTTTTTTTTTTAAATCCTTCTCTTTCTCCTTTTTTTTCCCCCAGACTGATACATTCTTTGGGTTCTATCTGTTACCCCAGGCTGGAACCCCAAATCCCACAGCTGAACAAGTGGCACATGCCCAAAATTAAGTAATTTTTCAAAACCTTGGCTCGTTTCTTTAAGAACAGAGAACATTTCATTCATTTACTTGTTGCCTTGTTGGTGTGAGAAAAACTGGCAGTTTAAGTACAGAGAATTATTTACCATGAAGGCTCCCGTGGGGGTGTGTTCAGAAGGTGGAAATAGCACAGATGTAACTCTGTCAGCACACATCCCAAACATAAATTTCTTCCTCCACACCTCACACTACTCCAACAACCACAGAAAAAGAATCTGCAGCAGGTTTTGGAACTTGTGTTACCTTAAAACCTCCCCAAAACCGCCACCACCTATTTCTGTAGCAAGAGGAACACCCACCTCTTTACAGGAACACCCTGCCCACGGGAATTCACTGAAGGTGAGAGAGAGCAGCTCATCCCCAAAGCCCACCAACGCTGGGCTACAAACAGGAATAGGAGCACACTGCTGCTCTTGTCAGTGTGCTACAACTCTTCTGACATTGCTTTATGCATACAAAATGTCATTAGAGGAAGAGTGTGCCCTTTCCTCATGGTAATGCACGAAGCTGAGAAGTCACATTGCATCCTAATTCCCCACTAGGCTTCTAAATTCAAATATTCTTTCTGAGCTACTCTCCCTTTGGGCAGGCTCAGTATAAATGAGGCAGGAAGGGATGGGAAAAGAGGGAGGTGATTTGCTGCCTGCCACAGAAGACCTGGTGGCTCGGAAAGGTAAGCTGGTAGGTTTTCATCACAGTGATGCCCTGCAGAACATGGCCCTGCACATATCACTGTGACATCCCCTCAGACCAAACCCAACCTACAACCAGCCAAGTGCCCCATGGAGATGGTGCAGTGCTGGTGGGAGACAGTGAGTCAAGGGGATAGGGAACAATACTGGAGTTAACAGGAGGGAGCGAGGAACACAGCAAGGAGCTGTGTTTGGAGAAGGAGAAGTAGGGGAACATAAGGTCTCATGATGTGTTTGATTGTATTAAATAGCTGCATTATCTGGGACTGGCTGCTAACCATGGAATTACACCAAATAAGTGGACTGTAAGGCTGATGTGTTACTACTTGACAGTTTGTCTCAGCTTTTCATTTCCAAGCCTCTATTGATGTCCATCAGATTTGTCCATGAAGCTGTGGTAACTTTGCTCTAGAGAAAGCCCTTTCACATCCCTCTGCTGTGACTGACTCATAAGGGCCACCCATCTACCCCTGCTCAGAACAACTAACCCAAACTGTATATTTACATTCACAGGGTTGGATCATACCAGTTAAATACATCCTGGCTAAGTCCAGAAATATTTACTCTGTGGCCAAAAGCTTTGTTGGCAATTACTAAAAGAAAAGTACTTCAGGCAAGAGAAAATGAAGAACAGAAACTACAAAAGGAAGGAAGGGAGCACTCAGCAAGTCTGTACTTCTGATTTTGTAATTTAAGTGTTTTACCAAGCAGAATGTTCTCTCCTAAAAATTACTTTGAAAGCTCTTCCTCACATATAAGGCATACTTAGTCCCTTAGCATCTTAATTAAAGGAACAGTATCTTGAGACTTCCCATGAGCTGAGAAGTGATCATGTCCTTGGCCAATAAGCTGCTCAGCTTGGCTGTTTCCTACTAACCCCAGCACAAGTCCTGGTGCTGCTCATTCCATGATATGCCTGTTCACTTCTAAACAGAAATCCCACTAATTTTTCATTTTATGCAGCTCAGTAATATCCTAACTGCAAAAGAGAAGTTTTGAGGCCCTTTTTACAAATTGCATGGGAATGGATGAACTGCAGTTAGGGAAACTTGGGTTGGAAGGGACTCTGGAGGCTTCTGGTCCAAGCTACAGCTCCAGGCCAGCTTCCCTAGGTTAAAAAAATCTGCAACTCTCAGCTTCTCCTTGTGCACCAGGTCCACCAGCTCCAGGACTGTCTCAGTAGCCTCTTTCAGACTCACTCATCTCATTAGTCTAAAATCTAGTATAAAGTCAAAACCCAGACAAACCCAATCTAAGGCAAGTCCTGGGCACGGTGCCCTACAGTCTAGAACCTCTCATGGGTTTCCTTTTCAAAAATGGCAGCTGGACTTGGCACAGCTTTTGCAGGGCTAACACAGGTACCTCACCTTCACCTTTAACCATCCTGGCAAGCCCAGGAAGGCTTTGTGTCTCCCTGTGAACCTGTTCCATCATTCAGGATGAAGGTAAAGAGTTGTCCAAGCAGCTGTGGGCAGTACTGCCAGCTGCAGATGGGCCATCAGGAAGGTTGGGATATTCTCAGCTGACAAAAACTGGGGGAAAACATCTGTGATTTACATCCTTAAAAGAAATTATTGCAGATAAAATATTTCAAGGGGTTCCAAGCTGCCACAAGGGATGATTTACAAGAAATCACAGGCAGATGCTGCTTGCTGCAGGCTAAAGCAGAAGAGTTAGGGAATACAGAGATCCCTTCTTTCCTGGGCACCAGCTGCCTCAGTGGGAAGGTCAGGTTTTCCCTGTGCTGCAGCCAGGGTTTGTGTTTCCATGGATTTTAAGCAGTGGGGCTTGGGCTTCAATTCACCTGTTTCAGCATCACCCCCTCATCTGTGGAGGGAGGGAACCACGTGGATTTATCGTGACCACCTGAGACAATTTATGTTCTGGGCTTTCTGTGACCTGACTCCCACCTGGCAGCAGGAAGCCAGTGCTCAGTTATCTGATACCACAACAGTTTTGCAAAGAGCAAAAGGCCCAGTAATGCCCCCCACCCTGTGCCATCACAGCCTCTGCTGCTCGCTATGTAAATCTGACCTTTCAAAAAAGGAATTGTATTAAACACAGCATTTTGCTCAGTGGGAAGATAAATACTGTGTTTAATAGTTTGCTTCTGAATTTAACTTTGGGAACAATGAAACCCTGCTCTGTATTGTCAACGAAAGCAGCTGGGACTAATCATTTGACAGTAATCACACACTGGTATCCAGATAAATCTCGAGGAAGGCTCGGGGGCTGTGGCAGTGATGGTGTTTGCTGCTGCAGAGTGATGCAGGGAGCACGTGTGCTGCCTGCACCATTCCAGCCACTCATCCTGCTCATCCCTGCTGGGATCCACCAGCTATTGATCTTCCCACAGAGCCCCACTTGCCTGCACCAAGGCATCCAGTCCCCCCAGCAATGGCAAGATGCATCCTATCATTAAGGCAGTGAACTTGCAGTAAAACCAAAAGTGTATTTCTCACTAAGAACTGAAAAGTTATTTTCAATGACAGAGCTTTTTCTGCCAGCAGTTATTCTTCCTGTGGGCTCAGACCTACTCTCCACAGCTCCTGTCCATTTTATGGAGATAGTAGAGGTGAAAGGATGCTGTATCTCAAACTACTGCTAATGAAATTAACTGCCTTGATTGATACAAAACAGACATCTTATTATGTCTACCTTAGTTCTTATATACTGGCAGTAAGATGAAGCAGCCTGAATTATCTGTAGAAACATTCATTTTTAAGGTTTCTTAAAAATGTAGAAAAAAAAAAAGAGGTACCAAATATAGAAACCCACAGTTCTCATTTAAGACTTCAAGGTGCAGCAGCAAGGCTCTTTGAAACCTAAGTAGGTGACCCACATTCTGCACAGCAGGCTGAGGGTGAAATTCCAGCTAGAGACACAAGCCCAGCACTTCATGGCCATCCCATGCTGAGAGTAGAATTTGGCTTTCCCAAGGCAAAATAAGAGGGAAAGGGGAGATGAGCTCCCTACTGGAGCATGGTCCTTCTCCTCCCATTAAAATTGCCCAAACCTTATGTTCCTCTCACCAGATAAAGATGTTTCTGTATAAGTACACCCACAAAAGGAGAAACAGCCAGAAGTTTGTGCTCCTGCAGAGTGGGTAGAAATGGCAACAGCAGCAGTGCTGGCAAAGCAGGCAGGGAGGGATGTTTATACTTGCTGAAATGTTCAAATGCTGCGAGTTTGCAACATGCAAACTCCTTCTTCGTTATAAACCAAAATCGTTTCCCCAAAGTACTAGAAAGGCAAGAGAATCCCATGTTGCAATGTCTGATTTTCATTATCTGAGGAGGAATGGCTACGATTCATAATGAAATGCATGCAAAAATCATGGTCTGGTGATCGAAACTCCAACTAATTACAACAATTAAGAACCAGAGTGTCTGTGTACTCATCTGCACATTTTCTGGGCATCATCCTGATAGCTAAACAATAGTTCTCAGGAAGAAAAGGAACAAGGGAGGATACCTTAAAGCAAATTGCTTGGCAGAGCAATTCTTTCATTGAGCTTTGCATGACTGTTAATAGAGGACATTTAGCAAGCCTGTCCAATTGGAATACTGGAAAGAATCCTGAATATTTACTAAAGCAATGCATGAAAAGATCTTTCCTTTACCTCCTCAAAATAATAGGTAATTCAGAATTGCTATTGTATGCTGAGAGGGGAAAAAGAATCCATAATCCCTTGGAATTGGTTAATATGAACAAAAATATAGTGCTTACAAGCTGTGTAACATTGATTTCTTTAAGCTGCTGCCTCAATTACTTCCAAAACGAAGGCTGACATCATTAATATGTCTCTTTTTTCCTAGCAAATTACCATTCATTTGTGAGAGTAGCAGGGCTACTGCAGTCTGCCCTTCTGCAAAGGATGTAAAATTAATTTAAATAATTACTGACCTAATTCCATTTTTCATGTTTAAGTCCAAACTGCCTGGAAGTGCACTTTTCTGCAATCTGCTTCCTCTCTGAGTGCAGCCTAATGCATCAACTGACCTCCCTGCTCAGAGCCATCACCACTTTCCAGTGGAAGAAGGGATCCTGCTCGGTGCTGTGCTCTGAAGCCTGCAGCTCCCTGGCCCTGATTTCCATGTCTGATGGGACAAGGGAGGTGTCCCAGGAGTGGGAATGCAGTGAGGTTTCTACCAACACATCCCCATGCTGGTCCAGGGAATAACACAGTGCAGTGATGAGCATCATCAATGCCCACCCTCTGAGGGTTCCCACTGCAAACCATGGGCTCCCAGCCCGAGGGGGAGAGTGTTCTATGAAATCAATTTCATTTAGTGCTCGTTTAATTTAACTTTAAGAGAGGTATATATGTGCATGGAGAGGGATGTATTGCCAGCATGACCATTAATTGTCACTGAGCACCTCTGGGGATAGAGATGCAGTGACAAAGTTCCAGAGAGTCCTCAATAGGTGCACAGACTGGTTCGTGCAAGTATGATATGTCACACTTAACTTCTCAGCTTTGTGAGCAGTTCTTCATCAAAACCAACTGCCCTTCATCTGCCAGAGGGGACAAATCAGCCTCTTCCAATCTTCCCCAGGCTCCCTTTTCCCTCTCCATCCTCACCTTTCCAGACCATGAGTCTCACCCCTGCACCTGCCTCTTTCTTCTCTGCCCTCAATCTGCTGCTTGAGCTGCCTGCTAGGCTTGTGAAGTTGTTTCTAAATGCTTAATTTAGGATCTTTATTATTTTTTCATTAAGCATTAATTAATGTCTGCCTTTTAAGGTCAGTATGAAATACAAGACAGAGGTTGGGCATACGTTAATGAGAATCTGACTAATTAAACTGGGGACTTGTAGGGAAGAACTCTGACAAGTAACCAGCATGATTTAAGCAAAGTATATTGATTTAGGAAACGTAAAAGGGAAAGAAAACATTAATTGCTTAAGCACTTTATTCTCCAGAAAAGCCTGATTCATAGTTAATCAAGTATTTTAATTGAATTTATCTGAGGCCTCTAAATAAATTTGAATAAAGGATTATGCTTGGATCATCCCTTGGATGTCTGGAATTTCATAATGACAAGATAAAGATCTTCATCTGAACTGGCAGCCTTAACTCTGTGTTGCCCTGCTCTGGCTGCTGTAAGCTTCTCAGGACGTGAGAACAGTTTTGTAATTCTCAGAAATCATTGAAGTTCTCCCCTAAGCCTTGAAATATAACGTGAGAAGATTAAAAATCCAGCAAACCTACTAATCTGTGTCTTACTTACCAAAATGGGAATAAAATGACTTATGTTTTAAATGAGCCAAAGCACCTTGTGCACATAGACAGTCACAAGATTTTTTGCCACAATTTTTGTGTGATTATTTGCCTACAAAAAGCCAAGTCAAAAAAAAAAAAAAGTAGAAAGAGAGAGACAGAGAGGGAGGGAAAGCAACTGATGCAAATACAAAAATGTCTGCCCATCAGGTTTGGTGAACATGCCCTGTCACCATGTCCTGTCACCGTGTACTGTCACCATGTAGTGTCACTGCTGTCACCATAACTGTGCCTGTAAAACTGGAGCGCTCATAATACGGGGCAAGACAAAACCTTCTGTAATTATGTAATGTATTTTACAAGTGAAGTTACTGTAATAAATAACTGTCTGCTCAACTGTGTCCTGCAGAGCTGAACACAACTATGAAGCTAAAAATAACAGCCGTAATAATGACTTTATTGGGGATCTGAAAAGTGTGATAAACATTTTAAGAGCGAAAGCACTGCAATGACAGGGCTCTGGTTTCTCGCTGACGGCAATAAATTGCAGTTACATTGGGAGAAACTGTAATTAAGTCTTTGGATCTTGACTTTAGGGATCTGGGATAAACAGCTTCTGGCCAATCACACACAGAGCAAGGGAAGAGATCTCTGGAGGTTTCTGCTCTAGATTGCCTCTTACACAAGTCACAGCCTGAGTTCAGCAACACACATTTGCACACAGCTGAAACAATGTGAGTTAAGCTACTGGAATGCAGCACCATGCTTTAAGTTGAATGTTAACCTATATATTCTACATGTAAGAACAAACTTAAGCATTATTTTCGTGCCTTAACTCAAAGCTCTTGTTTCTCCATCTCAACATCTCAGATGCTACAGAGATGTTGATATTTTTTCCCACCCTTTGCCCATTTTTCCCAATTCCAGTTGTACCTTTTGGTGAGCAGGGCAGAGTTTTATCCTGTGTTTGTATAATTCCCACCCTGTGGAGCTCCATCCTTGACTGGGTCCACAAGATGTTGTGAAAGAGTGACGAGTAATAGAGAGTGGTATTGGTTTCTGGGTCAGCCCTCTAAGCAAGAGTGAGTACTGGGGACAACTCAGATCATTTCTAGTCTGCCCTCTGCTCAGCAGAGATTTCAAGCTGGAGGCAGGATATGTCATGTATCTTTCTTGTTTTTTTTTTTTAAACTCCTGTTGTAATAAAACCTAAATGACTCTGAGAAAATTAGGTTTTGGTCCTCCAGTCAAAACCAGAAATAAATGCATCTGACCAACAGAAGTGACAGATCACACTGCAGTAGGAAAAAAAGTCAAGATAACTAATGGGCCAGGTAATAAAGTTTAGGGTAAACTGAGAGCAACAGAAAATTGCTTTAGAAAATGTTCTACATAAAACATTTGTTGAATACATTGCTTTGGCGAACATAAAAGCCTGTCTCTGAGGATAATTTGTCAAGGGGAAAAGGCAGTCGGTTCAAAACAATACAGTCTTCTTTGTAAGCTATGTCTCCACATTTATTTTTATTCAAAGGTCTAGGAGACAGTTTTATTAGAAATATCTGAGCAATTAAGCAATCTACACATCGTTCCCTTAAGTATCTGTTCGGCGGGATAGAAAGAATATAGTGTTATTTCCAAGACTACCTGGTGAGATGAAAAATGTTCTCCACAGCTTCTTGTCACGAGTAACATCTCGTATTTCCCTTGTCATGTTAACCAGTCTACCTGCAACCGGTGGCACACGACGGAAATCCAGGATCCTGGAAGAGAAAGAAAAGAGGTAGTTTATGTAAAGGATTAAAATGTAATGATAGTGTTAGGTCTTAGGAAGCTTCATTACACTCTGAAGGCACATTTATCTGTGGCCTTTAAGTAGCAAAAAGCCCATCAACTTTAAACTGGATAATCCGTCATATAATATATTACAAAATATGTCCTGAATGTGATGAGCTCTGACTTGCCTCCATAGCATGGAGCAAAATACAGAAGGGTATGGGGGGCATTGTTCCGTGATAAAAATGAAGATACATACCATTCCAGAAATAAGAGACAGTGGAAATTTATTTTTTCACTTTGTGCTACTTCATGATTGTTATGACATACATTTTGCTCACCAGTTTTTTAAGTGACTTGGGGAATGGGATTTCAGCCTCTTTCTTCCATAAACACCATGTAATTCTTTTTCTGACAGCCTTAGTATGTGTTTGATTTATTTCCTTCTGCTCCTCTCTGTTTTAATACCCTTACACCAACCTAAACAATCTCCCTGAGACTAAAAATTTTCCCACGGGCAAAGGCTGGGAGAAGAGGCTCTTTCTACCCCAAACTCCCCTGCCTTAATAGATCATAAAAAACTCCCTACTAAGCATTGATATTGGATACAGTAAAAGAGCAAAAGCCCCATACAAAGTCTCCCCATAGGCGAGATTTTTATACCCACTGTCTGCTGTTCAGATTTTCTACACTGGGTAGCAACTGCTTTTCCTGCTTAGTGTGTGGATATTTAACATACCCCCCGTAGGAACTCTGCTAATGCTTTTTTTCTACAGCACCATCTGCTTAAAATGGCAATATAACACACGAAGCAGAAGGGATCAACACCAAGGTCAACAACAATAAAATAGAGAAGATCCCTGAAGGATCTCATCAGGATGGCTCCTAACAGCAAATCTACCCTGTGCCACTCGCTGACAGGTTCCCATACCCCAACCATCATCCCAGAAGGCAGCAATATCACACAACCCCCCAAATAATTTGTTGCCCCAAAGCTTCAAGCTTTTGCAAGGATGTTTCTCAGCACTTCACAGTGTGAGAGACACTTCAGTTCTGACTCAGCCTGTGAAATGCCATTGTTCCTGGCCCTATTGTTAATCACTAATTTTTAATTCCCACCCCTAATCTGGGCAGGCTGAGAGGGCTGCAGTCCCTTGCCAGTCTCGGGGTATCCACCATCCCCTGCACTATCTCTGCCTGGGGGGACATTTTCAGCTGACAGGACCATGAGATGACCACCAATGTCCTCTCCTTCACACTAACTTGTGGCCTAAATGTGCTCCTGATCTGGGACAGTCCCAGCTTTTTGCTGTGAAACCAGAACTCCCTTCCCACCTCGATTACTCCCCTCTGAATGCTCACACCACTCCCCACATCTCACTCGGATCTCTGTGCCCTGGAGCTAATCGCGGTGAGGCCAGACTCCCTTCACACTTACGTGACACATTCCCCCAGAGATAGGTCTTCTCCATATGTACTTCGAGATCACAGGGGAAATTAATTTCTCAGCTTCTCTTCAATATAACTTCTTCTTTTTGAGAATTACTTATTGCCAGGCTTCTCATTCCCAGAGCAAGTCGCATTTCCTAATTATTAATCTACCCTTTCATCATCTGCCATTTCATTTATTCATGGAGTTTGCCCACCTTTGTTCGACTTTCCACTTTTTAAAAGTAATTCAGTTACAGGGCTGGCCAAGTGCAGCAACTTATCACAATATTTCCCCTTTTCTTCTAATGCAAATCCGTTCTACTTGCCTGTCCAGATGAAATGCTGCTATTTCTGCATTATGTCTCTCATAGTCTGAGAAATAAAAAAAGTCAGGCGGGGTTTCTTGTTCTCTGGTTTGCCTGCAAAGGAAAACAAGGGAAGTGTTTTAATGAAGGGTTAGCATTTCTAAGGAGCAGTGCTCAGCCATCAGCATGCTATTCAGGAGCTCAGAATTGTTTGCTTAATGGAAGACCTTTAAATTCCTCATGTGTGCATTATTTGCCATGCAGCCTTCATTTTATCTTCTTTCTTAAACTACTGTGACAAAAAAATGGGAATTCAAGACTTGTGCACACAGTCTGCTGTCACAAAGCTGTTCCACTCAAGATTCTCGCTCTATTTAACAAGATCTGTTTTATCACTCTCCAACATTTCATTAGTGATAGCGGTGAAGACAATGTCATTTCATTAAATTATCATTAATCGTAATTATGAAATTTCCAAAAGTAATAATATTTTTCTTTCATCTTTGGCAGCCATGCACCTCCTATCTAGAATATGCCTCTCTTTTTGTGTTACTTGGAGCCAAAAGTGACATGTTTTTCTCATTTCAGAAGCAATGGGATCATTGCAGTTTGACGGCCACGACACACGTCGTGTTTCAAAGAACATTAACAAGACCGTGCTTGAGAGAGGGTGCAGAATTTGTTGTTTCTTCAGTTTAAGAAACAATAAAAAGTGTCATTCTGATGGAAATAGAAAGGGTAAAGCTTCCACACTGCACTCCATGGAAAATACAAAGCTCCATGTTAAGACAGAAGTCTCACTTGTGGCAATTTCAGTCCTGATGGAACACAACTCGGGCAGTTGACCAACACAATGTCTGGGTCCCGCCTCAACCTGCATTATGCCCTGTTTTGAAGTCTTCAGTGGGAGAAAAGCACAGCAAAGCTGTCTGCAGAGCATCTGCAAGGGAGGACAGTTCCCCAGAAGAGGAAAACAAAGCTCTTTTTTATTCCCCGCTGCCACAGGTGGCCCAGCTGACAGCTCATGCGTCACTCCTGCTACCTGCTGGCAATTAAAATACAGCTTCTGCATGGGGACCTTGGCGCATCAAAGGCTTTGGGGTGGTGCTGGTGCACAGCTCAAACCTCCAGAGAATTTGCAATAAGCCTTAATTATGGGGTTTGCTGGGAAACCAAAGCTGTGTCCACCCACGACTGTGACTACCAGAGATGGTATCTGCCCACAAACCCTCCTGGGGCTCTCCACAGTGCTGGAGAAACCAGGTTAGTCTTGTGGTTTTTGGCTGTATAAAGACTTTGCTATGCACCCAACAGGGTTTGAAAGCCTGATATTCTTTCTCAGACATTCCTTCTTATATTAACATCTTGGCAAGGCACTTGATCTTGCCCTAAATGATGAACAATTGCTATCATAGAGAAAACATCAAGGTATTGTCCAATGTAAGTCAAGGTCAGAGTGGCCTTGAACACCCCAGTGTCGCTCTGGCCAAAACAGCACTGACCACTGTGACAGTAGTGGCCACAGAGGCAGCCAACACTTGGCAGAAGTCCTGCTAGGGCCCTGCTGTGGCCAAAGGGTTCATGAAGACACAAGCTAAAAGTGAGCCTGGTATAAAATAAAAAGCAGTGTTTTGCTCTGTCTCCATAAAAAATGCAAAAGTGGAAGGAATGAGCACACCCACAAAGAGGAATACGGAAGAGCAGAACCTCTGGCATCCCACACCATGCACCACACAATTAAGGCAAGAGTTAGGAGAGGTGCAACCTCACTGTGCATATTCCCCTAAAAAATTGAAGGAATGAGCCCTGAATATAAATTCAAAGAAAAAGATTAACAGATTTCTTCTAGGCATAAGATTACACATTTCTACATAACTTTCCCTCCCCTCCAGATTTTAAAATAGTTGATTTCTTCAACAAGTCAAAGAGAGAAAGATTGAACCCAAGATTTTGCAAACTTTACACATATCAGTGCAGCTGATAAGTTGCAGAAAATATTACTAATTAGCTAATCAATGCCATCTGCTCTTTATCTCCCAAATACTTAAAACATATCACGTCTGTTCCTTTACAAGAAAATCCTGCTCCAGAAAATCAGACTTGAATAAGGGCTAGATCTCAATCTTGCAAGCACAGCCCAGCTCCCCTGCAGTCAGCACATCACTGCCAGGATCGTCCGGCCGCTCCAATTCCACTTTTCTCTTTACTCCCTGCCACCCCCGGCAATGGCTGGGGATATTATTCATTTGGGAGTAAGTACAGCTGTCCTGCAGGCTTAGGCTTGTTTGTACATATTTTTCTGCTGTCATAATGTGTTATTAAGTGGTAGCAGACCCTCCTAAGAAATCACGGAATTTATTGTCCTAAAACCGTCAAAACTGGACACCAAATCCACAGTGAAATCTAGACAATGGAAATGCTGGTATGTGAACCTGACAATACACCATGAAACAAATTCCCAAGTTTCTTTGGTGCTTCCCCCTACTTAGCTACAAAAACCCATTCTCCAGCCACTGTCCACATGGTCCCTGCCCATGTCAAACACATATGGTACCCACTTCTCTGTCTCTTGAAAATACTGTGTTACTCAGAACATAGACTAGAAGGAGGATTTATCAACCCCCAAGCTGCTTTACAATCCTTTTGTTCCTTTGCAGAGCTCTGCAGAACTAAGATGCAGCAGATCCAAACACTCTGAAATAACCTTGGAAAACCCCTTCTGCTGACTTCTGACAATACTCCATGGACAGAACAGGAATCTTGTACCTTGGATCTGACTTTAGCTAGACAGACTTTTATTCAAACAGACATTTATTATTAATTTGATGTCTGCAGCAGCATCTGAAGAGGTTCCTTGGTAACTGCCCAGCCAGAGTAAGCTGCCATACCACCAGCAAACACTAACACGTGAGAGGATTGTAGCCCAAGGTAGACAACTGAAGCCACATGAGCCTAACACAGCTCTGAATCAATGCCATCCATGGAGTGCCATGAGAATGGCTTTGACAGGGTTAAACTGCACTTACATCATAATCTATATTTTTTACTTTATCCAGCTGCTTTTATACATAATTTTATTTTATCCACATTAAAAATTTCCTTTCTGTTTTGTTTTTTGTTGTTTTGTTTTTTGGGGGTTTTTTTTGAATGCACAATCTAATCAATAAATTGCCTTGTTTGGTGCTAATTCTTCTAACAATCTATTCTGATAGATAAGCATAGAGAATTGGAAGATCAAACTGCTCTCAGCAACACAAATGAACAGTCAACAAGTCCTATCAGTTACTCTGAATTTAGATCACAGTAGCTGGTCCCCACTCCCCAAGTGACAGCTGGAAAAGGGGCAAGCACTGAGCCCCTGATCAAGTAAAGCATCTTATAAAACAACACTGGAACCAAGCCACCCCACAGCATGTTTTAAATCAGAATTGTGTTTTAAAAGGGGGAAAAAAACCCAACATCCCTCGAGTTAGTTTGTTTTTTATCACCTGATGGCTATTGAAGGTTATTGTCTAATAAAATGACACACACAGTGAGACATTTGAGCAAACAGACCAATATGCTGAGCCCTCTGCAGCAGTGCACGCTTCCGAGGGACAATAAGTTACAGAGCCAGCAGTGCCACCTCACACCGAGCAGGGACAGGTTCTGCACAGGTTGCAGACGGTGGGAGAGGATTTCTGGCAGTGGCTCTTATTTTGCAAACAGTTGGAATCTGGTGATCCTCTCTTTGGAGAAGGATTTGGCAGATATTTCTAACGGCAGGCTGGGAAGCTGTGGAGGAGAGACAGATGGAGGTCTGTTGATAGTGCACACAGTTAAAAATTACACAGTGGCACCAGCCCAATTACAGCATGAGGAAAAGACAAATCAGCACGGTAACATGTGTAGAGGAGAAGTAAGAACTAAGGGGAAATCAAAGCCCATGGAGATTTCCCCACCATGACACAACTCACAGAAGACACGGGAAGCAAAGAATGATTTTAAACAGGACAGGGACACATTTGTGTTGACACTCAAGACAAGATGCAACTGTGATCTGATCTGGTGGCTAGAAAAGCGAATCATGCAACAAACAGAAGAAATAAAGCTGCTCTGATAAATGAACAGTCATAGATAAATCTGGTGAGTCAGCTCCATTCTAGTTATGGTTGGGACCTGGTTTGGTGTTCAGTAGTATTTGGATAAATCAACATAGTGATCTGCATGCAGAAATACTTGCAAAGTCTCAATCTTCTCTTAAATGTTTCTGTAGACACTCTTTTTGCCAATTACTTGATCCCCCAGACCCAACATTAATAATTTCTTGTGGCTTTTCTTTTTGCTGTTCATGAACCCCATCACCACAGGACAACTGCAGACTGCAGACTCTCTGGCATTTCATAAAATGACATTATAGGAGCTAAACCTTTAACATGGAAATCTATATTTAGTTTCCATGACCACTGGCATACACCTGCCTAAACTAGGATTAATACCCACTGGGGCCATGTATTACTCGAAAGAATCCTGCTCAGTGCCAGACTTCCTCTGCTCTGGGGGGGTTCTATTATCTGTACAGTAGCCAAAAAGCTAGAAAATAGGGCAAACAGCCCAATCTGAGCTAAGTGTTATCCTGACAGACACATGCTGTATTCCTGTGCTGCAGTCCAGAGACATTTCAGAGACACCTTTTGTGTCAGATCCTCGTACCTTAACTAATGAGAGGATGTGCTGCTGATTTGAAAACAGCTCCTTTTAAATAGGTTACACTCCTGTTCTGACACATAATCAGGGGAATCAACTGCTGGGATTAGGGATGATTAGGGATCACAACAACGAGCTTTGCTGCAGCAGGGAGTAGGTTTGCTTGGGTCAGGCCATTTTGCAGACAGAGCCCCTGCCCCTCTCCAGCCAGGGGAATTCGGCAGCAGCACAATCACTATGAGATATAAGCCAATGAGGCTTTGTAATTGCATTGGCAGGGACACGACTGACACTGATAAGAGCATAACTTGGCTATTGTAACAGATAACAGGAGATTAACTGGGTCTACCCACAGCTATAGGTTGCTATTCTTCTCCTTTGGAAAGCAGCTTTCCTCTCTTCCTGTGGAGTATTTAAGGTGTTTAAAATACCTGTCCTGAAGCCGAGTTGCAGGCTCAAGAGTTCACATACAGTGTCACTTAAATGATAAAATATAGTTAATACAAGACTAAAAGGCTAGTTAATGCAAGACTAAAAGGTGGCCACTCAGCAGCTTGCTGCTGTTTCGATTATTTTATGGCCTGGAATGGAATTGGGGATTTTTTGCATTTGGAAGCTCCACAGTGGGGCTTTGTAGGCAGCCCCTTCTTCTAACATGCCACTGAGGCACAGATGCTCCATCAAGTCCAGAGAGCCTTTCTTCCAACACAGACAGGCATGAAATCTCCCCAGGCCTCACCAATGAACCTCTTCTTTGTACTAATGGAAAACTCAGACTGGAAGTCCGGTGTCTGCTTGCAAGATTTTCTCCCTCCTTCCCCTCCACGCAACACTTATGTCAAATTGGATTGTGCAGCAGGGGGATCTACAGTGCCCTGAGATCATCTAAAGCTTATTATTCTAAGTGAAGGAGGCAGCCCGTGGAAAAAAAATGGTGTCTCTGAGGCAGCTGCAGTCCTTAGGAGGGTACTGAGATTTTGCATGCAGAGTTGTATCATCTGGGAGGGCTTCCAACACATTTGGCACCGGTTAAAACAGGTGGAAAAAGTGCCACTTAATTTTATAATAGATTTTAGTGGCTTAGTAAGTCCTTAGGAAGAGAAATGATACTGTTAATGCAGCTACATCTACAGTAGCAGAGATATCTGGTGCCTGTTTCTGACTCCTTATGGAGTCTTGGCAGCTGATGGTTCTGGCTTTATCAAAGCATTGTGCTACAAAGAGCACTCCCAGGGACGATAGGAGATGTTTACAAGAGCAGAATATGGGCCAGAAAACCAGTGGCCAAGGCAGGAATGCAAAGACATGCAATTTGAGTGGTACAGAGAGGATGTTTGGCCCGTTTCGTCGCCATCAACAAAATGACAATATGGGCCTCTGCAGGATATTCAGCCTTCTCCAGTTTAAGTAGCATTTCTGCTGCTAGGGAAAAAAAAAAAAAAAGGAGAGAATATTTACTGTGGCAGAAAGACAGAAATTCGCAGAGGGATGTGATAGCAATAGGAATAATTAGCAAACTGCCAAAAGGATAAATACCGAGATCATGCTATTGCATGCCAGCCCCTGAGTGCTTTTCTCCTGAGCAGACGGAGAGAGCTTGACAACAGCACATGCTCAAGGACCAGTTAGCTTAATATAAATCATAAACTTCTTATGCAGAGAATGACAATAAGCTTTCGAAAGAGCATTTGTATATATAAATATCTTATTACCTGGCACAGAAAGACAGTGGGGCTGAGAGGGACAGAAAATCCACAGGGAAACAGCATATTAGGGTGGGCTTTCTGTTTCCAGTGTGGAGTAAAAGAAAAAAGAGGCTCAGGAGGTCACCTAGCCCTATTCCCCGGCCCCAGGGCGAGATCAGCTAGAACCAAACCATTCTTGACAGACGTTGTTCTAACGTGATCTTCAAAATGTCCTTTCATGATCCCATGGCTACAGCCCCCTCATCCTAGTCCCCATGTGCTGGCTTTACTCTTCTGCTGATTTCCAGTCTTGCTTTTCCTCCTGGCAAAACCATCACAGTAAGACCTGCTGCAGCTGATCCGTGTGTCTTTCTGAGGGAATACATGCGGCATAGGCACCAGAAAAACTGGCTCCCATTCCTGAAACGAGCATCCCCAAGCCAAGACCTGGCAATGAAGCCTTAACGCCTTTAGACTGCAGATTCCTCAGCTTAGAAGCCCCTTCTTGACTAAGCACAATTAGTTTATTTTTAATTCATTAAAAACCCAACCAGCCCAGAGCCCTGAAAGTGTATTTTAGGCTTTGCCCTTAAAAACCAACATTGTTACTATAAGACAAAGAAGCAACCTCTAATTCCTCTACATAGATCAGGGCATTTGTGAAAACATTGTGCAAAAACAGCCCCTTGCTTGAAGCAGCACCAGTGGAAGGCTCCTGCCATCCCCTGCACTAGATGTATACGTATATATATATAAAAGCAGATTTTCACCTGAGCAAAACACCTGAGTTACCACTCCTGCCTACACAAGCAGATATAATATGAAGGGATGAAAAATAAGGGCAAATAATATGATCCAAGAATATGAAAAAATAATTTTATTCTCCACTAAACTATAAAAATAATAATAAACCCAGAAATTCTCCTCTTTTCTGGGTGCTCTTCTGTTCCTTTCAGTGGTCTGGATTTGGTATTAATATCTCAAAATGCACCCTCTCTATACTGTTGCCTTCACTGACATTGTGCTGACAGTAAAGTCAAGGCATAATCTCACCAATCATCATTTCATTGTCTACCAGCACAGAAGAATAGCTCTTTTTTCATTCACTCTTTTGTGCTTTCAGATGTATAAGACATGAAGAGAATCTTTGATCAGCACAAAAAACGTAAGAGTTTGATCAACCAGGGAAAATTTCCTTCAGCAATTCAGAATATTACTTCCAGCTCTGCCCAGTAAGTAGCTGCCTGTCACCATGGGAAAAGAAAATGGAAAACAAAAATTAGTGTAAGCACATTTGTCAGGATGTCTTCCCTTTCTGCGCGACAGCCAGCGGGTCCCTTCCTGCCCTCAGGAATGTGGGAAAGGAGGTGGGGTCTCTGTGCTGAGTGCTGAGCTCTCAGCCTGGTCAGATCTCAGATTCACAGGTTGTTTGTGTATTATTATTATTATTATTATTATTACTATTATTTAGAAGGTGGCTGAAGATAAAGCAGAATGAAATGCTGTTACAAAGCAGATGAGCCCTACGAAACCAGAGAAATGGGCTCCAGTGCCGCCCAACTCCAGATGGATGTACATAGATGCACTTAACATATAATCCAGCACATACAGCAATATCTATCACCACCTGCTGTGGTATGGACATGATGTGACCAGACAAGCAGGATCCTTCTTTAAAACATTTGCCTGTATTTCCCCTGCACCCTGCAAACATCGATGAGCCACTACAATGCTATCTTATGCCTTTCTTTAAGGAATCTTCAAATTTAAGAGGCAGGCGTAGTGTTAGAAAGCATGCAAGACTAAAACACTTGAGGTAAAATGAGTTTTTCCAACATCATGGGGTAGAGGCTGATCTCAGTTATTACGGAAAAGCAGCACCACTGAATGCTGGGGTGAGTGAAATAAAGATGCTTTCCACGACTGCTTTGGAGAGCTGTGTACGGAGCTGCTTCTGTTGTAAGCAATGACACGCACGGCTGATTTTTTGGCCAGCAGTGGGGATTGAAGTGTGTATTTCCAGAATTAGAAGCTCAGGTCTTCATACCCTGATTTAAAGAAGCCTGCACAGGGAGCTCAGTGGATGTATACAGTCCCTACTGGAACGCTGATTGCACGAGAGGCAGCACACAGCACGCGGAAATCATAGGGGTGCAAAGGTGGGAGTCGGGCTGCAAATTCATCTTTGTCTCCCTCCTTTGGGATGCTGGTGGGAAGAGGGAATGTGGGACGGAGAACAGATGAACACTGATGCCACAGTGGCTAAGTGGCAGTGCTTGTTGGCTAGAAATGTTTTTTCTACCATCCAGAACAAGCAGGGCTTGTACAGAAAAACAAATGAGTCACGGTATGAAAAGAAAGGCAAGGTCTGGGAAGCTCCTGTCACCAATTTACTTTGCAGATAAAAAAATTCTTGACCCAGAAATAAGGTTTGGTTCATCTATGAGATAGAAACCTGACTTGACATACAGGAATGGAAAGATTAAAAGGTACTTGACAGCACAACAAAGGGGTTCCCAGTGCCAATGTTAACATGGTCAATGCTGTTGTCACAGCAGGGAGAAAAAAGCCTCACAGAAATTAAATAAGCAGGAGACATCATTAATGAGGTGCTGCAATGATATTTTGAGCCTTTCTTTGAGATATCTTCATTAAGAAATTATATCACTATGAGTATTTTCTGCCCCTGTATGGCCTAGATTCTTTTGTGCTCTTAAGCAAGTGGTGTGAGCATTTTTGCCATGCCAAGCCCATGATATCTGTCATCTTTCCCCTTGATATATCCCTCTGAGGCTCCACTGTACATTGTCTGCTCGCCACAAATTGCAAACATGAAAAATGATACAGCTGCAAAAACTATTTTTGAAAAACTGTCAGAGCAGGCAGAGCTCTGTGTGAGCCCAGTTACCTGCAGCCTCCTTCTGGAAAAAGACTGCAGAGTATTTTCTACAGAGGTTTTCCAATATATAAAGTTTCTAGAGGTCTGAGAGCGCAGCAGGAAAAATATGTGTAAAATTAGAAGTCTGAAGCATTTCTTCAGCCTCGAGAATGTTATTTAATATGTCTGGGGTCATTAAGGGTAGGGATTTAACGGAACAATAACATTAAACATATTAGAAGCATAGCAGAGCTCAAATTTCTCTCAGCTTTTTGGAGTTTTTTTCTTTTCACTGCACATGATGTATGTGCCACTGAAATTCCAGGGTTCACAATAGGTTTCAGCTCAAAATAGGTTGGAAAAAATAATTACTGAGAGTCTGATGTATTGATATGTAATTTATTCCTTTTTATTCATGAGTTTCCTTGTTATCATGATGGGAACCACGAATGCTAGTAAGCCTGTCCTCAAAATTTCCCAGGAAGCAGGAAAATATTAGCCCCGTTTTTCAGCAAAAGCTGCAAAACATGGAGCTATTAAGGATTCAGCTCTGCCCTAAGCGAAGCACTCGAGCCTCATTAAGCACATGCTTAACTTTGGGCACACATATACCCAGTGAACTATGTGTGTCCTTGACAGTCAAGCATAGACTTTAATACTTCCTCGGAGCTGTTTTGTGCTCAGCACTTTGCAAGAACAAGCCAGTGATCAGCACCAGATCCCTGCAGCAGCTCTGGCCACTCCCCCATCCACTTCCACACTCAGAGCTGTTTTTTCTTCTTCTTCCTTCCAACTACAACAACAACTTCTTTGGGAAAATAATGTGCTATTCTGCTAAAAGTACAAGTCAGTTTGGCTGTGGGCTTTGGTAGATCCCAGATGTCACCTTTCAGGTTGACACTGTGGTGCCTAGGTGTGCTCAAGACTCCTTACACGTGAAATAAGACTCAAATCCTGGCTTTCAGTGTGTCTGCTGCCCCACACGGGCAAATACAAATACATCTAGAGAAGCTCAGACAACTTTTATGAGCTCTTGTGTTGCAGAAATGCCATTTGAGCTGTGCCAGGCAGAGGAACAGGCTGAGGGGCCACAGGCAGAATGTATGAGCAACTTGTATGAGCAGTATGTACAGACCCAACATTCTCATCTCCAGACCAAGAGGAAGAAGTTGTTTTGACTTAATGATGACACAAGCAGAATCACCACAGTGTTTGCACTCTGTATTAAGCACATTTGGTCCAGGCTCCCTCTTTCAATTTGTAGTTCAGAGGCTGAATTTCTGCCCCATCTCTCTCTCTCTCTCTTTCTCTCTCTCTCTTCCTCATGAAGTGTTTGCAGTTCTTAAGATTGTATAATAGGAATAAAACCTATGGCTTGAAAGAATAAATAAAAGGATGCTCAGGCTTCAGCTAAGGAAAATCCTTTGAGATTTCACAGTTTTGTGTCAAGGGTGTCCTATATATCTACATGTGTATAGAGGAGCTCCACTTTACCAAGGACCCCAAAGGAGTAACCATGCTGACTTTGGGTATGCTCCCTTCTCCCTTTCCACCTGCCTGTGCAGAAGTTCAAACACTTTTGGCTTTTAATTTACAGTTCACCATTCAAGAGCTACTGAACTGCACTGAGTTAAGTGCCCAAGATTATGCAGATAAATAACTACCATCAAAATCATTAAAAGGACAGAACCTACATGGTGTGTGGACCAACACATATAAAAAGGAACATGAAATTCTCATTTGTACAGCGAGCTGCTTTACCAGCTGTGGATCTCAAAGTCTCAATACAAAATGAGAAGCAGGGCATCAGAACAGCCAAGCATGTTGTGCAACCTCCTCCTACAAACCCCAGATCTTCTCAGTGCCAGCAAAGAGCTCAGCTCCAGCCCCTACACATCCTTTCCAGCAGAGTGCCCCGCACAGAGGAGGCAGAGGATGTGCTGGTGCCCAGTCCTTCTGCTGGTCAGAGGGGACATTCGCCCAGAGAACTGCAAGTTTTGCTTTTCAAGCTTGTTTCATTCCCAGATCCTGAGAATCTTCCATAATCATGCCACTGAGGACAGCAGGCATGTGGTTACTTCGAGATAATGGCTTCCCAGGGCTGAGTGTTTCTAATCCCTCGGAGGTGTGATTTCCCAGTAAAGCACACGCATCCCTGAACTCTCCTCCCTGCTGCCATTAACATTCCTTAACTTGTGGCAAAGGGCGATGTGCCTCTCTGAGCTGGAAAGGAGGTGTAATTGCCTGCTTCAGACTACTCCGTGGTCACAAAAGAAGTGGGAATTGCTTTGATATGGTGTGGTATTTCATTGCCCTAATAAAGCAAACTATGCAACCTCTCTCTTTCCTTATTTTAACTCCTGGTTCGTTATTACTCCTGTCAGCAAACATGATCTCCATGAAGAGTGCCTAACTTCTTCTTTGCCCTAAGCTGGTTCTGCAGTTCATGGGTGACCATCCATTTTTTTCATGTGTTTTCTTCCCAGCCAGAATTTTGCCTAAAGAAGGAATACGGAGCAGCACTTCATCGCTCGCCATTCCCGGGCTGTGCTCTGGCACTGGCCCTATCCCACTTCAAAACCCTGCAGCTGATCATGCACCTCTGAGCCTGATTTCCCCTGACTGAGGAGTCTCCCACCTGGGTTATTTCCATCTGCAGAGGGTTACATGTTTGGGAATGTGCTGACATCACCACTTTGCCACTTTAAGCATTTCTCAGGTAGTTACTTACTGGAGGAGGCTGCCAAGGTGACTTAGATCCAAATACTCCTGAGTGCTCCTGAATTTCTCAAGTACTTGGGAACTGCATTCCTCAGCCTAGGTCAAAGGCTGCCTTAACTTCTCAAGAAGAACAAACTCATGGAACATCTCAGTACTAACCCAAATCTTCACTCCCTGGCTAAATTTGACTCAGTTAACTGTATCTTTCTCAGCCTTGGTTGATCATTTATTCCATGAGGAAGAGTGTACTGGGTTGGGTGCTCTTTTTTTGTAGCCATTTCATAAAATAATTGTGCTGTTTTACAAAACTATAAGAAATTTACTTTCTCTCTAAACTTCTCCTCTTCCAGGCTGGAAACCCCCACCACTAATCTGTGCTTTATATTAAGGACATCACATGAGTAACAAATTACCTTGGAAATTACACATCAGGGTCCTTTAAGCTTGCAACTGTCTGGATAAAGGCTGGGTTAATGCTCTGCAGTCCACTGGGTTACTCCCAGGGGAAAATCAAGCCATTTTAGCATCTCTTCTCTGTCTCCCCTGAGAAGGAGGATTTTAACCTCCCAGCCTCCACACGGGCCCTGCTGCTGGGAGCTGCAAATACAGTCCCTGCTCACCACAGAGCATCATCTCTCTCCTCCTTTAATTCTAGTTATAGACAAAGCATTTCAAGGAAAAAAATGGAGGTGCAGGTTTTGAGGACCATCACTTAAAACGACAGTGGATGCAGGGTTTCAAAAGGGCTCAGTATTGGCATAACCTGCTCCACTTAAAAAAAAAAAAAAGAAGACATATTGAAATCTCTGAAAAATATCCCATATGAAAAAATCAAGAGCAGAAGGATGTTAGGGGAAGTGCTCTGGTGCACTACAAGGGAAGGAAGGCTCTGGCTGGCTCGGCTGCTCAGGGCAATCGCTGTTTTATATAAACATCTCCCATCGAGCGCAGTGCGTTCCATGAACTCCCACACTCGAGGTGCAGAGGAATATTCACGCTTGGTGGATCACAGAAACACATCCACTCAGAGCTGGAGTGAAGATAAAGAAGGGAATCTGTGTGTGTGTGTCTCAGTGTGTGCCTGTGTACAGGAACACTGAGGGGAACACTTTACTCTGGCGAGGCTGTGCTGAGTTAGTGCTCCATGCAAAACAGGTGTTCTCCCCTTCCTTACACTCAGACATTACTTTCAGCTAATTTAAATTTTAAAGTCTACCTATGCTGAGGTTGCTTGGTAAGATAAGGGGAGATTTGAATAAAGTGTGTGATAAAAGTGTGTTCAGTAAAAGCAGAGCTCGGAAAAAACAACACATGAAAAAAGAGGCAAGAGTAGAGGGCAAGAGAAGGGAGGAAAATTCTGCAAAAGATGTGCAGTAAAAGCTTTAGTGAAATGACATTGTTGCCAGATTCTTTTTCTTTTTTTTTTTTATGGAGCTGATTTATGACATGCAGCTGCTTTTCTCTAACAGTGCATGCCTGGTTACCTCTCCTCGAATTTTTAACTGCATTTAAATGTCTACAAAATGTGAAGCTTATCTACTGTATGTACAGTGTGATAGCTATGTGTGTGCACAGCCCACAGGAGTTCGGTTTCAAAGACAGAACTATGTTTTTCCTAAAGCCAAGGACATTTGTATTTCAATTTTCCTACCTTTTTATATGAGCTGCGAGGATGAGTATATGGTGGACAAAAGTGATCACATAATTTAATCATTTGACTTCATCATCCCATTCCTTCAACTTACTGCTTTCCTCTGGGTGTGATCCAACTTTCTTTCTACACAGTGAAAGGTCTCCCATGAGTTCAAGGTGAACTGGCTCAGGAAAGACAGAACCAGTTCATAATCTGGGACTTCACCTGCCCATACTCAAATTTAAAGGTCAGTGAAGTCATGGGAAAAGCCTCCCACTGACTCCAGAGGATTGTGGAACAGATGCAGACTAAATCAAACAACTAAATGAGCCATCTGTGACAGCAAACACCCTGCCCTTGTCCAGGTGTGGATGAGGGGGACAGAAGACATAACCTCTGCTTTTAGTGTTTAGTTTAAATATGTCCATGGTATCTTCCACAGCTCTTGCTAATATAAAGATCAGCAAGGTAGGATTAAGCAAGAGCAGGAGTAGAAGAATCTTAAATTAATATTGGAATTTGAACTCTGTTCACAGCACACTGTGTGTCTGACACTTTCAGGACTGAGATCCTGAATAACAAAGAATATACAAACCATCTTCCTGTGTTTCATTACAGGTCCATCGAGTTCCCTCCTTAAGCAATCTCTGGTCGGCTGCTATTACCAAATACCTGAGTAAATTCCAGTAAAGCTGAGCGAAGATCTTAATTTTATCCCAAATACTGGTAAGAATTAAACCTGCTTTTTTTTTTTTTCCTGAGAACTGTTTTCCATGCAGCTCACAGGCAATGATTGTATTGACAGAACTTCTTGACAGCAATATGAATGTCAAGAAAGTATTACAGGATTAGTTACAGACAGCCAGAGCACTTTGTGACTGAACTGGCTTATTGGTAGAAGAGGAAACCAAAGGAAACAAAATAATGTGGGTTCACTGTTTGCCTTCAGGAAAATGTCTAAAATGACCCAAAGGTGCGAAGCAGGATTAAATTTGACATTCCATTTTCTACACATATACAGATCTTTTTAGTCACCTCTTTGGTTTCCAGCTTCACATACACTGGTGTTGCACTGACACATGGACCCCATTCTCCAAATCAGGGATTTCACCTACACAGCTCCTGTGCAGTCTGAGAGCATGAGATGGAGTGCCCCAGGAATGTCAGGACATCACCACCTCCAGCTCCCACCACCTGTCTCTGGCAGGGAGCAGAGGACAGAGCAGTGGGGACACTGAAAACAACAAAAAAACCCCACCCTTCCATAAAGTCCTATAGAAATTAAACACTCAGCTGTTCTGAAACTTTTTCACCCAGAGGAGAAAATAAGAGGACAAATGAAGTGAAATCGAGTCTTTTAGGCCATTTTTTCCAGATACACCTTTTCTTTCCACAACATACAGTCAGTCTTTAAACTACATCCTAAATCCGATTGCCTTTGCATCAGACCAGTAAGTACTCTGGTCAAATAGATCTATTTTTGATATGACCTTAATAGTTAAATCCTCCCATTAGGTACGTGCACACAGCTCCTGTGGACAAAGCAAGACTTCCCCTGTATCTTGCAGTGCTGTTTTCACCAATGATTAATATTCAGTTCTGCAAGTTTAATGAAGACATTGTTTCCACTTATCTACAGGTCAGATGGCAATTGCAAAGCAACTTACTTGTTAGATGGCTGTAGATTGCCTGCTGATATGTCTGATTATTTATGCATAATATGCATTTGCAGATAGATGACCATGTTAAATTATATGCCTTTGCCTTATTATTTCATGAGTTTTAATGGTTTTCCATTCCTTTGTTTACAGGCAAGAAAGAATAATCACTCATGCCAATGATGTTTTATACCTGTGTTCTACACCTGCATCTTTAAAGTTATTGGAACTTCTTTCTAAAGGCATATCCAAGACCAATGGCCTGAAATTTTTGATTTTTATGACAATAAAGATGAGAAAGAAGATTGAGGCCTTTTTTTTTTCCCAAAGACAGCAGGATTTTATTTTATTTTTTAACTATTCTGAGATCCAGCCAAAACTTTTCACACATGAGCCTTGTGCCCAGCTGAATGCCCTCCTGCACAAAGCCCCTTTGTACCAGTTACACCTAACTCCAACCCTGAAAACTAATTTCTTCCAACACCACTGGCCAAACACATGCATTCCATCTGGGTACCACCTTTGAGGGATGGGAAAACCTAACCTGGGTTGCCAGAGAGTAGACATGGTCCACTTCCAGATCAGAGTTTGTGGCTCCAAATTGGCAAAGCCCGTCTGAGTGCACTGCAAACAGATGGGAGGGAAGGAGGAAAGGCACAAAGACCTACAAAGCTGCTTTCTGGGAGCTTAAAGTCTGTCTCTGAGCTGAGACTCATTGACCCACAATTAGACAGGCAGCCCTGTGGCATTTGGCATTCAGCTTCTCCTCCAGGGACACGTGGGGACACTGAGCGTGGGGACACTGAGGTTTGAGATCCAGCAAGAAAAGGTCTGTGAATTGCAGGAGAATTTTCTTGCTTCTTCATAAATGCAACTACTACTCTAACGTTATTTAACTAAAAATAACCAAGTCAGTTCTAGCTCCAAATGTGATCAGCCCATAAATAGTTGGATAAACTCCTTCCAGGCACATCATGTACTTGATTTCCATTTCCAACACGCACTAAAGCTCTGCTTATGCATAAGTAATGCCTACGAATGGTAGATGGTAGATTTGCCTTAAACATACAAACCACTCTCACCTTACTGAGCAAAGGGACACGATGGTGCTTTTCCACACCGTGTGATCTCTGCTGTCTGAACACTGCAAGAGCCACTGCTATTTTTGTAGAGGGGAGTTTTTAACACCTGAATTGCAGGTTTCAAAGAGCAACATGTGCTCACAGGCAAAAGCGAGTCCGTGGGGAATTTGTGGGGACCTTGTATTTCCAAAACTGCTTAAAAGAAGTCTCATTTTCATCATGCTTATCAACTGGGGGTGTTTGGAGCGGCAGGGGAGGCTCCAGAGCTCTTAATTTCTCTTCACCTTATTTTGCACTTCCAAGTCCTAACCCTGGGTTGCAAATTCAGAGCCACTTTGATGGATCACAGTGTGGCTGCCATGATGTTAAGTTAAACAACAGTCTCATTCCACGCTATAATTACTGCAAACAATTTCACAGTCTAAGGGGTGCTTTGCAAGGTTATGTATTTGCTAATGCTGCTTCTGTCACTGTTCATCACATGAATATTTTCTTTACCTGCTGTGTCTGTGTGTGCCTGAAAGAATCGTGGCATTTTTAATGGCATAATTTCCTGGGATGAACTGCAAATCAGCACAGCATGGTTTGCATTATTTATATGCTGAGTCCTACAAATGGCAGGGAAAACACTGTAGATTTCCTGGAAATAAATATATTCATTATCCTGAAACCTTGTGCACAGTAGATGGTATGTCAATAAAAGAATTTAATTACTACCTCAAAAGCATTTTCATTTTGCTAGATTTGTAACAAAAATAGAATGTCTAGACATATTTTAATCCAAAGACAAAGGACTCCTTACCCACCCAAAAATATCTCATGTCGATAAATGTAGAAACATGACCTACTGTTGCTGCTAATCAGGAGAAAATTCTTAGCATTTTTACAGCATGAAATAAATTGTAGATTGAGCCAACTGGGAATACTAATGACAGAAGCTATAAAATATTTTGTAACATCAATTATGACTAAAGGAAAAGGACTTGCACCATAGATCAGCAGAATATTTTGCAGCCGTGCTTCATTTAAGACCACGATTCCTGAACATGATTTGGGAGTTGATTTGCCAAGAAGAATGTTCAGGAATATATAATTGGCAGCTATGCAATTTTGGTGCTTCTGCAATTCAGTTTTAGCTGCAGAATTAGCTTCGATGGGAGGGCGCAGATCTATGGAACCCACCTGACAAACCAGACTCCAGAGGAGTTCTACAGATCATATTGGAATCAATAATAAAGTATCTGATTTTGGTTAAGCCTTAAAATGGTTATGTTAAATCCAGAACTAAAAAGTGATCTGAGAACTAACAAACTCCTCTTTTTAAAATTTGTTTTCACATGTTCCTTTGTTATGCACAGCCTAGCTCCCTGACCACACTTCATAGGCAGATTCCAAGGAAATGCCTATTTCTTCTGCCTTTTGACATGCAGGATTTATCAGAGGAGGCCACTGTTTTCTGCTTTACATGTCATATATTTCAGAACATCATTGTAACTTCATCACCTTGTCTTTAAAAACCTGCTTATAAGGATCCTTCCATCCTGATGGAATTGCCATTTTACAGAGACGATACACTGAACCGGGGACTGAGACAAGGAGAAAAGTTACATGGAAAAAAGCAAAAGCCAAACTTATATTTTCTTCCATTCTCTCTTCTCCTTGATACAAAAATTGTTTCCTTGCCCCAAAATAAACCAACCAGTAGATTCTGAACCAACATATTTTGAAAGCACCTGTTTCCCTCCCTGTGCAGAATACATTTCCAGTATCTATACACCACAGGAAAATAATTTCCCACCCAGATACTGCTTTTATTCTTCACACCACGCTTGCTGCAGCTCCCCATTAAAGACAGACAATATTTGGTCACAAGGTGGTTAAATTAAATCTCTCCTCGACACAGAGGAGTTATCCATGTTCAGCCTACAATGTTCCAGCCAAATAATGCTTTGCTAATGATGTCTGCAGTTAGATGACAAATCAGGCTATTTAAATTGCTTCGGCACATACATCCTTTACAGGCAGGGTATCCAGGTAACCATCCTAGCATGGCTTCAAGGTGGGAGGGAGAAAGCAAGAGCTAATTTCTTCAGCTAGGTGGAAAATTAATCCTGAAGAGATTTGTCTGGTTTGCTATGATCAATTTGAAGAAAAAAATAATGATTATTTAAAAACGTTTTTTAAAATACGTAGTTAGGTAAGAGAGGACAAAATCACTGTCCTTCAAAAATACAGTAACTTCTAGTTTTACTTCTGAAAACAATTAAAAATATTTAAAAGCCCTCAATAGGAACATTTTCTGTACTTTAGTACAGGTTAGTATCAACATGCTTCAAATGACAGGAATTTCAGATGCTGCAACCAAACATCTTTTCGTAAGTTTAACGCTAACTAAAATTTAGAATAATAGATTGTCTTGCTTGTTTTTTTCTTTTCCCCTAAAAAAAAAAGCTCAGTAATACTTTTAATACTTGGTTAAGGAAATGTCATTGCTGACCAGCACTAGATGCTGTTATGGCTCCACTTGAAAGATGTCTGTTCATGTCCTTGAGTGCCTTTGAGAAGGTTTTGCTGCATTGGTGATGTTGGTTCGGTTGGAGATGGGGGATAGGGCACCTTTTTCGTGCCCTGGCCTGGGCTGAGGCTTGTTCAGGGTTTCAACACGAGCTTCTCTGTCAAGAAGCCACGTGGAGAGGCAGGAGATGGGACAGGCTTCCAGTCCCCCCTGTGGCTTCCAGTCTGGGGGCCCTGAATATCTTTTCTGTGATTCCTCCCTTGGACCTCCTAAATATTTTAGGTAGGGTTAGGAGATTCCTCCAGCTGAGATAAAATGCTGAGATAAGATGAGAGAGCAGATTTTATTTCCTCTGCAGGCCAGGAGGGCTGCAGTATTTGACCCCACACATGATAAAGGGGTGGGGAAGGGAAGGGACCCTCACAGCCTGCACCATCCCTGAGTGGCTCAGCCATGGATTCTGCTTTGACACCTGCCAGCTGTACAGGCATTTGCCATTTGCCAAGACAGTGGAACTACTCACGCCCCTGTGCTGTTCCTCCTGTGGTGCAGACCATTTTTTAAAGTATGCATTAGATCTATGAAATGGGAAAATACAAACATCTTCTGATATTCCCTTTCCTTGAAAACTATTTTGGAAATTATGACTCATTTACTTCTTTTCCAAACAGGAGAGGTAATATTTTCCAGCACTCCCTGAGGATGCATTTTACTAAAAGCTAAGCCAGATGTAGAAACTTCTGCAGAGGTTTTCATTCCTTTCATAAAAAAAAAAAAACAAACCCAAACCAACAAAACTGTAAAGTAAGAGTTAAAGTATTACTGGGTTTTAAAGCACTGTTGGTCTTTTGATTACCCTCAAAATCAGATCAGATCACAGAGAAAACACAGCATATGACCAACTAGAGAAGGTCACATTGCAAAAGAAGCAGGTGGTCTCATTTTTTAACAGAAACGCCATAGAAGCACAAATCTTCCAGCCACCAAAGAGACTCTCCTGGTCTGACAATTGCCACATGTAATATCTGATGAACTCTGATGTCTCACTGCTCAAGGATAAAAACCCAGCATGCAGGGGCTGTAGGAACATCCACACAGTCAGAGGGGAAAATCTTGTATTATTACAGCAACCACTTATTTTATTCACCAGAATTAAAACCTTTTTGCAGACAAAAGTGGGGATTTTTTTTTTTTTCATCCCACAAAGCAATTTTAGATTTCTATGGAATCATTCAAAAGCAATTAAAATCCTGCTTCTGTTGATGGATTTGTATTCCTCGCTTGCAGTGATGTCAGGCTTTGAAATTCAGGGCTGTTGAGTGTAATTCTGTGGGGCTCTGGAGTCACTGCTGAGTGCCAGAAAATACCTTCCGTAAGTTCACATATATTAAATGGCTTTGGTAACACCAAAATAGTTTTGTAGACATGTAGCTTTTAAAATCTAGAAGATACTGCAATAAAGAATTGGTGCAATATCTGGTGATTCAATACACTTTTTAGGGGAAGAGAGAGATGAGAGAATCCAATAATCTAATAACAGTAAAGAAGGACCTGGAAGCTCTTCCAAATTGTTGTACTGAAAGGGTGACAGGGAAAATTAAAAAAAAGGGAACAAAATCCTTCACAAACAAGCAAGTAAACAACCCAAACCCAGCATCTACATAAAAATGATTCATAGCCCTCATCCATTTAAAGGTCTGTGTTATTTAAACAAGTAAGTGAGCCTCCAATACAAGTGTTTGTTTTGGCTTCGTTTTATAAAACAAAGGAAATTGTTGTTAAAAATGTAATTCAGATGTCAGCAGCAGGAGGCTGTTCCCAATTGCAGAGACACAAAATGGCAGGATTAATACTTCTGGAATTGCATCGGAGGGATGAGCGCTGATACACAACCCTGAATAAAAGGAGCAAGCCATGCCAAACATAATGGGGTTTTGGGCACCTCCTGCAATACAGGTACCATTCTGATCCTTGAAAAGGTCTTTTTCCTGCCAAAGGATGCATCACATAATGGGAAAAGTATAGGGTCAGCAATACTGGATACATAACCTTGCCAAAACATCAGAAAAACACTGATCAGTGATTATGGCTGTTGGCTTATCAGCACCAGAGATACTGAGACTGGCATCACGCCAAGAGTCTGGTGTTTGTGGGTAAACAGGGCAATTTCTGTCCTTAGGCCACATTTAGGCTACACAATTGCTGCATTGTTGCTCTTTGAAAGGGAAATGCAGACAAAAATAGCTAAATAAAGCTATAATCACGCTGCTGCCTGACACAGGAGATTGTTAGTGGTCACTAGGCAGAACTGGCAGAAGGTGTGGACTGGCTCAAAAATGATGAGATCCGTGGACACCAGCAAAGCCCAGCTGAAGTCAGCATGACAAGAATTGTCCCTTATGCTGCTGTTGCAGGTGCAGCTCAGCCCTTAGCAAAGTTTGGGGTGTGGAGTGCTGCTGGAAAGGAGGGAATCACAACGGAGCTAACCAGGAGAGGCAAGACTGGTTTAATGTCCTAATGTTGGGCTTCTGTAGCACAACCAGTCTAAAGGGAGGGATGAGACCATCCACACACAGAATGAGCATTATATCACAAACAGATCCTGTGTCTTCACAGCATCACACCCTGCACAGCAGGGAACAAGGCAGGCTGAAAGGCAACAACCAATTTTTTTTTCTTCTTCATTTTTCTCTTCCCCTAAACTCAGAGTAATAGATACAAATAGTTGCTCTCCTGCAAATTATGTTTGAACTGAGGCTCACAGGAAATGAAGGCAGTTGAGGGGAGGCTGTAAAAGGCTGTTCATTAGCCCTGCCTTCATTATGAGCTTCTTCTTTCCCAAAGCCATATGGGTTTGGGAGTGCAGCAGAACAGGGGACTCGTGTTCAAAGAAATGACAGGATCCAGGCCTGTAAGGAGTTCCTCCCCCATCCCTTCAGATTATGGGGTTAATTAATAACAGTTAATTAATGATGTGTCAATCATCATGCAATGCATGCCTGTGTGAGGAAAGCTGCCCCTCAGCATGATAAGCATTAAGGCCTTCCCTGGAGAAAGCCCCTGTGACAATTCCTGTGAAGCCTCGAAGAGGATGTTTTAATCCTTTTATCTCAGGATTCACTTCTGGTGAGAGCCAGCCTCTCACAAGAAACCACCTAGCAGAGGTGGTTAAAAAAATAATTGCTGTGCTGTTGTCTTCAAGGTGAGTCTCTGGAGGACACAGGACAGTGTCAGGTGCCAGCTGTCCCCAGCGGACAGCTCGGGCTTGAAAGCACCTCAAAAACCACCTGGTCATGGGTGATGGAGTAGCAGTCACGGGCAGAATGTGAGGGGAATCATCTCTGCTGTGAAACACCCCGTGCCCAAGCCAGACACCCCACCACTGTGCCTGCTCTTCCCATGGTAACTTCAGGAGGAACGGGCATTTGGACACGAGCACCGAGGAGCTCTGCTCTCACTCCCTCTGCCAGCTGAGCATCCCAGGCTCTTGGCTGCCAGGACACTCAGCCCATCTGCTCGCGTGGCACGGTGCCCGCTCGCAAGTTGTCAGACAATTTCACGGGTGCCAAAAGAACCTGGATTTGAATAGGTGGCCTGGATACGCTGCAAAATCCATCTCTTCTGCATGGCCTCGCTGACTGCTAACGGAGCAGGGCCTGGCTGTGCTCACACTGCCTGGAGCCGTGGGCTCCTGTTGGGCTGGCACTGCCCCTCCCATGCCTCAGCATGAAAGCAGAGGCTGTGCCATGCTTCAGGAGAAGCATTAGTGCCCTGAGTGCTGCTGAAGCACAGCAAAAGCAGCTTCTGTACCAAAATATCCAGTGTACGCCAAGATGACTTCAAGGCACCGCGATACCATCAGCAACACAACAGCCTGACTCTGGGAAGCAAAGGCACGAGTGGAGCAGAAACCCCCGTGGCTCCCCACAGGCAGTGACAAGTAGGTCAGGCAGAGCAAAAAAGGGCATGTTTTGGGCTAAAATCCCAGTTACCCTGGCCTCCTGAGAGACTGCAAAAAAAGGATGGTTTCAACTTGAAGCTGGCTCTGGGAATAGGAAAATTAGGCAGACAATGAGAAATGCAGGCTTTGCCATCCTTGGGCAGCCTGTTTTGCTGGTGTCAGAGCCCTGAGATGTCAGGTTGGCTGCTGCTGCTGTGAAAGGGGGGGAGGCATGGAGGCTTCTTGTGACACTGGGTCACGCTGAAGGGGACAGCTGCCCCTTGCACAAGCCCTCCTTGCTGCACCCCAGCCTTCTGCCACCAACAGCCCTCAGCCCCACATCTCAATGTTATGGAGAAAACTGGGATTTTGCTGTAAGTTGTCTGCCACTGTCAGCTCCAGAAGGCAGAGCCGGCACTGGAACTACAGCACTGCTCTCCCTCCTCTTGGCTGGGGCTCACTCAGGGCCCTGACACAAAACCTGGGTTTGCAACATGAAAGGCTGAAAAATCTCTGGGTTTTATGTCCTGGGAATCAGACTTTCTGCTTAATAAAGCCCCTAAAGAATCAGATGCAAAAGAGGTTTGCTTGAAAATTTTGGTTGAATTATCACAGCACAGTGATTCAAACAGGTGCAAAATACCAGGAAACACAAATATGCTGGGTCAAAATTCTCTTCTTGGGTATCATGACATAGACAAACAAAATACAAGGCAGTCATACTGGAAACTAAAGAAAATCATACCAATCATTGCTAGATTTCCCATTAAACCTACAGATTTATTTAACACCTTCATTTCTTTTGCTGCTTTCTGCCAGCTGATCAAAGCAGTTTAAAATCCATGTACAGACTGTGTGTAGCTGAGGTCTGTGTAAAATATTTCTATTACAGGTCTCCTTGGCATTATGTGTCCTCTGGCCAGGTGAACACCCTGGCATGAAGAACTTGGACTACCAATTATCAAGGTTTACAAAAGGGCCTTGAAGTGCTAACAGGATCAGTTGGCTGCTGCTGCTGAGAATGGTATCTGGCTTACGTGCTGGCTTGGGGTGTTTTGTTATCTACAGCACATAATCCAGCACTTTAAACTGCTTCTATTTACAACAGTTTGGCTGTCCCCCCCTACTCTCCAGCTCCCACACATTTGCAGATGCTACTTACTCTGGGTTTCTGCTACTTCTTCACATGCAAATGAGTCTTTCAGGCTTTCTCACTTTTATTTACCCACATGCAGAACATCACAGCACGGTGGAAAATTGTAAGTTAAGAAAACTACTAGGACTATTGAACCAGACACTGAAAATGAAAAAATGAAAAGTCGGAAGCGTTTGCTGTGCCCTGAAGCTGTGTTATTAACAGCGATTTTGGCTATTTTAAACACACTTTTTTTGTTTGTTTACAACAGTGAGTCACCAATAGCCCCACGACAAGGGCGTCATTTGGATGTGTGCTGTGCCCTCTCTCCTAAGCTTTGCCAAAAGCTTCCTGTCTCAACCTGCAAGACACTGTTGCTTCAGTTGTGAGTCTGTCCCAAATGGCACAGTTTTTGCATCATCACTGACCACGGGACTGTGTCACCTGAACTGGTGACCTCTGGCAAAGTTGAACGTGGGTCCTCAGCCCTAAACATGCTGTTTCATCAGATCCATTTCACTGCTGCTTATCTCCTGCCCCTTCCAATGGCCAGCAGCCCTAACCCAAGAAACCTGTAGAAATGTTGAGGGTTTAAATGACCAAACTTCAAACAAATCTCAATCCGCGTCCTCCAAAGCGGTGGGGATCCCCACAGCTATCCCTGTGTAAGAGAAAGACCAGGGGCAGAGAAGGAGCAATTTAGCTCCATAAAACATCCAAAAATAACTCCTCCCAAGGGGCAAGATGAGCACAGTGCAACTCATCTCTAGGATAAAGCTGTGAGTGCTGCTCCAGAGAGAAAACAACTTCAGCCTGTGGTTTATGCCACAAGTCTTGCACAAATCATTTTCCCTCCCTGAATGTCAGTCTCTTGAGCCCAGTTTAAGGATTACAAATTGTAGAGAAACTGAGACAAATTCCCATGGAATGTTTCAGGGTAGTGGTATCTGCATACGCCACCACAAACATTTTGGGCACATTTTTTTTGCTTAGATTTACTAGGACATCTTACCTCAATGCTCCACCAATGAGTCCCCTGTGTGCCAAGCCCTGTTACTCAGCAGTAAATTACAGACTATGCATTTCATGCCAGCTCTTCCCTCGATAACATTTGCTGCTTTTCTGCACCGTTGATACATGGCAAAATGTGTGAAATAAGGAACAGGGGAACTAAAGTGGCTCTCTGATTAAAAGACAAAGCCACAGGACTGCACTTTTTGGTATGCAGAAAATTAAAGTGAAGAAGTGGTTTGATTAAAATCAGACACTGAAGATGGTTCTTTCCTAATACACTGTGGTAATGTAATAAAAAAAAAAAGTTAGCTATTGTGAAAACTGGCTTTAAAAAAATATAATTAACACCAGCATGTCTTTGTTCCCAAAGACTAATTAGTAAGATTCTGTAAGCACCTAGAAGGCATCTAATCAAGCAGAGACAATTCTATACTGTAAAATGTGACTCAGGCCTCCCTTAAAATGGGGATAAGGGGCAGGTACAGGCAGGACCTGTGGCCGTTTGTGTCTGTGTAAGACAAGAACAAATATATTGAGCATCGTGTTGTAGAAAAATGCAAGGCTGGAATTATTTGTGCAAAAAGCCACAGTGACAGTGGGGCTGGCATTTCTGGAAGCTGCAGAGTGAAGTCTTCTTCTGTCCAGAGCTGAAGATGTCATGGGGAGGTCAGGGGAGAAGGATATGGGAGAACTCACCAACAGTGGTGGATGGCAGCTTCCTAGTAGTGGGAAGTGGGATGGGGCTGAAGCCCATGGACATGGTGATATCCAGCAAAACAACCCTGGTTTGCTGCAGGAAGGTCTGCTCCCTCCCACCTTTGGGATGCTCATTGTCCCATCTGGCTTAGGGCAGCTCCTGTCTGGCTCCAGGAGGGGATAATCCAGGCTAGGTCAGTTTGGGACAGCACAAAAGACCTGGTGCCCAAAGAGAGGGAAGGAGATTTGTTTTCCCCTTCCTGGCTGCTGGCACAGTGAAACCTGCTGTCACAGACCCCAAAGATTCTTATCTAAGCAGACCTTTGAGCTACCTGGACTTGGCAGACTGGGGTCATTTCACAAACATGTTTGCAGAATTTGAGAATAAACTGCTCCTGAGCTGGATGGGATTGATCAATATTTCAGTCAGCAGTTGCTGAGCTGTGGCAAGGGAAAATGCAGTGCATGGTGACAGACAGACACTGGATTCTACTGCTGTCCAGGGCCATTAGTCAGACTCCATCCTGATCCAGCTACCCTTGAAGTAACCACAAATTTTCCAATCTGCATAAATGAGATTTGGACCAGAAGCACTGCTGAGTCCTAGGACACAATTTGCATTGAAATACTGAAGAAGTCTGATCTGATGAACTGGATTAGTTATAAAAGAGAAATACAGTTCATGCATAATATAGCAAAAGTTAAAGAACTAAAATGCTACACAGCAACCTCCACTGCCCTCCTTTAGGACCACATTCAGATTCATGCACTTTAAATATCAAGAGATATAATTCATCCAGTTAACTCCAGATTTATTCCTGATACAACTACAATCAAATCTGCCTATCAGTCTCACTCAGGTAAACATTTCAGCAGGGATCTGGTAGGAAAGGATTTGAATGCCCTTAAAAAGCCCTAAATCTCATGGATGAGGCCCACAGAATATCTGATTACTGATTATTACTTCCAGCAGCAAAGAAAGCATTTCTTCTTCATGATGTAACAAGACAGCACTCCTTGCAATTTTAAAATACACCTACATAAACTGAATGCTGGGATTATCAGATTCAACCCTTCCAACCAGTTTATTCAATTTTAGGTCTCCAGTAACCCACCTTGCACAGAACCAGTGTTCTCCAGTGACTGGTACAGTAACACAGCTTAAACCAAGGGACAAATCTCAGCTGCTGGGCTGCACTTTGACCAGTGGCTGCTCAGTTGGGTTTCACACAGCACATTCCAGCGTGCCAAAGTGTTAATCCTCGAAGGCTTCTAGCATAGCAGCTACTGGATGCATATCTCACTTCTCTCGCTGCTCAGAGAAAACATTGCAATTTGATTTAATTGCTATGTTGACTTATAACAGTATGTTTATACTGGATGCCTGCCAGCTCACATGCAACAGGTTGGCAAAATGTATTTCCTCAAAACAGCATGAGATGCAATGTAATAAGGAAAGCAATCTTTCAGCTGCCTCGGTTCTGGAGTTCGTTTGAACTCCTCTGACTTGGAAGCAATGCTACCAATTCAGAAGGATTACACCAGCCTAATTGATATGATAATCAGGCCTGGAGGCTGCACTTCCCAGGTACAACAGCCACACTGCAACTTCGAAAAGGGAATATAACTGCAGGAAATGAAAGCGATTAACAGTTGTTTGTATTATGGGGATTGTTTGGCCTATTTAATATCCCTATCAAAAGATGCATTATTTGTTGAACAATCCTAAAAGGAAATCAAAGAGAAACTTGAAGAACCTTGCTAATCCTTTGTCACTGTAAGTATGACATCTAAAAGCCAGTAAAAATCTGGGCTTTGCCAACTGAAACAAAAATCATAGAATCATTTAGGCTGGAAAAGACCCCTAAAATCATTGAGTCCAACCACTAACACAGCATTGCCAAGCCCAGCTGTTACGCCAGCACACTGTGTTCAGCACTACACCACATCCCCAAGTGTCACCTCCACATCCCCAAGTGCCACTCAGCTTCCCCATGGCCTTGGCTGCCACATTTCAGCCCAGGGGACAGCACCATGTCTTTGAGCCAAAAGGTAGCTACAGGAACTTTACAGAAACAGAAAGGTGAGTGTGCTTGTTTCATTTCCATAGAGCACCAGCTTTGCCCTAGGCTGTGACTGCCCGCTGGTTTTGTGGCTGGCACTGGGATGGGTCAGGGCTCTGAAGGTTCAGGAACACGGAGATGCTCCCAGTGGGCAACATTATTTCAACAGCAGCAAGTTTCAGGAGGCACAGCAAGGGCAAAAGTTACAAAAAATGTGGTCAGCAGTGTTCGATAAGTTAATGAAGGAGACGACCAACTGTGATTCAAGGACACTTCATTTTTTGACCCCAAAGTCTCCTCTGGCCTGGTATCACCCTCATGCTGATTGGTTCTCCTTCACTAAAGACTTTAACTGTGAACTTCATCTGCTGAAAGAAACAGCCATGTGGCTCTTACCAATACTGTATTGTGACTTATAATACCAGAAGAAAAGAAAAAAGATGTTAAAAATATCCAGTAAAATCTAAAGTTGGAACAGAACTGGCTTTTATCTGCTTCAGCCAAAAGCAAGTTCACTAGATACAGTAGTATTTCTTTGAATGGAACAAATAAACCTCAAAGATTTTATAATGAATACCCCTTCTGCACATTTGTACAAAGCAGTCTATAAAACTGGGAATGAGAGATGTCATTCTTAAACACAGACCACAGGACACTTTTCTCACAACTCCAGTAACTAGGTATCATTTTCTATTGGATCCTATTTGGCTTTTCCATAAGGAACTGTAAAAACCTCTCTCAAAATCCTGGCACCAGTGTATGCAATAGGAATCCTAACACTGGCTCTGTTGGAGCAGAATTTCCCTCTTCAAGAATAAAGCCTTGGGAGGGAAAAAAATAGCATGTTGGTTTTGTGGCCCAGCCAGCTATTTAACTCCACAAGCTCACAGAAACAAAGGGGAACCAAATAAAACTAGAGAGCGTATGTTCCTTTTGGAGAAATGAGCCAAAACCCTTTGAAATTTATGGCTCTACCCATCCCTATCTGGTAAGTCATAGAGAAAGCTGCAACTGCAGATATCAGCAATCATGAAAATAGGTTTTATTATGCTGTATGTACAATACTAGTACAGTTAGACACACTAATCATGGGAGAAGGGGAGGTTGCTATTTTTCTTCTGTCCCATATGGTAATAATTTTGCATGATTGAACTGTTATGAGCTAAATAAAACTACACATTAAGTGTAAGATACATTGCAAACACATTAAATCTTCCCTGGAGTTTTAGCAAATACGTGCTTTTTCTATCATGCATTTAGAATTAGTAAAGGAATCTACACTGGGCCATAGGATTTATAAATAGATTTGGCTTCCTCTGCAATACTTTATGGGCCATTATTTCAGAAATGAAGATGCAGAGCCACAAATAAATAAAATAATTGCAGCTGATCAGGCTTTATTTACTGCTATCACATTTCCCTGACTTCTAAGCTTCCCTCCTCTCATTTGCTCCACTATCCTGAATCAACAACCAGATGAAGAGCTGTCAGTTAATGTCAAACACAGAGCATAAAAGATGCCAAAGGCTGATTCTGGTTTCCCCACTTCCAAATCCTGCCTGGGCCTTTCCAGAGCTGGCTTTCTCCCTGGATAAATTCCATGTGGAATTGGGAGGCTGGGAAAGGGCAGAGCCAGTGAGATGAGTTCTGCAGGGTCTCCATCAGTTCTCCAGGGACCACATTTTTCTGTGACTCCCCTGCAGAAGTCACTGCCAAAGGTCTGGAGCTCCCTGCTGCCTCTTGTCCTGGGAAAGAACACCCAGCTTTGTGAAGCCTCAATCAAAAGGGTACCCTGTAGAAAAGAGAGAGCACCAGAAACAGCCTGGAAAGTATCTAGTGAGTGAAGAAGATCCTACAAGAAGTCTCCTAGATTTAAAGCCTGGGGATTTTTTAAATTATTTTTATTTCATTCTAGGCTGCTTATTTCTGTATAAAGAAATGATGCTGCAAGCCTCTCCAAGAACATCAACCTCAGTCCATAAGGTGGTGAAAGAGGCCAATGGGACCAGATGCCAAAGGAACCAGGAAGATTTACGCTGGGTGAGCATCTGGCTCCCTGTTCACCATTATCAGAATGAAGACAAATGCTTGCAAACACCCTTATTTAATATCACTAATGTGTTCAGTGACGCTCAGCACAACTGCAGCAGCATTGCTCCTGTAAGGTCTGCTGACTGGAAAAGCAGATGCTGAGTGCTTCTTCCAGGGGTATATGTGATGCAAAGAACAGTGAGAAAACAGGGCACTGCTGCCCCTCAAATCAAGCAAAGGGAATGATTAAGCCATCATCATTTTCTGTTTTGTTCTAGTGGATGGTAGTAATTGCTTCTACACAGGAATGTGGCTACACCTCTATTGTCATCCATCATCCTGCTGAGGCTGTGTATAGCACAGTAGCAGTGGCAAACTTTTGATTTGACCTCATTAGCATTCCCAGAATTACAATGTCATACCAATGATAAAGACTGAGATTATCTGCATCTGAGAAAACAGAGAAGGAGCAAATCACACACTATGTAAAAAGCCAACAGTGCAACTACGACTCTGCCAAATACTTAAAGGCAGCTTGAAACTCGCTTGGTTCTTGATTTTGTATGTGGGACAAGACACAATTAGGAATTGTGCCTATATACATCAAACTTGCAGATAAAGGGGATGGGTTCATGCACTGGTGACCTGAAAATTTGGGGAGAGGACAGGGAGAGGAAGGACAGATGCTGGAGCAGATGCTTTCTGCTACCACCTTCCCTCTGACTTGTCAGTATTGTCTGTGCTTCCTCCAACCTCTCCCAGGCAACCAGAGATCCACTGAAAACAAGGAAAAATTTGTGTGCAATTGGGAAATAACAAATTTGCACAAATGCCTTGTGCTGCCTGAAAGTTCATAGGACTTCCTTGTGATTCCCAGGACAGATGCACATAGGGAGGGTTCCTGCACAAACTTGGGTTGAGGGGCAGGGGGACCAATTCTTTGGCCCTTCTGCAAGTCAAACAAAATCAAGTCAAATCTGTACTTTTCTGAAACCAATCTATAGCAAAATCTATAGTGAAATGGGGAATTTCTCAGCCTCCAGCCAGCAGCTTCCCTCTGAGCTGTGCTCCCCACTACAGCTCTAACACAATGCCAACACATATTCCAAACCACTCATTCTCAGTTACTTTAGTCTTTTATGGACCATCGTAGAGAAAATTAACTGAACTTCCCTACAGTGGGAACAAAAGAAGGAAATGAATTTATTATTCCAGTGGTACCCTTGACACAGATACTGAGTAGCTTCATTAAACATTTTGCAGCCCCGAGCATCTTTGATGAACCCTCTATAATAAGCAGAGTCATTTTCCTTATTACAACACAAACATACAGGTCAGAATTCAGGAGTCATTTGCATCCACTTTGTATTTGAATAACTTATCTCAGTGGGATCTGGGCAGGCACAAATCAAGGCCACATAATCCTAGTCCTTCCCTTTCTCTCCAGAGTCATTACCTTGCAGTTCCACTCTTGGATAACCTCATTTTCACAGACTCAGCATAGCCACAGCCAAATGACTAATACAACCCTTTAACACAAACAACAATAAATCAACTGATTAAATTATAATTTATCAGACAAATACTATTTAGCTCTTCCCAAAGCTGTTCTGAACCACCTCTCTTGTCTGGCCATGTTCCAGAGGAGCACTGACACTAGATAAAGCTCAGACCTGTGCAGTAAGTTTACATAGGAAAGAAATGCTGAAAACATCCTGTATTTATGATGGGAGATTTCACAGAGATCAGAGTGAATAACATTCCTGACAAGACTGTAATGTCTCTGAAGCTTCCTCAGTATCTCTTCCAAAGACCAGTCTAGCAGAACAAGGTATCAACAGACCCCGAAGCTCCAGACTCAGCAACAAGCCTCAGGAATGAGACACGTTAACCTTGAGAGACACTACATCAAACTTTTAACAGCTTAGAAAATGGCTATTCCACCCCAATTTCACTTAACAACACACACTTTTTTGACTTACTTCATTGGTTTGAACAATGCTTGTCCATAGTTCTGGAATGTCATGATCAGCTTCAGCTGGGTGCCTCCTGATTTCATCGCTGGGGAAAAAAAAACCAAAACTGTTTTAAAATGCGACATGTGGATCTACTTAATTCAGCTTCCTTGAAACCAAATCATATCTATTTTGCTCTGTATTAGATGCAGCACTGTGGTACTGGAGCACAAAGCAGGGTAATCCTGACTGGACAACAGATTATTAGAGTACAGGGAAGAACTTTGGGCTGCTGACCAGGACTAAACATGGATTGTACTTCCTGACACATCTTTGTCTTCTCCAACTGGCCACTGTGGGCTCTATAAGCACCCTGACTGAACAGCATAGATAGGAACAGACCATTGGAGTCTTGTTTCTTCCATCTTCAATTGCTCTCAGAGTTCCTTTTGACAAGGGACACGCATTGGGAAAGGAGACGGGGTGCTTTCAAAGACATCTGCAGCTGGGATGTACAGTCCAATGCACAGCAGACATCTCCTTAATTAAAAGCACGAGCAGATACTGCAGCAATCTCTGATCTCTGCTGTGATTTTATTAATGGCTGCTGAGCAGTAGAGATATGTAAATTCACCTCCTCTATGCACAATGGAGTTGTATCCAGCCCAGCTATTAACTTCAAGGGATCCCAAGGTGGTTCATACATGAGAATGGAGCTGTGCAGAGCAGGTCCCTGGTTTGGCTGGGAGGGCAGGAGAGGACACATGGAGGCAGCAAGGACAGTGGCCCACACTGCACACTGAAGGCTATGCTCACCTCCCAGCTGGGAGATAACGGGAATTTAAGACTGATATTTATTATACCAGTCTGAAAAATTTAGACAAAACCACACCAACAGCCAGATTATAGTGTTTCTAAAGTTGGAGTGATTTTTCTATATGTATAAGAATTCATAAAAATGCATTTTATTTGATGATAAGGCTACTTAAAAAAGATAAACATGTACTTTGGCAAACAGCTGCTTTTCTACTGCCTCATTCAGAAGTGCTCTGAATAAATGAAATGACCTATAGCCCAACTCCTTAATGTACCTCTGTGTTGGGAGAGGCAGGGCATGGCTGTCAGGGCTGTGTGGATGAGTCAGGCCTTTAGAGAGGCTTTCTACGAATCATCAGATAATCAATCCCTTTCCTTAGAGTTCTGACAAAACCCATGTCAACTGGAGAACTACATAAATGTCAGGTTATCTTGCTCTGTAAATTTTGGCTTAGAGTTGCCCTTGTTCCACCTATATAGTTTTTTTTCTCTAACCAATGCCATTGGCTGCACATCTTTTTAATTACTTGTCTCTGTGTCTTATCACTGATAGGTCATCAGCTCTCTTTCAGCACTTGTAATCTATACTTTTGCAACAAAATGCTATGCAAATCTGGTTAGTGTAATTATACTTCTAGAATAAAATCCCTCTTGCCTTGCTGTTTTGCTGATCTCAGCCTTCTCTTGCATTTCCAGTTTATCCCAAAGGAACAAATAAATAATTAGAAATTAAAGGGCATTAAGCAATTTGAATTGACCAGGTAAAGCAGAAGCACGTGGCTTTCATGGATTAAACTCCTTCTCTTGTGCAGAACAGGTCAGTTGTTCTGCACCTGAGGGGAGAAGGAGCACTAGGCTTTTTCATACCCAACCCACAGCCTGAGGGCAATGAGAAGCAGAAATCCTCCAGTCCAAAACCTACATGTGGTGCCTCGGGACCATCACACCCAACTGTGCATTCTGGAAACACCCCTGGTGAGTCTGGACAGCAAGCAGGCAGCTAGAGCTGCCCTGGCCTCATGCCCACAGAGACAGGGCAGTCCTGACCACCTTCCCTGCCCAACCACTGCCAAAGGTGCGGGATTTCAAATAAAACATGGAATCACACAACGGCTTGGGTTGGAAGGGACCTTAAATATCAACTACTCTAACCCCCCTGCAATCACAGCAATGCAAAGAAGAAGAAAAAGGGATGTTTCATCACGCCCTTTTCCGAGCACAAAGTTTTGGACACATTAAGGCAACTGGTTTCCCAGAAAGTTGAAGCCACTTGACAGATAATGATTTTGTTAGCAGCCAAACTCCACAGCGAGTATGTCATCACCAGGCAGGGAAATGTATGAAGAAGATTAACAATTTAGAGTAATTCTTCCATGAGAGACACAAGCCTGGTTTCCTGTCAGAAGGAATTGAGCTGAAGTAAGACAAAAGCGTCTCCCTCGTCTTTTTGGATCCCTGGTATTGTGTTGCCTTAATTGGTTGCACCCGCAGCCTCGACCAAACACAAATTTTGCTGGCACGTTGTTCCTCCACTGCTGCGAGGAGCAAACTTTGGGCCCCTCCAAGCCAGAGGGTGACACTGGTGGGAATGGTGTCCCATCGTGCTTTCTGGCAGGGCATGCTGGAACCCACGTGCATCATGGAAAACAGCCCATGCCAGAACTGCACCTTGGTTTCCCACCCCATCATCCAGACTTGTGTGCGGATATTCCCACTTTGTCTGCTCTGCCAGTGCCACAGCTGTGCTGGTCAGGCTGGGGGTGATTCAAGGCCACCCTCCAAATGCAGACTAGTTAGAGCCCAACATTGTAACCCCTGCAGAGATGGAAACACCTAAACTGAGACTGTTCTTTTAAACTCAACAAGACCCTTGCTGTACCTGTAAATTAAGCAGGCTTGGGCGAAGTCCAGGGTGCCCAAATTTTGGGGTGGCAATGCCAGAAAAGAGAAGATCTCATTGGAGATGATTGACTCTGACCTCTAGGTCAGATCACTTCCCTTGTCCTGACTTAGCATCACATCTGCATACTGGCTTCCCCCTCATTTCCTGAGCTGTATTCCTCCAGGAACTCCCTTTTCTGCTCAGACCTCAGTTAAACACACCTCTCTGGCCATTTTGGCCAAATAACGGGAGCCCTGTCACCTTCCAGGGGTTTATCCCAAATCAACATTGCTTGCTCATCTGGAGATATCCTTGTACCTTCATCTACTGCCCACAGGAACATTTCTGAGGAATGTATAATACCCAGAAGCAATGGATCCAATTCTCCAAGGAAGTGGATGATGCTACACCATTGCAGCCTGTCACGTCTGATCAGCAGGCTTAGGGATTTTTACTAAGGCCTTGCAACAAGGCTGTACTGACTCCAAGGGAACCACTAGTCACTCTCTAAATTCACCTTTCTTTTTTTTTTTTTAAGGTTTTTTAATATACTGTAACATCACAGGTCACAAACAGCTCTGTAAAAGGCTTTATAAACCTGCTAGCTCACAACAGGCACTTCAAATCAAGTCTCATACAGCTCCTGGATGTACTGGTACACTGCTACAAACAAATCCCAATACCATCATTACTTTTCATCTTCAGGCAATTCAAAGCCTCTCTTTTCCCCCAAAGTAGAAGGAAATGGAAAGCAGCATTAACCTTTCCTGTTAACCCCGTGTAAGGGCTCTCAAGTGTGATCAGAAATCTTCCAACTTTAGGAGGCTTTGCAAAAAATTCCCTGAGAAATCTTTTTGCTTGAATGACTGGGATTAGAGTCTTGTCCAAAGATTAGTGAAATTGGTGGGATTCTCTCTGTTTCCTCTGTTAGATTTTGGATCAAGCCTGCAAAAATCCCCACTCCATTTACATCTAAGAGCCTGCTGTCACGGCCACATTCCATGTCTGCTACTTCCCCACCTTGTCCCCTCAGCAACACAAGTTCTGAATTCCCTCCCTGAGCCAAATACACCATCCAATACAAGGTACTCTACCTATCATCTCTCAGTCATCTTTTTAAAACTGTATGCCACAGGGTTTCTGGCTACCATCCAGTACTAACTCCCAGTAGAGATACAATCCTGCCCAAAGGGATCTGACCCAGAAGAATTTGGAATTTCAATTGGTCTGGCTTTCCAGCTCCTCTGGTTTACTCCATGATAGCCCTGGTCCTACCAGCCTATCTAGACCATAGGGTTTTCTGATGGAGAGTGAGAGTCCCAACACGATCTTTGAACCTTTTCTGATTCTTTTGGTCAGAATCCAACAAACGTTTTAAAATACATTTAATTATGCAGCGCTAATACCTGAGAAGTGAGATCCAGTCCCAGCCTGGGATGCAATTAACATCTGAAACAGAGGATGTTCAGATCCATTTTGGATTCCTATTTATAGATCAAGCTTAAATCTAACATAAACATGTTGATTGGCTTTAACAAGTAATGCTCTGCCCCAGGCTAGAGACATGGCCCTGTACAAGCTGTAAAGAACATATTTCAAAACAAATTCAAGCCCTCATTATCTCTTAATTTGTCCTTGTTCAGTCAGTTCTGCTAACTTGTTTTTAAAGGACTTTCTTGGTTTAGTCAAGAAAGTAAAAGACTTCTGCAGGGGAAGAGATCTGTGAAATTATTCTTAGGCTTTGTTGTACGTTTTAAGTCCCCTCCTTTCATCTGGAATTGTACATTAAATCAATCTGCTGACTCTTGGCAGATTCATTGTTTTCTTATACAGTAAATCAATGGTGCTACATTTCATTATGTTTTTCGCAAGTTCTCAAAAGCACTTTTTCCTTTCTTTTGGATGAGATTTTTATACTTTTCTTTAGAACCAGAATTTATGTTCAATATTTAGCGTCTTGTCTTTTTCTTCTTCCCCCCTTTTTTTTTTTTTTTGCCTGCCTTGAAGCAGAGTCCACCTCAGGTAATTGCAGCATTTATCCCCTGCGTGAGTAATCTCGCACGCTTGCTTTCTAATTACTGCCTGAACAAACTGAAGGCACCAGAGGTTCAGAAATTACCTCAGTCGGGTTATGTTTCCAAACCTTTACAACCAGAGGATTTAAAGAATCAAAAAATAAACCCCTGCTAAACAGAGGAATCACAAAGGCCTATTCTGCTTACAGGCAGTCCCACAGCAAGATCCTCTGGACAGCAACACAAGCAAGACCAAGCCCACGCTGCCCCTACAAAGCACCATGCCAGAGCTGGTGTTAAGCTGCTGACAGTGCTGCAACAATTATGCACAGACATCTTGTAAATATGCAAGAAAACAGCTAACTATGGTTATTTATGCATGCAATAAACAGTTATGAAAGGCAAAGGAAATGTGCAATTGCCTGTGCATGTACTTCTGAAAATCAGGCTTCAGTGCTCAGTGGAAAAGCAATTCTCTCTAGGCTCCTATTTATGGCAAGAGGAAATTTTCAGTGAATTAAATCAAATTAAGAGCTATCCCTTTATGCTGAACAAAATGAATAGGAAATATATATACTGATGCAGGGCACGGAATTCATCCTCAGCTCGAGAGCCTGGGTAACCCTGTCCTTTTCCAGGCCAGCTCTAGGTGTCACTGTGGGAGCTGGATGTGATGCTCCTTCCCATCCATGGAATTGTTCCATTTAAACTTTAACATCAAGAAAATGTCACCTTGGTGCTCCCTGCTCTTGGGAATTGCTTCTGTCACCGTTTTCATTTTAAAATACCACTGCACGTTTCAGAGTCATGTGAGTGGTTCTAATAGACATGGGAGATCAATCTGGTCACCACTCTCCCCCATAAATAATGCAAGCTGAGCAGAGAAATCACAGTGTGGCCAAGAAGGCTGTTTTGCTGCAGTTTGGATCTAATTACTGTGGGTATCAAGCAAAGCATCTAATTCTATTAGAGCCAAACTAAATCTGAATACTGGGAAGAAACTGGATAAAGCAATATCCCATTTCATCTAATGCATGTAACCCTGTATATTTAATTGTCCTGCTTGCTAAAAGAAGCCTGAAGACTGGGCACTGTATACGTTTCAATTTATTTTATACTCCTAAGCTGATATCTTCCCAGCTGCCTTAGAGGAAGAAAAAACAAGAAACTCAGCAAAAATGGACCATAAGGAAAAAAACAAGACTAATTAGAAGATATGCAGGAGTTTGCAAAGAATGTAACAGACCTATAAATGTCCTTTGGTCAAATATATTACTCTTTATTAATCAGCTTAAATGCTTTTGAATCCCTGTGCTGCTCTGCAGTAAAGCTGAAAACTGGCAGGGATTACATTAAAACATGTATTTTTAAACACTCAAAGAATTTGGAACATAAAATAAGAGATGCTGCATTGTGTAATAAATAATAAAAAAAGAAAGTATATTAACCTCCAGTCTCATCTTAAAAAACATTAACAATATGTTCTTTCTTTTGTTGCAACCTGACAAAGCTCCTGAACCCCCACAGGGACAGACAATGAATGCTCCCACCAAAATTCAGATCCTGGCACCTCTACATCGGCAAAAGTCCCCTTTCCATTTCCATACACTTGATTTTAAACTGGTATTTATGTGTAGGAATCATTCTCTGTCAGTTACCACAGTGGCCAATACCAACACCAAATATACCTCACGGTTTAATATATGGAAATTATACTGATTCATTGCTAGAAACCATGGCTCTGTGTTTTTGTTAGAGGCCTAAGAGGCCCTACCATGCTCTTAAGAGCCTTGCTCAAACATTAACAGAGACAATCCCAAAGGGAATAGCTAATAGCAACCATAAATCTTCCTCTGTGGTCCCATGGCCCTTTCCCCTCGTTGATCTGAAAGCTCTATCAAAATCAGAATTATTGGAAACCCCATGGCACATCTGTATGACACATTAGGTGAAACCACGGCCCCAGGGAAGCAAATGGCAAAACTTCCACTTACGTCACCAGGGTCAGGATTTCACTCCTATGTTTTATGAGGATAATGTTTTGCTGCTAGGATAATTGAAGCACAGACTGGTGAAGCCACATGCCCAGAAGCACAAGACCAAGCCCAGATAATCAAGTGAAGAGTGAGGACTAAACTATTATTTCTTGCTCCTACCTCCATTTTTCTCCCACCAGCTTCTATGTCCCTACATCAACCTTAGCCATCCCACTGCTCTGAAGAAGTGACAGACTTCATGGCTCAAACACTGCCAAGTTTGCTGCAAACACTGCTCTCCTCCTGCACAGACAACACAGCTGAGCTGAGCTGAGCTCTGAAGGGCTGAGGAGGTAAGTAGAGATCGATACACTCAGCAGCCATGCAGTACAAAACACTGCTAGAGCCAGTGCACTTGGTGCAAGCCTCAAGAGATGGGCCAGGAGATGACTTGGCTGAGCATCACCTCACAGTGCTGAGGACACTGCCTGGGCTCTGCTGCTCACTGTGGGGACAGGAAAGGGCACAGACTGCATCTTTCCCTCCTCAACGGACGTGCCCAAAGAGCAACGTCAACATGTGTCACAAAGTGCTGGCTCAATCTCCATTTGCACATGTCACTAATATTCCAAAAATCACTTGGTATTGAGGGGCAAGGTCAGGAAAGGTGAGGGCTATATCAAGGAGAAAATCATCCAGACCATGTCCATACAGAGACTGCTGCTACCTGCAGTGTCACCTCTGAGCTAGGGAAGGGAAAACACATGGTTTAATTGTCAAACCCAACCTCCTTCATGAATCACTCCAATCCAGACTTTTGGGGACAGAAAAGCCAGCACAGGTTAATAAATGAGTCCATGTTTGTCATCTTTCATGAGTTACCTGTCCACTGGACCCTTGAATCCAACATGTGGGATGGCACCTGGATATCACAAAGTGTTTTATTCAAAATGCTGCCCCAGCAGAGCAGCGTGCTGAGCACAGCCACCAGGCAGCAAGATTCATGGAGGCAAAGCTCTCCTGTAGCATCCTGCATTTTCCATCTACTCCATCCCAACCAGCTAAATCAGCCCACTCTTGATGACCAAGGATCTCCTTTATTCCTGCTCAGCAGCCACTGTGATTCACACAATGGAAAATGTAAACCTTAGGGCTGCTTGAGCTATTCTTGCCCAGACCATTTCCTGCTGAAGCTGGGGGAATTTTTGCCTTGCGGGGTTAAAGACCTGCTGACCTCATCCCACAGTGCCAACACACCATCAGCACTTTTACAGAGCTCCTGCTATTTCATCCCTCTGAAAGGGACTTTGCAACTTTGTGGTCAGCACAAGTAACTTCATTTTCTGCGTGGTGGATGGAAACCACTGCCTGCGCTGCAGCTCCCTACCTCTGGAAACCACGGGGTGTGCATTTGTTTAGTATCCCAGGGCTGTCATTTGGGGCTGTGTCATTTTTTTCCCCCCGTGCAGCTACGCGGCTAAATTCAAGGAGACACACGTTGCCATTAAACAACCCTGGAGAAAAGCCCCGAACTGTGTCACCTTGTTTAACCAGAGCCAAAGGTTGACACGGGCACATCCCCGTTGTGGATTTACAAGCAGAATAAACAGAGCTGAACCCTGCTCAGCAGGAGGCTGGCTCGCCTGGAGCTCCCTGCGCGATGCCCAGGGAAGCTGCAGCTCCGGCAGCCGCAGAGCCCCGCGGTGCCGGATGCTCCCGCGGCCATCGCTGCAGGGCTGCAGGTCAGCCGCCTCTCCTTCCTCGGGAACACGAGGCTGTGCCAGACACAGCCTTTTCGATAATAACCAGCCAATAATACAAATCCAGCTCGTGCAAGACGCTATCTGCTTTTTGCCATCCTTTTTTTTTTTTTTTATTATTATTATCGTATTTATTTTAAATAACCGAATAGGGCACTTTCAGCCTGACTGTGACTGAAAGATCTCTGAAGTGAATGGGATTTGCCTTTGCTGGCAGACTTGGCAATTATTCAGGTCATACAGAGCTGGCAATATCTCCTTATGTTTAACAGGGAAAATGAGCAGAGAAGTAAGGAAGCAATGTTGTAGGGACACCGGAGAGAAGCCATGCAAAATATTTATATTCAAACGATGAGATTCTAAACAAAGAGCAAATAATAATAAACAAATAACATATATCCAAACATACCAACACTGGTTATCTTTTGGGAGACAAGGTCTTGGAGTAAAGCCTCAATTGCAGGATTATGTCTGGAATACAACTCGTACCGATTAATGCCAATGTGGAATTTTAACCAGTTTGGATAGGAGTCTATGGAGGTTTCTCCTGTTGGCAAAAATTCTTCATGATGATCTTCATTTTGCCTACCACCAAAAAAAAAAAAAAAAAGAAAAAAAAAACACAACAAGACCCAAAAATTGAGGAGAAAGAAATAATGTTACAGTTTGTAACATACATCAAGAAACAGGGCTTTAGAACGTTGGAAAGGCAAAGCACTACAGAGGGGAAAGAGGTCCCAGGTTTCTCCCTGCACCAGCTCCATGCCAGGAGCAGGCTCCCACCTGGGGTCAATGGGGAGATGGATTCTCACCTCCACTCATCCTGCCTGACTGAAAGGCCACCAAAGTCAGGAGCAAAACTCAGTGTGACATCACTGAGTGTTGGCAGAGCCCCTTATATAGCAGAAACACAGAGCTCAAGTTTTACCTTGTGTTTAGCTTGTATCATGTTACACAGAGCCTTTACAGGTCTGACTCAAAGGAGAGCATCATCCTGAATCTTTATTTAAAAGGAGAGCATCATCCTGAATCTTTATTTAACAGGGACATGGAGCTGGGAACCCAGAGTGCAGCAGCAACCTGACCTGTGGTACCCAATGCTCTCACTCTCTCTCTCCTTTCTTAAATAGAGAGAATGAGAAGAAACTGGATTGCTCTGAACTGATTGCTGAAGAACTGGCTGGTTTTGCCCCTTCCCAAGCAGTGGGATATTTCTACAGCAAGGAATTGTTTAATGACTATTACCTTCTAAATTTCATGCTAGTTCTGTGAACTTTGGCTGCAGGCACTATGGAAAATAAGTACAACAGGCAGCTGCATTGTGAACATCAATGATGATTTCACTGTTCACCTACTGAACAGACTATCCCATATTTTCTATCCAGAGTTCTCTGTGTTTACAGTCATCTCCAGATGTTCAGGCATTTGTGACTTTTTTCTTTCTCTTTTACTCTCAGAGCAACCAGAACTTTTTCAGGTTATTTCCCTTCACAGTCAGTTAGGATTACTAGATGGAAGAGGCCTGGACAATTCACATGCTCATGGGGCGGAAATCAGAATTATTTATCCTCTCTTTCTAAAGGTTTAGATCATGCTGGCTGCTCTGCAGCTTGACAGAGCTTTTGCACGGTACAATGCAGCTGTTTAAACATTACAATGTCAGTGTGTTTGGAAGAGGGTGCTGTTGTATTAGACAACCCTTTTGATTTTTCAGTCATTGAAATTTCTCAGCATTTCTTAGGAGCCAACAGGGCATACGATTCACAGAGGCAACTGGCTGCTTTGAACGCTGGAGAGCAGCGGAGGTGTAGGGCACTGGGAATTAATTGGGGATGAAAAATGTAGCACAGATCTGATCCCGAGAGTGGAAATACCTGCCAGGATGAATGCCTTTGTGGTACTAGACCTTGCTTTTGAGAAAAGTTAATGTATTACTGCCTGGCCTCACTGCTCAGCCCCTTCACCTCTGGATGGGAGACTGGGAAGGTGGGAAGGTGCTGGAGAATAAAGCTCACTATGAGCTCACCCTCACACCGTTGTTCTTGCAACATCTGCCTCGGCTACAGCTGGAGATGGGGCAGACGGACCCTTCGGCCCCAGCGCTCCAGCCTTCTCGTGCTCCTGTGTTTATTCTGTATATCATGGCATTTAATTTTTGAAGGAACACGACCGGCCGAGCCTGCGAATGGTTTCCCTTTTCTCCCAGTGACCCCGAGTCGCTCAGTTTAACCCTCTACCCACTCCAAACCAGCCACGACACCGCTCCTCGCCAGTGCCCGGCTAAACCCCGCGCTACCCAACGCAGGGCAGCGACACGGGGACACGCCGCGTTCCCACCGGGGCGCAGCCGGAGCCCCGTGCGTCCCCCCCCCGGGGCACTCACCACTCGGGCTGCTCGGCCGCCCGCGGGTTGAACCTGATGTCGCTGTTGACATTGAAGAGCAGGTCGCCGTCGGCCAGCGGGGGCAGGGCGGCGCGGTACAGCGGGTGCTCGAAGAGGGCGGCCAGCGGGGCGGCGGCGGCGGCGGCGGCGGGGGGCGGCGGGCGCGGCGCTCCGGGGCCGATCAGCCGCCGCGTCCTCCCCGCCGCCGCCGCCGCCCCCGCGCCGCCTCCAGCGCCTCCACCGCCCGCCGCCCGCTCCGCCGCCGCCTCCCGCGACTGCGAGGAGAGGTTGGAGGCCGGCTCGGCGCTGAAGTCCTGCAGGATCCGCAGCGTGTGCTTGCTGGGCCAGCGCGGGGCGGCGCGGGGCGGCGCGGCGGCGGCGGGCGGCGGGCAGGAACAGCCCGGGCGGCCCTCGGGCCCGCGGCGCTCCAGCCGCGGCAGCAGGTCGATCATGATGTGCATGGTGCAGGCGACGAGGAACACCATCAGGATCAGCACCCGGAACTTGCGGACCAGGAGCATTTTCATGGCCGGGGCGGCTGATGAATTACCGGGGGAAGGGGGAGGGAGGGGAGGCGGCGGCGGAGAGAGCCCGGGCGGGCGCGGGGCTGCCGGGCCCCCCCCGGGGCTCCGGGTTGCTCCTCTCGGGTCGGGAAGCGAGCGATCAAGTCAATAAAGTTACCTCCATAGGCGCCGAGAAATAAACAGGCTAAACCCGATAGGTCCTCATTTCTCAGTATCATCAAGAACTTGGGAGGGGGAGGGGGGAAAAAAAAGAATAAAAGAAAAAAAAATAATAAAAAAAAGGAGCTCCGGACCGAGCCTTTAAAATCAACAGGAAAACAATGCCAGCGGCATGGCAATATAGAAAGCCATCTGTTCACGATTTCTCCTTCTTTTTATTACGGGGATCACAACAAATACCGAGAACTGACTCTTGGAGAGAAACCGGCATCAGACACTGGCGCTGATTAAATAAAATTAAAAAAAAAATACGGGGAGGAGGAGGGGGGAAAGAAAAATATTAAGAAAACCTGTGCGGAAAGGCGACAGAAGAAAAAAAATCATCCATAATATTTGGCTGTGCTGGAAACGCTGACTCCCTTCCCTTGGATTTGAGCAGTGATGCAGCAGAAGCGCTCTCCGCTCGCTCTCGCTCCCTCTCTTCTCTCAGACTCTTTAAGAACATTGGCTGGAATATCATTTTCTTAGAGCAGTTCCAGTTTCTTCGTCCATCGCGTCCAGTGCTCGGGAGAGATTAGTATGTTCAACTGAGATCGAGTCTGGGTGGCTGCTGTATCCGAGCTGGGCTTTTGCTTTGGCTTGGGTTGGTTTTTTTTGGCTGCAAAACTGTCTGATGGCACAACTGCAACATAAAGGTTAAATATGGCACAGAAAAAAAAGAAGGGAGAGAAGGAAGAATTAGAGGAAAGAAACTAATATAAATCAGTAGAGGTTCTTTTTAGCGAAGAGGTCTTTGATCTCTGCTGGGTCTTACAGATCTGCCTTTTAGAGAGAGAGAGAAAGGAAGAGAGAAGGGGGGAGAGAAGGAAAGAGGGGGGAGATATCTTTGGCAGGTGCAGAGTGAAAACCTCTTTCAGCTACACTGAATTCTGGAGACTGGTTGGACTAGTAGCTCTGCAGCTCCAGCTTTCAGTGGGTGTGTTAAATATTATGAGCAAGCCATGATTCCTGCCTTCCTCGCGTCATAGTTAGGAGATTGGCTAAATAAACGCTACAGTGATAGTAACAGGAAAACCTCAACCAAAAGCGGGGTTTTTTTTCCCCTCCTCTCCTCCCTTCTTCCCACCCCCCTTTTCATTCTACTGCAGCTCCAACTGGGGCAAGGAGAGGGCGTCTGTTCCACAAAGGTTTGGGAAAAAAAATATAAAGGGAAAAAAAAAAGTCGTAGGGGAGAGAGGAATCCGCACTAACAGCATTGCGAAGCTGGAGCGCGGTCCGTGCCCTGCTGGGATCAGCGATTCTGCTCCGTCATTGCCCGGGCTGGAAGTGGCGCATCGCCCCCTCCCCTCGCCCCCAACCCCGGCAAGGTCAGCCCGTCAAACCATGTGCTCCGCTCCCTCCCGAGGAACAGCCTTTCCTTCTAATCCGCGATCCTGCGGGCTGTGATAATCCGGGAGCGTGCTGCCCTCTCTCCTGCTGCGTTCGCTGCGCAGTTGGCTCCATGTCTGGGTGGCCTAAAGGCTGATGGAAGTGGTGGTCTTGGGGCCAGGACAGCCCAGGGAGTGCTGTTGACGGTTGTCTAAGGTTGAGGGCACTCTGGAGGAAGGAACAAGCTACTCCTGATCTTGAGGTGATCAGGCAGGGATGCTCAGAGCTGATGATTTTTGTTTTTGGGCAGGGGTCTGCCTGGATTTTATGGTCCATAGCAGGGCTCAAATGATTGTCAAGTGGGGCTGCAGGAGGAATGAAAACGGTAATGTTCATCCTCCAACCCACCACCATCTTTCCACAGAAACATCTCAGTGCTGAATGTGCTGGTCCATTTTTTCCCTGCATTAAGCGGCATTAAAGTATTTATTTTTCTCAAAAGAGATTCCTCCACCTGACAGGTTTCATCCAGCACTGTTCCCTTACTAGGTGTTTCTGCAAAGCCCTGTGCTCTGCTCTCCTCTGAAGCACATCCATGCAATGTTACAATGTTTTGCACAAGGGAAATCACTGCTTTTCCAACAGGAAAATTGATGAAAAAAAAAAGACCTGATGGGGCCATGATCCTATGGACTGCTCTGTACCTTGAGTAGAAACACTTGCTGCCCTAGGGGGACCTTGTAGTCCCAGAGGTACAGCTCCCTGTGGATGCAACACTTTGATTCCCATGGAAGCCATTATGTCACCCTGGATGCTTCAAGTACAAATGTACTTAATTGCAGCAAAATATTTTACTACAGAGCCAGAAGCAAGGCTTTCCATCTTTTTGCACTTTTTCACCAAAATCAGCTTAGAAAAAGGCTTTGTGGACAGCTGACTATGCAGACAGTGACAATGGTTCCTTGTTGTCACTGCCTCCCACTGCTGCTAAATAGCAAGTCTGTATGGTCCTGCTTGGGAAATCGAGTTTGGTTCATAAGTTTACCTCCCCATACAGTGAGCTAACATTCATCTTACTTTAATCTAGTTTAGGAAGTTGGCATTTTAGGCCCATCAGGAAGAGCCTTGAATTTTTGGTTCGGCTGGGGAACCCACAGCTGCTGGGAGGGGATATGAGATGTGAGGGGTGCAGTATGAATGACATATGGAAAACTATCTGTTTCATTTTGGGGTTCTTTTTTTGCCTGCCTGTGGCTGTAGCCTTTCTCCTCCTGCTGTCTCCTAGGGAAATCAGCTGAACTGGGTTATCAATCAAGCCCAAGGGTACAAAAGGGGGCAGGTGGATGCTAGATCCTGTGCCTTGGGGAGTGGAGCGATGGAGGAGGGCAGCCAAAGGCAGTGCTCTGGAAAACGTGAGTAAATGGGCTGTATTGTTTGTCTTACACTCTTTGCTGTGACTTTTTAAAAGAGATCTGAGTGAGATGTGTATGAGGATAGATAATATGACACATTATCTGCTTTAGTATGGCACAGTGGGGTTTGTAGGCTGCAGGTTGGGTTTTTTTCTTAGTGTTTGCCCTACTAAAACTGAGGACTGTAGTATTAGATGGGGGTGAGGCTTATGATGAAGATAAAGTTGCAAATTACTTAAATGAGTTCTTTAAGATAAAGTTGTTTGAATACATCTATTACTTTGCAGTAACAGAACATTGTGTCAAATGTGTTGTAACTCCATGTTCAAGAGTTATATAATGAAAGTGAGACTACCTTTGAAATACAAGCAACTAAATGTAATTAATTACATGACTTTCAAAAGGTGAAATAACAGTACTGTGAACAAGTAACTGATTCCGTGAAACTACATTTTTTTGTTCTCATCAATGTGACCTTTGGTGCTTATTGGCTATTCAGTTAAGTATGGTTTCCTCTAAACTGTGTCTGCCTGAGAACTCAATCTCCCTGACTCTCCTCTATGAGCTGTTTGTTCCTTAAGCCTTTTAGACATTTGAGTTTTATCTAAAGATGGGAGACTGGTGGATGTACCCTGTTCCCTTCTGTACCTGACCTTTGTGGACAAGTTTTGCTGCAACAAAAATGCCCTAGAGATGTGAATAAAGGCGAACTGTCTTATCTGTGCATTTCTCATCTCACCTTCTTTCTTCTTTTTTTTTTTTCTTTTTTTTTTTTTTGGTGGGATGCAGAAGAACTGAGTCTCACTTCTTTGAGATTATAGTTGCTACTTTGTAAATAGCATCCATAGACTAGCAAAAGCAAATATGCTGAAAATGTTGAAACAGCAAATGTCACCAGCAAGGGGTGGCTTGTGGTGAGGAAGCCACAGATTGTTGACGTATGAAGCCTCTGGGATATGTCAAGAGTGGGCTGCAGGTCAGGATAGCCTGGAAATTGGGCAAGGGGTACAAGAGAAGGGGCAGGCAGACTCAGGGACCAGGTCTAAGGTATTCCAAGGCTAGTGCAGCTTCCCAGGACAACCTCATTGCTGACCCTCTGCAAGCGTGAGCTTGGTGCAAGAGAGCTTTTGTGTCTGTGCTGGGATGTGGGGTCTATGTGACCGACGCTTGGTAGGAAAAGGTTCCCTTTTCCTGCTGTAAAGGAAGAAATGGGAATTTGTTTCCAACCAGCTGGATTTCGGCCCTGTCTCCCTGTCTATGTACCATGATGCCCTGGCCCCTTAGCTTTCAGTGCAAGTGCAATATTTGCATGCAGGTTGCCTCCCCTGGCTTCAAACATTTGCCTTCAAGACTTGAATGGATGAGAAAACAAAAACTTCTGTTAACTGATGACTGTTGTTCAAGGTTTTCTTCAAGTAAGCTTTTAAGCAGCAAACTTGTGCGTGTAGAGCCACAGGGTCTTTGTAATAATGCCTGATGTGGGTAATTTAAGAATTTAGTTGTTTATTATTTTACTTCCTGAGGTCTTGGCCTCAGTAAGAAAAATATAAATATTTCTCCTTAACTAAACTCTGTGCTTTCATATGGAATTCCAGTATGTGGCAAAGAGCTTTTCATTTCTGCTGTGCTGTGTGTTGGACCAGCATTACCCCCATAATTGCTGGCATTATGTAAACAAGGACATAATAAGTTCTTAATGGAATATTATTACATTAATAAATCACTGCGTACAGCTCATCTCAATAATTTAAATGAAATCAAGTCCCTTACATAGACTCTTTATTTTCTTTTTGGTCATTGAATTAAAATCTTTCCCCTGTTTTATTGAAGTATTTGAATGTCATTGGGAATTTCACAATGAATTGCTACAATCACAAGCCAAGATTGCTTTGGATCTAACAGGCTTTTTCATGTGGTATTACAAATTAACACTAAGCCCTTCTTTACATGCTCTACCTTTGCTTTTATTTAACAATACAATCAAGAATTTGGGGGGTGTTATTGTCGTATATCCTGGCATTTCCTCATTGTTTTGTGTGATAATTAGTAGCTTATCTGCTGCTGAAATCTGTGTAGATGTTTATTTTCCCTGGTTTTGTCTGCTTGCCTCACTGAGCAGCCACAATGGTCAGTGTACGTGATAGTGTATTCAGGTAAATAAATGAAGCATGGGTTGGGGTGAGTAAACACACCCAGCTATTATATGCTGTTATAACGGTTCTGATGTAAAGCCTGAATGCAGCAGGGCAAGCTGTAAGTCAGGCCTGATTGCACATTTTCAATCAGTGTAATATTTTTATTGTTACTTCTAATGGAAAAATGGATTTTCCTTTCTGAAAGCCTCCATCTATGGTGCTGGAGGTCCTGAGGGCATCACATGCCTCGCCTGGCCCCTGTGGCGATGCTGCCTAGGGTGCCTTTCCTCCCTCTGAAGATTCATGTGCTGACCTAATTTATTGGTGCTTTGCCTTATAAACACAAATCACACTGGCAATCTAGTGAGTACTGCATATTAACCTCCCACACTGCCAAAATCACTTCTATTGCTAAGGAATATACTTGCTACTGAACAGGAAGTAATTCTGTAAGCTTGATGTCACTGTTAACTTTTTTTGTGTATAAGGAATCAGTGATACATGTCTGAAGTGGTGTGCTCATATTTTATTTTTTTTAATAATGCATACTAATATTTTTTGGTTGCTTTCTGGCCCAGGATTTTTTTTAGGTATTTGATATTTTTTGAACAAATGTTGACCAAATCTCCACCCCCCAATTCAAAGAGGCAGCGTGGCGACCTGCTCTTTCCCATGGTGGTTTTTCTAAGGTTGACTGGAGGGGCACTGAGCTGCAAGCCTGAGATAAATAGTGCTGAAAGTAGGGACATGATGGGCTGCCCATTACCAGCAGGGCTGGCTGGTACTGCCATATCATCAGAGCTGGGCAGAGGGGGGGCTTGTCCTGGACATGCATCACCAGCCTCAACTGATTTCAGAAAGCTTCTAGCTCCAGCCTTTTGCTTTGGAGTGTTCCCATTCTTTAATTTGGGATACAATATTCTGGATTATCTAAACCCTGAGGGATTTCTTGATAAACCTGTTGAAAGCACTGAACTCATTATTATATTAAGGCAAGGGAATGGGAGGCTTTTCCCTGCCTGTTTGTTACTCCTCAGCTGTTGCTGCTGCAGATCAAGGGTTGGCTCCTCAGCTGGGATCAGCTGGCCCCCATTTCAATGAAATGCCATCTAATTATATCATCTGAGGATCTGCTCCACAATGCTTAATTCTTCCACTCTCTGGAACAAAGAACTGCCTGGCCATGCAAGAACAAAAACTGTTCTTGTCATTGCCAGAGCAAGGGGGTTGGCCTGTGGAGGGATCACATTTGCTACAGTCATTCAAGTAGAGTAGTGATCTTACATATAGCTACATTACAGAGGGGCTGAAAAATTACCTTCCTAAGTGGTAGGATGTCATAAAGAAAATTAGCTCTTAGGAGGTTGTGTTCTTATCTAAAAATTATCATTGAAACCAAGTCAAAACAGATTATGTTGGTGTGCATGACATAAAAGCATGCACTGCTTGAGTTATCATAATTTCATCTTCCTATAGCAACTGATTCCTTCAAAATAATCGTGATCAAATAACCTGTATTCCTTGTGGACTTTCTGAGTTAGTACATGAATCTTTTTTAAGTGTATAAAACATGGCTTGCTAAATTACACATGAAATAATTTTGCTTTTTTGTTGAAATTGAGGGAGCTACATGATTTATGCCTGGAGAAAATGTGTCCTGATGCTAAAACAAGATGTAGTTACACATCCACATAGGAAGCTTCTGCCTATTGCAGTGTGCAGTCACACATGGATCCATTTGAGTGTATACAAAAACATGAATGCATGCACACATGAACAGCTTAATTGTATACTGAAGAATCTTCTCTGGGAATTCTTTTTTTTAATTTTTTTTTGTTGCAGTCTAATTTTGATTTGCTTGGATGTTTTGACATCTTAACTTGAGCTTTTTTTCCTCTTGACTGGCTACATTTTCAATCATGTAATTTAAAAAAAAAAACCAACAAACAACTGAGGAAGTAAGAGAGTAAACCACAAGACATTTTAAGCATGCCACAGCCTGAAATAGAAATGAAAATACTAATAGAAACCCTCATGGGAGAGTCTGGAAACTAGGCAGTGTAACCTACACAGCTGTGAATTCCTCTGCCCCCAGGAGACACCAGGACTCTCCCCAACCTGGATGGCTCTTGCCAGTATGATTGGGAAAAGTTGCTTCAGCTCCGTTTCCTTGTCTGATGGGAAGAATACCCTGGAGCATTTTGAGATCTATTAATAAAATCCACTACAGGAGAGAAGTGGTGGTATTTTAGGTCTTGCTTCTTTGGAGAATAATTCATACTCCTGATTTTAGCCCCACAAGAAACACAGAATCTTGAGAATATTTTTATAGGAAGGTCTGAAACACTTAGACTTGGGGTGAGTCCTTGAGTTATGAAACCCCTTAAATGTAATAGTGTCCTTATTTATTGGCTTGGTGTGATCTTCCTTTCTAATGAATTGCACTTGCCCTGGGGTTCTCATTCCAGTGCTGGAACCCTGCTAAGGCAGCTGCTCTAGTCCCAGCCTGTGCAGTTCCTTCTTACAGCCTTGAGATCAGACTTAAACCATCCTAGATGGGATTAAGGTGGGCCCAGAGCTGGCTTGGCCTTGATGAAGATGTGGGGAGACTGTTGTTGGGTTGCCAAGGGAGGTGCTGAGGCTCTCTGGTGTCTCCCCATCAGCATGATGGTGTTTCCTGGAACTGTTTTGTTGTCAGTGATTTCCACTCTAGTAGCCCTAAATTTGCTTGTTTCCCTAAGGGTTTTTTTCTCATATTGTTTCACTTTCTGGGTCTTTCTATTGATATGTTGCAATAGTGAATTTTAGTGATTAGACATGGCTGTTTTGCATTTGCTGTTGAAGGTTGGAGGGATGTGTGTGTAGCCCTTTTGGTAAAGCAGCTGTGCTCTTATGAGGGAGGGATGATCTATGAGTTTGGGAATGTGTCACGGTGCTGTGGGCAAGTTTGTTTTCTGTATCTGTTATTTCTTGTCAGGCCTTGGGCTCCTCCAAGGCATGGGTTCAAACACTTGAGACCATTTAGGTGCCTGAGCTGGAGATATAATTGCCATAGACTCCCTTGTAAGTCAGACCTAACTGCCTTTGGGTTTCTCATCCAGTTGAGAGACCAACACAGTTCTTCATATATAGGTTGGAGTAATAAGACTTGATTTATCTGCTCTGTCTCTTCAGAATGGGATGCTTTGAGGCAGAGTGTCTCCCGTATTCTGTGTTTGTACAGTGCCTACAGCAACAGAACTGTATCCTCAGGTGGAATACAGGTTAGAAGAAGGATGGGGATAATATACATACGCAGTGCCTGTAATCCAGTGGTGAAAGTAGTTGCTCACTTACCTTCACTGCTGGAAGGTAAAACCTCTGGCAGTTGCCAAGAAATGTGTCAAGGTTGTAACTCTCAGGTGGGCTGGAAACATGAATGTCAGACATGCAAAGTGGAAGTGGTTTCAAGCACAGGCTTTTGCCTTCTCTGGTCCTTTGAAGACGGAGGTAACTTAAAAAGAAGGGTTAAAAAAAGGTTTCCATGGAAATTTTTGAAACCGGGGAGTGAATATTGGTGTGTGCTTTGTTCTGTGTTCTTCACAGCTGATAGAAGTCACAGTGTAAATGGACTTAACTGCTGAGTGACCTTTGACAAAGCCAGAGAGGAAGTCTTTGTTGTTGTTGTCAGTGACGGTAATTTCTTTTTTTTTTTTTTCCGAGGTAAGAAGTCTTTTTTCAGTGAGGTGATTCACTAGTTTTAACTGAAACTTTGAGACAGAGACACGGTGACAAGATAGCAATTGCAGTGAGTAACAAGGCTCAGTCAATTATTGACCAGCCCATCTCAGCACCTTTGTTTTATTTGCTGACAAAATATCACAACCTTTATACAAAGAGCTGAGCTGGCAGGAACCCAACATTGCCCATTCCTGGTGTGACTGTGAGAAATGAACGTTTTCTTGTTATAAAGTGAATTGAATTCTCTCCTTGCAAAGCTCTTCCTATTATCTTTTGGATTAGTGCTCTGTACATGGCTGTCAGCTCTGATTTCTGTCCTTTCTCATAGGAAAACATGCATAATAGGTACAAGCCAATGCAATAACTGTTGTCTTGTAAAATATTTCAGAAACCCAAGTAAAGTTACCTAGAGCAGGACTAGTATGGCCCAGATCTCAGCTGGAACCCTTTAGACATGACTGCCGTGCATACAGATGACAATGTGTTGATTCATACTTATGAATCCTCCTTCAGATGGCATATCTGCTATTTGTACTGGAGCTAATCATTTCAAGAGCACGTGGGCTTTGTAGTAACGGTGGCTGCAAAGCTCTGCTGTGCTCACATTTTGCGGTGTGAAGGTGTGCAGCTCCCTCCATCCTCTCCAGTTGTCTTCAAGTATAGATCATGCCCTTCTGTCAGGTTGGTCAGGGCAAGGGGTGGGACTCTTCTGTGCTTTTTGCAGGGGTGCTACACTGTTCAGCCAGAAAACTCTGAAAAAGGATTAATGCTTGAAATCCCTGAAGGGGTGGTGCCATGCCCCAGAGCCCTTTGCCTTGATGTGATGGAAGGAGGTTTTTGCAGTTGGGCCTGTTCCCCTCAGCTTCAGGTGGCAGCAAAACCTGGCTGGCCTCCTTATTTGCTTACTGAAGTCAGCAGAAGTTTGACATTCAAGGACTGGACAGGTTGAAGTGAAAGGCTGGAGAAGCCCCTGCTTAGCTCACAGTGGAGACCTTATGCATAACACCAAAAATGTGAGTAGTAGTCTCAATTCACGAATAGTCACCCCTTAGGACTAAGTTTTGCCAAACTGGAATTCAAAACAATGTAGACTTTCACATAATGTAAACCCACAGATTTTTTTGCTTGTTATCCATAAGGTACACTTTAGAATTTCAGTCTACAGATGGAGATGAGGTTTGGGCAAGTCAAGTGCTAGAGGTTAATAAAATGAAAATTAAATTTACTAGTTATATTTAAGATGTGTAGTGATGCAGAAAGCTTCATGGCGTCTGATTGCTTCTATGCCACAGATAACATATAAGCCAGCAAGAAAAATAAAAGTTACATGAAGAGCAAAGTAGCAGCAAATCCAAAAATGCATCAAAGACAGCCCATTGAAACTGGCAGAGTTTACAAAAAAAAAAAAAGTTTTTGTAAAAGAAACCCAAAACAAACAAACAAACAGAAACCCAAACGCAAACACTAAAAGGATAAAGATCAAAGGAAGAACAAAAGGAAATAGGGACAAGTAAATTAGACAACAAAATTATAAAGCAAGAGAGCAAAGTGTCTTATACAGGAAGACTGAAGATGAAGGACTCAGAAAAATAATAAAACAAGGGAATAACCAATAGTAAGATGCAGCTTTGAGTATCATTTGCATAGGTGCTCATAGTCCAATATGAACACTTCTTTTATATAGGTCCTATTTTATTTTGTTTCTCAACCCATGTAAGATAATTCTATGTTCCTTCTAATAATAATTACAGGTAGGCTGTGCCTTCTGCCTTTAGCCTGTAGGGATATCACAGAAATAGCACTGTGGGTAGTCAAGACCTTCTTGGATGTTTTGCTGTGTACCACTGGCAGAAGTGTGTGGGGGCTGCAGATGGCAAAGGGCAGAGCACTGGAAAGTGCTGGAGTTCGGGTAGGACTTGGGGGTGTTCATGACAGTAGGGTGAAGGATGGGGAGGAGGATGGGAAGGAGTCTTTGATGGAGGTCTGACAATGTGTGACTTGTCCCATCTGCTGCCTGGGAGTGGTGCACAGGAACATCTGAAGTACCACTGCCAAGGAAGTCCATAAGGGTTACTTCATGCACTAAGATGCTATTTTCCAGACTCTTGGCATGTAGCTGTTGGTTGAAAACTTGGTGTGGAAATCAGCATATAAATTAGGGTCAAAATGTCCTGCTGTGCAGCTGCTCCCAATGTGCTCCCCCTGCCCTGATGCCCAGGGCACAGCACTGGGGCGAGGGCCGAGATTGCTGAGGGTGTGTGTTGTGCAGCAGATGCCCAAGCACACTCCAGGGTGAACCCATTACAGAGGCAGCACAAAAGTCATAGAGCTTAATCACTCTATTTTCCACCTGTTTTGTATTGCAAACCTGTGGCAAAATGGGAGTGAAATGGCCAAAGGATCTCGTGAGTCCAGCAGACCCAAACCATTTTCCTTGTAAGGGACTCAAAAGAAACCAGCTGAACCTTCCCCTCCACACTTAGTCTGGCATTTTGGTTTGTTCTTAGAATGGAGACATTGACATTGCTGCAAAACAGTTCAGGAGGGGGTAAGGATGCTAGAAGGCACTGAAATACAAACAGTCTGTGGTGACTTGCCCCTGAATGGATACCAGGTGCCCACAAAAGCTGCTCTATAGTTCCCTTTCTCAGCTGGAGAGGGGAGGGAAGGATTGAGGGTTAGGATAAGGGCAGAGAAAGATCACTCAACAATTCCTGTCACAGGCAAAGGAGTCTCAGGCAAATAAGTTTAATTTTTTACCAGTCAAATCAGAAGGATGGTGAGAAGTAAATCCAAATCCTAAAAACACCTTCCCCCTGCTTTCTTTCTTCCCAGGCTCAACCTCAGTCTTGTTTTCTCTACCTCCTGCCTCCAAAGTGGCACAGGAGGGCAGGGAATGAGGGTCACAGCCTTCAGCATGGGGTTCTCCACAGAATGCAGGTGGATCTCTGCTCCACCATGGACCTCCTTGGGTTGTAGTGGGACAGCCCCATGGACTGCAGGGAAACCTCTGCTCTGACATTTGGAGCACCTCTTACCCCTCCTTCACCAACCTGGGTGTCTGCAGGGTTGTTGCTCTCACATAGCCCCACTCCTCTCTCCTGACTGCAATCATTAAGTTTTGTGGGTTTTTTCTCCCTTCTTGAATATGCATCCCAGAGACATCATTGCTGATGGGCTCAGTGGCGGGTCTGTCTTGGAGCCAGCTGACATTGGCTCCATTGGACACAGGGGAAGCTTCTGGCAGCTTCTCAGAGAAGCCACCCCTGTAGCCCCCCCTACCAAGACTTGCCATGCAAACTGAATACACAGCCAAACCCCAGAGGGAAATATTGGCAGTTCATATGACCTGTAGCCTCTTTCCTGCCGTTACATTTATCGAGCCTGTGTTCCGATGCAGCAGCTCATCTGCTCCTTCACTGCTGTGGCAGCAAGAAATGGGTGAAGACTGCAAATGTGCTCCTGGTTGTACCCTACAGTAAGTGCCATCTGAAGTAATTTTGTTCTTCACTTACTGGCAGAAGGGCTGAGGAGCAAACTACAGAAAAGGAGAGCGAGGAGAAAAAAGGGCTGAGCCTTAGAGAGCTGAGAGACACAGCAGTGGCAATAGCTTTTGAAGTCTTTTAAGAGAAAGGTCTGTGGAAAATTATTTTCCCCTTTTCTTTGCTCTCCAGACCCCAGCATTCAAAGGGCAGGCAGTGACTCCAATTGCTGCCAGCCAGGTCCTCCAGAAGTGCCATTCTTTCAACTTGGGCTGGCTAATGCCAGTAGTGGGAAAACTTACCCTGGGTGCTGAATATTCAGATTTGCATTCTTGAAACCCAAGCTGAACTTTTATTTAGTCTGAGTCATGATTCACAAAAAGTAAAATATGCAGAAATCAGTAGTGAAGAAAAGCAGCAAAGTGGCTGTTTTGGCACAAACATATGCAAGCCGTATTTCTCCAAGAGCAGTTTCCCATAGAAGTTTAACCTCTGCAGGACACTGAAGTTAAATTGAACTGTAGGTTTTGTAACATTAGATGCTATTGTCAGTCTGGCAAGTCTGACAGCCATGGAGGAGTAACACAATATGAAAGAAATGGTACACCCATCTCTAGAGCAAAAACAAGGAGCTTTTCTCAGAGTTGTCATTAACGTTGCCATCCCTGTGTGACTGTGACCATGTCATTTAATCTCATTGCATCATCTGAAAATGGCTGTGAAATTAGTCCCATATGCAGCCAGCATATAAAGGCCAGGGGAATAAATCATAGTGAGAGAAGATCACATTGTCCTTAAAGATGAGAACTTTGTGCACATCTGAAATAACTGTGCTTTCTCATTTGGCTCATGGCTGAGTGGGCACATGGGCCCTGCTTGAGGTGAGGGAGCCCAGTGGCATCTCTGTCGTGATGTGCCACAGAAGGTAGACCAAGCCTGTAGCTCAGCCATTTCCACACTGGGGATGGGCTTGGGGGCTGGGGACTGGCTGTGCCTGGGATGGCCTGGCCAGCCAGATGTGCCTTTGCTAATAATAACAGGAATTGCCCTACGAGCGAGGCTCCATCTGGGCTGCTTGTGTAAGCTGCAGGGTATCGGCTCCTCTCCTCCAGGATAGGTTATGCAATCACATCAGAAATCAAATATACAATTTGGATTTCACCTTTTTCTGAACATCTGGCTGTTCACGTTTTAGGCCTGCTGATTCCATAAGGAACCTGACTAGAGATGGGTCTCTTTGCATGCAAACATGGGAAACAAATGCTGAAAGGTTGCCCAGACAGTGACCTTGGAAATAATTTTTGAATTCAAGTGAATATCTTTATATTTTCTCCACTTGGCTCAAAGTTTCCTTAAGAGCAGTGCTGTGGTGTGACCTCTCTAGACCTAACTCAGTGCTTATTTGAAAGAGCCCCTCTTTTCTCTAATGCTGCATTGCTGCCTTTGAAATCAGCAGAGGGAATGGCACTGGAGCCCTGCAAAGAGATAAAGCTGGTGGCATCTACAAAAAGAGTCCAGTTGACTTCAGCAGGCTTTGGAGTGAGCTCATAAAAGGCTCCTGGCAAGGCACTCTGTGGTGCCCTCACAGTATTTTAATTTCCTCCCTTTGTTGGTCTCAGATAGTCTGAACCTATTGACCTTTGGTGCATGCTGATCGTCTTCTCTTTTTCACCAGGGAAGCAAAACTCGGGACAAGTTTTGCTGGAGAATTGTCAGAGAAGTGATTGCAGCTTTTAATTTGCTTGGCTTGCTGGCTGAGGTCCATGTTGGCAGATACTTCAGTAGCTCGTTATTGTTGGAGGCTTTTCTCGGTGTGTTCTTTACAGCTCTGCTCAAGGTATCTGGTGCACCCTGAGCTGTGTCCCCACTTTCAGAATCCCCTTCTCAACTAAGTGAAGTCAGTGGGATTGTGTGTCCCAGCAGCAGCATGTAAACATAAAGAAAGAAAGGTTTAAGAGCCTCCTTCTTAATGTTTTTGAGTCTCGGGACTTTGAGGAAGTGAGAAGTGTGATAGTCTGTTCCTTCAAAGTCCCCGCAGCAGTTTTAACTGCATTTCTGATTATCATAGTAGATAATAAATACAATACATGCACCCATGCACATAAAACAACAGTATTTTATGCTTAGTCCATGTGTTTCATGTAGAAATCTGGATGATGGCCAGATCAGTAAATGACTCTGATTTTTAATGGAAGTCAGAAACACAACAGATGTACTGTATACTGAAAAGAGTTAAAAATAGCTGTTTGCAATCTCTGTGCTTGCCTTTAAGCAAAATACATGATATAGAGCAGTGGTGGTTTAGCATATGGAGGCTTTAACATCCAATATTTCTGAGAGTTTGCCAGGTTTATGCAGGGAGGTCTCGAAGTTAATGGCAAGTTTCATGGACAGGATTTCTGACATCTTAACACTCTCTCCATGGTCAAACCCTTCAACTGCTATGAGCTGTGAAAATCTTTATGACCACTTGCGTGATACAGTAACTTCTGTGTAAAAATGTGCAAATGGCTAATAGAAGTTAGTTCCCATCCCTGCCCTACCAGGGAGCTGGGTATTTTTATTTGGTTTGTATCTGGATAAATTGAGAAATTAATTCTAGGTCACACAGCAAAATGTTTTTAACACTGGTGCCTCTTTCTTATGACTGGTACCACTTCTTTCTCATTACAAATCAGAATAACTAGTTCAGCATTACATGGAGGATTGGCTGCATCTGGCAAAACTGGATTAATTCCAATGTGCTGCATAACTTCAGACTGACTGCAATCCTTGGGAGAAAAGGATTCGTCTTTATGAGTTAACTTAAGTGTTATCCCAGTGTGTACATCTTCCAGTGTGCTTGGCCTCATTGCTGCCAAATGACTGGGGAGCCTTTATGTAAATCATTTTGACAATACACATTTGTAAGCTGGTGTAAAGAAAACATTTTCTTCCCCTATGAATGTTATATAGTGGAAGAGCTTCATCTCCACATCACACTTATGCTTTAATACACAAGAGCTCTTAATAGTCTCCATGTCAGATGCTCTGTGTAGATTCAGAAATAAGTTTTAGGGAACCCAAACTACCTGAAGGGTTGATTTTTCTTTTTTTTTTTTTTTGGAGGAATTTTACCGATTTTTGCCAACTTCTGTACAGTATGTTTTTGATTCAGTATATTGTTCCTGTTTTCCCAGAGTGCTAAAAAAAGCCCTTTGAAACACCACAAGACTATGGTGATGAGCTATGCTAGAGAAACCAATATTATATATTTCATCATTTTTCTGGTGTCCTTGCCAAACTTCTAATTTAGCAGCGCACAGTAGTGCACCAAAGTGAGTCATGAATTCTTCAGTATAATTACCATGCAGTGCAAAACCAAGGCTACAGAAGTCTGAACCTTTTCCTGTCTGTCGTTTTCCCCTTCTACTCGCTTTTCAAATACCATATGCTGTGCAGGAAAGCTGTGCATTGCATCACAGCCTCAACCCTGTTCTGAGCAGATATGATTAAAAGCTAAATTTGGAGTTAATAACTAAAAGTTCTTTTCTGTGGGACAGTCACAAAAAAAAAAAAGAAATGTTTTCGTGTTATTTTTGTAGCTAAAATGTGAGGTTTTTTAAGGAAAACATCCTGATAGAAACAGCCACTATGGAATTGTAGGGCTTGATATGAGATCTGAGTAAATGCTGAGAGATAGTGTTGTTGACATTTTAAGATTAGATTTCCTTAAATTGATTTTTATATCCTCATATTTGTCTTGCCCATGCATTTTAGAAAGTATCCTCACTCATGAGGTAGTTTCAAAGGAGAATTGGAAACCTCATGTGTTCATTCAGGGTTCACTCCCATGAATAACTCAATTTAAAAGGGTCCTGATGACTTTCTGTATTATCAGTGAGATATGAAAATTTACCTGCAATCCAGAGTTTCAGAATTGCTTCTGTGTCCAAATTCATGTGCACTCAAGTGTCTTTATTGAGGCTCACTAATTTTTACCTATTTTTTAAATATGTACAAGGGCTCAAATTCTACAAGAGCATCACAAAAGACGAAGATTCTTTGCAGAGTTGCTGACAAATGAAGTCTTTCTTCAGAAAGACCCATTTCAGGTTGTATTTGAAATTTTACATCATCCAAGTTGCTGCACATGACTTACCTACTCCAGACTCCTGTTGAAAGTAAGAGCTTAGAAATTCAACTTCTTTAATACTTATGTTTCTACTCTGCAAAATGATGAATCCTGTTTGCAAACATGCAAGGTAAAATGTGTTAATATGTTAAATATCTGTGTTTGAATTATTCCTGCCTCCTTGTCTGTGTTATGGCATTGTTTTACCAGAGCACAGAGAGGTGAGGTGCAACAGCTCTGAGGGATTTCACTTCCTTCAGCTGCTGTGAGGATGGTCAACGTTCAGGGACAAATTGTTTCTAGGTGTTGCAAAAAGCTGTTTCCTCAGCTCTCAACTGCAGAATTCTGCTTCCTACAGGAAAATGTGGTTGCATTTCTGAAGGCACAGTTACATTTCAGAGGGCTGCTACAGAAATATTGCCATTGCAAGTTCTGACTACATGACCTTCCCTCCTTCTTAATATTTCCCTATTTTCTAGGGAAATGTACCTTTCAGGCCTAAGTCTGCTCAGCAACTATAGATGAAAGATGATTATTTTCCAACAGTGACCATGTTAAAACACGGTGACAAAAAATGTTACTAACTCTCCTTGGATTTCTGGAAATTTCTTCCCCTCTTTTCCACTTACTAGTTTGTTTGCCATACCTTGATTGTGGCTTATGGCTCAGCCTCACACTTGTTTCATGCTTGCATAAATGCAATTAAAGCAAAGACCTTGCTTATGTGAGTGGAGCTGTACAGATGCAGAACACTCTCACTTTGCTGTCACTTTACTCTGCCCACACTCCTAACACAGCTCTCAATCACCCTTTTTCAATAATTGCATTAACTGAGAGCAATAGTCTGACAAATTCCCGGGCGTGTCATTTCTTTCCCTTTCATAACCATGTTTATAAGAACACGCTGTGGTGAGAAGTTAATTCTACATCCACACTGAATTTGTGTTTTGTTTTTTTTTTTCCCCTCAAATGGTCTACTTCAGAACTGCACTGTTGCTTATATAGGGATCAGACTAGTTAAGCTAATAGGTGGACACAATATTCTGCTCGTTGTCAGTTGAATAATAAGTTATATCTCTAAAGAGGGAGTGATTTCAGGTTATGGAGGTGTTAGGCTTCTCCATTATGTGACCTGCTCTCTTTAGCTGCTGCAGCATCAATAACATTTTTCCCAGTTTGTTTTTTTTTAATAGATCCACAGATGCATAAAAAATTGCAAAATGTGAGTAAAAACACTTTCTAAATGAGTCCACAGCCTAAGCTTGAATGTACATAAGAGGAGATAATAGCAAGTGATAGAACACGTTTGGTATGAAAAACCACGTAACTATGTAGTGTAATCATTTGGGGCAGGTGAACAAAACAGTTGTTTTGATGAGGGCATGTTGGCTGGAAAACTTAGACAAGAGTTGCTGGGAAAGGGCCTTGTGCCAGAGATGAGGCATGGTGGCTCAACTCCAACAGGACACTTCAGGCACTGGGACAGCCTGGACAAACCCTGTGCTACTCACTGTGATTAGAACAGCTGCCCAAGAGAGATGGGCTCAGTCTGAACGCTGCATTACGTTGATTTTTGTCAATTAAAGCCTGATGCAATTAGATGAAGCCCTTGCTCTGCATACTTGACACTGCAAGATGCTGAGGAGACTGGCCCTGATCCAGCAAAGCACTTAAATGGTTCCATTAGTTTAAATGGCCCTACCTGTATGCTTAAAATTAAGCATGCACTTAAGTGCTTTGCTGGGTTGATGCCAGTGTGTGCAATGGGTGGCAAGATCAGATTTGTAGTGACCACCAGAGTCTTGCTTTGGTTTTTGCATGCAGGAGACCTGTAAGATTTTGTTTATTGCCTCTTTAGACCTGCTCTTCAGGTTGTGATTTTGATAGAAATAAGTGGCAACACTAAATAAATCACCCCCAAAAAAGTGCTGCTCTCACAGAATTTTTACAATGCACTCTATCAGAAACTGTTCAGCCAGAGAAACGCTAAACTGAGCCTTTCCAGTTAACAACATTAAAGTGTTTGAGGTAGTTAAATACAGAGACCTGATGTTTTGTAGCCAGTGAATATTTTTTGGGGAGCAGTTGAAGAAAACGGCTGATATTCTTGACAGAGTGAAGGCCACATTGCCAGATGCCTAATGGCACTCTTAGGTTAAATGGATCTATAGTCTGTGTATAATTGTGATAAAAGTATATCATAAGATACTATAATTATTATCACTTGGTTTATATACTGTTCTTAAAAAAACCCCAAGGCACTGTTAATTCAGAATTAAGCCCAGCCACTAAGTCTGGGAAGCTGGAGGTTCTACAGGTACAAGAGTGCATGGAGAAATTTGAGATGATTTACCCTAAATTAAAAAATGGGCTTGGAAGAGATCTGAGGAGTTCATTTAGTTCATCTGTCTCTTTAATCCACCAACACCATATATTCTGCAGTGTCCCTAAGCTATCTGTTTCAGGACATAACAGTCTTTACCATTAGAAAGTATTTCCTAATGTCTGAATTGAATTTCCCTAGCTGTAATTTTATCTCATTATTTCTTGTCTAACCTACCATGCACATGAAGAATAGATTATTCCCTTCCCATATGCAACATCCTTTTACAGCAGTCTCAGGGCAGTGCAGAGCTACTCTTTCTCCTCATGATTCTTCCTTATTGCTTATTTTTTCCCAATTTTGTACTCCCCTCATTTCTGTCTCTCTGGGATCTAGCTCTGGACAGCTGCCTGTGAGGGACTATGAAAGGAGCTGAGATTATGCTCCTAAGGTTTTAGGCAACAGGAAACCCTGGTGGGTGGAAAAAATTCTACCTCACTCTGTATCTCATCAGAGAGTACCAGAGTGCGGAGTTCCAGTGTACAAGCTGGTGTGTGTGACTTTATTGAGATGGGGTTTTTATTAGAGAAACATCTAATCATCAAACTTCTAATTTCTTTCACGTCACAGTAAGTGACAGAGGACACAAAGCTGTGGTCAGACGCAGCCGTTGCTGACAGGTCCAGGTTTTCCCCAGGAATCCGGGTGGTGGATTTGCATTCTTGCTCTCTCTGTGTGACTGCTGACTTGCTCCTCACAAAGGAAGCCCAGTTCTGATGCTGACTTTTGGTTCTGTTGGGCAGCAGACAAAAAGCCAAGGCTGATGCAGTTCATGAGCCAGGCTGCAGTTTCTGTAGCATGGCTCTCCCTTTGGGAGAGACCAAGACCTTGAGGCAAGGTATGAAACAACAACAAAAAAAAAAGTCAAGGCTTTCAACTCTTGAAAGCCCTCTGCAGTTCTTTAGCTCAAGTCCAAGAAAGCCTATTTCAGGCTTGGGAAGTTTCAGTTACATTCCAGTGATTGATTTTTATTTTTCTACTAAAGATCAGGTTTTCTTAACACCTCACCACATTTGATAGCCCTGTCTCATGGGTTGGGCACAGTTGAGGTGCAGAGCTCAGCGAGCTCTACCAGTATTAGAAAGAATGTATTTTTGCCAGGAATATCCCCGAGGACAGCCTGGAAACATCAGGAATTCAGAGGACAGCTCTTGCATTGCACATGGTTACTGAGGAGCCTTTGCTTCCATGTGCGTGTGCGCTGCTCTTTTTAGTTATTCTCAAAGCACCTCAGGAAACTTGTGCAGTGCCCAGCCCTGCCTTCCCTGAGCCCTGATAAAGCCCCCTTGGAGACAGATGATACTCACGTGGGTGCAAAGCCAGTTATATTTACACTCTCCCAGAAGGCTCAGTGCAGTTGTCACAACTTGTCAGTGGTCGGCACCGAGCAGTTTGTGGTCGGTGTAAAGATATTTTTCTGTTACAGAATTTGGCATGTTTAAAAAGGAACTGGGTGACTGTGATTATTAAGATGTAATCAAATGCATTAAGGCAGCTATTTCCTTTGCCATTAATAATGAGAAAGCTGGCAATATAATCTTCCCTTCATTCTCTTGTTTCGCTTTTGTGGTGAGAAACGAACTGAAGGCAATCAGGAGCTTCAGGAGCCTTTTGGCACTGTGTATTTTTGTTGTCATAAAAATCATAAAGTAAGTACTTCTGTCATGTACTTTTAGTTAAAAATTCTCCTGGAGAAAATCTTTATCATAGCTCATAAGTGTTCCCATAAATGAGAATTAGGTTCTTAATTCATCAAGATACTTTGGAAAACTCTCCCTTAAACTACACCTGCAGTAGGTATGTCTCCTTCTCAGTTAATATTCTTTAGTTTCCTGTATGGTGTATTTATTTGTTTACTAAAGCTTATATAATTAATTTTAAATCCTCCCTCAGAGTTAAAGGATTAGGAAATGATGGGTTATAGCAATAGTTTTACATCATGTTTAATACCTTAAATACTTTTCCACTATAGCAGGTTAAATAGTCACCAGCCTTTACCTTATAAAGCCTCATTTAAACCTAATGCTCAAAGATAAATGCTGTAGAAATTACCATTTAACACTTCTGTTTGACATGGGCTTACAATGTTTTCTCAACTGAGGAAAATGAGGAAAACTGAGTTGAAATGGTTGAATTCCATTATCTTTGATTCTGCTCTTTTTTTAAAAAACAGATGTTCTCACAGTTTGTCTAATGACTCCCTCGAGTTTGTTAACCTTTGTAATTATACCACTTAATTTTTCATCTACCTCTTAAATCAATTTATATAGTAAATTCAAGACAATTTCTTCATATTCTAGAGCAGGCATTCTGTTCCCTCTAGAACCTGGAGCTCTAATTAGACCTCTGGGGTTGGGATCTTTGATGTGCTTTGCCAGTGCTGGTCTCAGACTAACTGTAACAACACAGTCTGGCAATTTCTGCTGGGAAGGCTCAAAGGGAAACTGGGAGATCTCAAAAGTAATTCAACCAAGTAGTGGGATATTTTTATTCTTACTTTCCAAAGTGGTAAAGTGAATGAAAAAGAAAGTGAAATCCCTTGTGCAAGATAAGAGGCAATCCAAAAGTCCTCATGGTGAATGGCAAGACTCCATTCATTTCAGTGGTTTTGGAGCTGGTCTTCTGAGTCAGGGTGACTGAGACTTCATGGATTCATCTTCAGAGCTGTTGGAGGATGTGTGCAAAGATTTTTCCTCTAGCTTAATTTGAGGGCTCTTCACACATCTTATGTTCATGCAGATGTTCAGACAGGCAAGATGAGCGTGCTCAGAGGGGACACCTGCCTTTAGTGTTCTGGGTGAATGAGATCTGAGTCTTACAGTTACTTCTTCCTTACTTTCCTAGTTGATTAGAAAGAGAAGTATCAGAAGAAACCTGGAGCTTTGAGGTGTTTTGACCTCTGAAACAGCTAATTTAATGAACAATACCAGGAAATGAGGCAAGAGTTTTATGATTGAGAAATATGGGAGGAAAATGCAGGTAATCAAGCAAATGACATTTTCAAGTCAAGCTTTTCACTGACTTCAGTGAACTCCTGGATTGGGCCTGTGGAATGTTGTATTTTCAAAAACAGATCCAAAATTGGTTTGTAAGGAGTCAGACACGCATATGACCGCCCTCTCTCTCCACTTCATGTCACAAGGCAGCTGTGAAATCCAGTTCTACGAGCACCAAGTCTGAAATAAGATTTTTATCATCATGTGGAGCCCTACAATCCATGAAACAAAGATGAAGAATATTTTGTGCTATGCCACTAGGGATGTGGATGACTTTGCTAGCACGCTAAGTCACTTCATGGCATTTACTATCATAGTTGCATTACACTGATATGAAGGGACATTCACTTCCAGACAGGAAGTGTCTTCAGAAACATGAATGGAAAAGTTGTTTTATGAGAATAAAATTTCAGTTTTCAGAGTAATTGCTCCTCAACCCCTTTTCTGCTTCATCTCTCACAGCAGAATTTGTTCCTCTTGGGTGATAATGCTGGTAAGCACAGGGCACAAGAAGTTTTTATAACACCTGCTTTTTTGCTGTTATTTTTCAATTGCCTTTGAGTAAATGTTGTAGACACAGTGGAAAGAGCTGGAAAAGTATGGATTATGGAAACTTGTTCTTTAGAGACTAATGAAGTGGTGTTTGGTTATGGCTGCTGGGCAGTTATAGACTTCAGGGCAGATACATGAAGTAAGTTTGGACTGGTGTAGTTGTGAGATATTTACCTTAATACCATTAGAAAAACTGATGTAAAATGTACTTAAAGGCTGAATGAGGAAAGTCCTTGAGGTACAATCAGGCCTCTCTGTCCTGATTTAGCTGATGCCATGTTCATCTCTGGCAAAGATTTCTAATGGCACCTCCACTAAAGTGAAGGCTTAAAATCCTCAGGAACATGCTCTGAATTGCAGTGCTTCCATGGGCTCTCAGTTTCTTCTCATTGGTTTCTCATTTTGGGGAAGTGAAAGCATAATTTTAGTCCTCCAACAGCAGCATCCTGCCTGTGTGCTTAGCAATATTCTAAAGCCCTTTATTCAAGGACAAGCAAATGCTTTTCCTGCAGCACATTGCTTTGGAGCTGCACGCTGAGGGTCCCCAAAGCTGTCAGTGTCTCTTTTATGCGATGCCCAGCCCCTGTTAGCCTGGGGAGGAGCCCTGACTTCTCACATAATCCCTCCTGAGGCAATGCCATGCTCAAAAAGACATATGGAAATAGGCCTGTTCCCAGCAGCTCCCTTGCTGCTGTCTTTCCACCAGTGCCAAGTTCACTGTGGCAGAGAGATCTTACTCATCTCCCTGCTTGCTGCTGTGATCTCCTGTTTCTGTAAAGCTGTCAGGATGGGTCCTCCAAGCAAATTATCTGTGTTTCCAGTGATAAATCCCATGATCCAGCTTCGCCTGCCAGCAGCTGGTAGGTCCTGGAAACAAGCTGGCTGGGATAGGAAAGTCCTGGAAACAAACTGGCTGGGATAGGAAAGTCCCTCTCAACATTATGTCCTGTGCCAGAGCCCCTGCATGAGTTGGGGATGCATTTGCCTCCAGCTTCCTCCTCCCCAGCTCATGTGGGTCATGGCACTGCAGAACTGTGATTCCTGGTGGGTTTTTCTGCCCTTCCTCAGCTGAGAGAAGCTCCTGCCGTGTTTCCAGTCCTTTCCAGGTTAGTGCTGTGCATGTTCCCTGCCAGACCAGTATAACTCTTGGGCTCCCCTCTTTATCCCTGGACTCTGCAGTGTTTGACTCTGCTTTGCCACTGGAGCTGCTGTAGAGGTGTGCTGGGAACTGCAAAGTGATTTTCTTTTTTTTTTTGTTTTTTTTTTGTGCACTACAAGAGAGGAAAAAGTAATGTAGGCTCTCAGTCTATATCACATGATGCCTGCATTTGGTTCCCAGTGTATGGAAGAGCTTTCTTAGGGACAAGACCATCCTGTGCTCTTATCAGTCCTTCCCTGGAGAGTTGTACAGAAGTTGTGTCCTTCTTTCAACACTGGACTAGGGGAATGGGCTTTGCCCAGATATTCTCTTAATTTTTCTTTTTCCTCTCCCCAAGACATCAAACTGCCAGCTCTGCCTCTGATAGAGGGGTAAAGGAAAAGTGCTTTTTATTAATTGTTGAATAGAAAATCAGCAGCAGCACTGTGAGGATGAATTTATCTTCCAGCTCTTTGGCTTGTACTTTAGTCACACTTTGTCAACCAGACAATGCTCATCACTTATATATAAAACTCTTCCAGAGAATATACAAGTAAGAAGAATACATGTATAATGAAATAACAAGTCTTGGCATTTCCTACGGAAGCAGCCAAATATTCAGCTGTGAGCAGTTTTATTAAGAGGAGAAACTGCTAGAAACAATAGCAGCCCAAATAATTGATGAGAGATGAATTTGATCTCTGGCTGGTGGCTCTAATAAATTTCTTTGTCAGCTCAGTCCATTTACTGCAGGTAGAAGTCCTGTGCAGTGATTAAAGAAGCAAAATATTTTAGACATAACAGAATGTAACAATTCTCCTTGTGAACTGGACAAAAATATGGGCAGATAAATGGAAGGGGAGGTGCTTTTATTTGAAGTCTGTATTAAATTAGGGAGCAGTTATTTTTGTTCCTCACCCCTTACAGGTGACAGTGAAGCAAAATGATATTTCTGGGACTACTGCCTCGTACAGATTCTGTCCAGCCTTTTCATCAGCACCTCAGGAGCTGAGGCAGGGGAAGGAGATGCCTTCCCTTGGTGGGAAGATATGGCATGTTGGGCAGGAGGAGAAGGAAGGTCAGGTGTTGCTGCAGAGGAGGGGAGGGAAAGCTCATGAACACTCATATTTTGGTTTGCTTTAACTGTGGGTGGTGTTTGTGACCCGGATGTCCTCTCTGCCAGTGTGTAGGGGTGGTTAATCACTGCAGGGCAGAGACAGGGTATGGGAAGGACCCTGCCCAGAAAGGGGCAGCTCCTGCTGGGTGCCCACACAGCCCCTTCCCTTGTGTTTGCTCCAGTCACGTACGTAAAAAGATATCAGTGCTCTGCTCTAAATGTGGAGTTGGGGTTTTTTTGAGGACACTGTGACTGCAACCCAGATGACCCAATATTTTAAAGAGTATTAGACACAGGCAGAGAAAACCACATGGCCTTTCAGCAGGGCAATATAAGACTAGAAGGCACTACTGGGGCCAAAGACAGCAACACTTATAAATAACTCATTTAATATGCACAACAAAATGAGTAAATAACAACACTGTCCTACCAAACAGTTATGTTTAATGCTTCATTAATGTTTCGTGAATGTTGATAATTATTTTTATATAATTTAGCATGCTGGGGTCTTCCATCCCTGGAGTTCTTTCCAGATGGGATGGTGCATCCAAGAGAGAGAAGAGCGTCAGGGCCATCAGTATGTCATTAGAGTTAATGCAGGAGTTGTCAAATGATGCCTGTTTGCACCGAAAAGCTCTGTATTAGCACAAGGCTGCCAAACTGCAACATTCATCACCAGTGAGTATTATTTGAAAAGATCACTTAGTATCTGTCAAGGCTGCTGTAATATTTTTTGGCCAAAGAATTTAAGTGGGAAGATGTGTGTGTGCGCGCCTCCACTCCTGATTAATTGTAATCTCACATAATGCACTCCTCAGCTTGACATCTTTAAAGTAAGGGTAGGTCGGTTGATTCCTGAAATTAATTACAATTCAGATTTTGGAGTGTGAAAAACGGATAGAGAGCTTTCTATAAACCTTTTAGACACAGCTAGAATTTGGACTGATTTATTATGCACTTCTACTATGCTCTGCTGCTCAAGTAATAAAATCTTTAGGAATTTATTGCAAGAAAATGGCTCCTTTTCACAAATTTTCTGCAAGGAGATGGAACTGATATTTTAATTGCATTTTGATAAAGAAAAGCAAAACCAGTGTAGCCCTTCGTAAGGGCTCTCTGTGTGTTCCTAACTCAGAAAGATTAAGGGAAACTTATATCTGCATTAATCCCTGTGTGAAACTTCTAAAAACATAAAAGCTAACATATGCTGGGATATCTTATTTGCCTTCCCTTGCAGGAATAAATTAGCAAAGTTAGAATACTTCCTTATCCTTCAGCAGGAGAGCCTTTTGGTGGTTCTCCTTTAGGTGTTACACTCAAAAATGTGTAACTTTAGAAAGACCAAGTGGTCTTCAAGTTCTCCTGCAACAGCAGAGATTAACTTCTGAATTCAATGAGTGCCCCAAACAAAGGTCTGCTCTGGAGGTGATGTTTTGGAATTACAGCTGTCTGCACAAGGAGTTATTGAGAATCAGCCATGGCAGTACAAAGACTATTGTTTTAAATCTGAGTCACCTTTCATGTGTAAACCTGGTTAACTTTGTCATATTTAAAAAATCTTTAACATTTGTGAGGAAACTTTCCAACTAAGGAATCTTATAACACCTGCATGCTCAGAAGTCCAGAAGATGGAGAAAAAATATAGCAAAATGCTGTCTGAGCTCTTGTTGAATCTTGTGGTTTGGATCTAGAGGAATGTTTGTAGCAGTGTGATGGATATCAGTGTATCTCCATTGGGTATCAGAGCCTGGCTGGGAGCTGCAAGCAGATTGTTACTGAAGAACAATAGGATTTTTTCATTAAGCTCTTCTCTGTTGGCTAAGACAGATAAGAAAACCTCCTCCCTACTTGACTCATGCAGTAGATAAGATCTATGTATAAGATAAAACTTAAGTGCAGTAGGAACTTGGAAGAGCCATTTTCTAAGAGACAAAACTTAGCAGGCATCAGTTTTTTAAAAATAAAACAGACATCGATCTATACTATGTTGTAGAGAAATTATGACTCTGGTAGTAAAAGCAAAGCCCAGCTGTTGGCTCAGTGTACTTTCTGTTGGATACTGGATTGTAACCAAGGCATCGTCTGCGGGTTGTAATTCTCCCCTCTGGAGCTTTTGGAGCTGGGGAAGTTCAGTTGTCTGCTCTGAGACAGCCTTCATGCCATGTTAACATGAATGGCAATCATTTTCAAAAACTGCTGACCTGAGCAGGCTGTGAGGTTTGTGTCTTATGTGGATGAGTATTTCTTGAATTTCTGTCTTGTGCTGAGGACAAAAAGACCTTTTACAGGTTTATCATTTTTCAACCTTACCTAGTCACTGTAGTGACAGCATTCCCAGTCATTAGGAGAACTCAAAACCAAGAAAGTTGCTTTTCTTTTCTGGGAACATTCCCTTTTGAAAACAGTGACAGAGCAAGAGGGATTGTCCATTTTTCTTCCTTGAAGAACCCATTTTCTGTTTTTTCTTAATTGTCTGCAGCATTGGTTTCTGCATATGTGCTAGTTTTGGCTGGGGTAGAGTTAATTTTCATCACAGTAGCTGGTATGGGGCTGTGTTTTGGATTTGTGCTGAAAAGTGTTGATAATTCAGGGATGTTTTAGTTATGAATAGATCTTACTCAGAGTCAGGGGTTTTTCTGCTCTTTACCCACTACCACCAGTGAGGAGGCTGGGGGGTGCACAAGGTGTTGGGAGGGGACACAACCAGGACAGCTGACCCCAACTGACCCAAGGGCTATTCCAGACCATATGGAACATGCTCCATCAATAAAGCTGGGAGAAGAGAGAAGAGGGGGGACATGTATGTTTGGAATGGTGGTGTTTGCCTTCCCAAATCACCATTATATGTGCTGAAGCCCTGCTTTCCTGGGATGGCTGAACACCAGCCTGCCCATGGGAAGTGGTGACTGAATTCTTGTTTTGCCTTGTTTGCATGCACAGCTTTTGCTTTACTCGTTAAACTGCCTTTATCTCAGTGAGACTTTTCACTTTTGCCCTTCTGATTCTCTCCCCACCCCACCAGGGGAGAGTGAGCAGGTGGCTGCGTGGGGATGAGTTTCCATCTGGGGTTAAACCACAACAGCACATTATCTGCCTTGCTCTCATGAATAAAGAATCCAGGCACTGTCCTAACACATTTCCCTTGCTGTATGCTTTCCCAGTGTTATGTGCAGTACTCTTACAGCATATATGGGTCAGATTGTATTCTGAGTTCTCATGATGAGCTCTGACTGAAGTCCCTGAGGACAAATAACCCAAATACAGGCCTGTATTCCTCTAATAATTTGGTTGTAATGCACTGCTCACTATGTGAGTGCTTGAATACCTATCCCTTCGTGATTAATGTTATGCAAAATATAATTTAGGTGTTCCACTCTCTGATATCTCAGGGAATATTTCCCTTCTAGGTGAATAAATTCCTTTGTCTCTAGTTTGAATAATGCAGTTGCAATTTTCACATTATCCAAATTCTGGGGGTTTTCTCCACCAGCCTCACCTTCATATAGTCACTGCAGATTCTCTAGGGGAGAATTGCACCTGGAAAACCAGATTCAATTTCAGAGGAAAAGCATCTCAATATTATCTTGATTTAAACAGAACATTGGAACACATACAAAACTCACTACTAAGCAGCTCTATATTGAGACCTCATTTTAAAAATGCCCAAAGAACCTTTAAGAGAAAAGAACTCATGAACCAAAGGAGTTTTCTATGCAGGGCCACGCTTGTCTGAGGCAGAGACTTGAGTGGGAAAGATTGTTTGCTCTTGGTTGGGTCGGATGTGCTGTGTTTTAGGGGTGTCTGTGTGCTGGAAACCCTTGCTGCAGGAAATCTGTGCTGTCAGCAGCTGGCTGGCAGCCAGGGGGGCCATCTCCTCACGAGAAATGGGACACGTGCACACCGGGTTTGCTGAAATCAGGTAATTAATGGGAGGGTGAAAGTTAGAACGGAACCGGAAGGGTGTTCAGATGTGATCATCAGGTATCTTCCAAAATGGGTCGTAATGGAAAGTGGCAGAATGTGCTGGCAATAAAATCCAAAGATGAAGTGCATTCACTTAATCAATTAAGATCGATTAGTGGAATCAAAGGCACTGTGTTGGTGGCAGCTAATGCAGAGGTTAAAGCATTTTATCACTAGTAATTATAAAATTGGCTCAACTTCCTATTTCAAATCAGTGTTTCTTGTTTGCAGTAAGAATTATAAATAAAATAGTATTTTCACTTATCTAATATTTATCACCCATCTTAGATACTGTACTTAAAACATGGGTTTTTCTTGCTAATTCTAACGAGCCAATTTCCATCACCTTTTTGTGACCTCTCTTTAAAACTGTTTCATAACAGTATCCACCCATGCTTGCTTTCAATGAAGGGAAATATGATCAGGGTTATATACCTTTTGCTTTAAAAAAACCCAATCTTTTCTCAATTGCTGAGTTTCACTTTACCACTTCATAGATGTACGATTTTTATACGTATTTTTTTTGTTTTAATTTTGGAGAAAAAAATGGAGACGTGCTTACGCAGCAACAACATCCTTTAGCTGTAATAACTGCTTGCTCGGAGAGCCAGCCCAAGCTATCCTGACAAATGAATTCTTTTATGGGTGTGAGCTGTCTTTCCCTCAGGGGAGTGTGTAGTCGAGTTGTTACCAGCACATCCTTCCTAATGCGAGCCAGTCCAAGGCTTGGAGGAATGAGCTGCATGGACACAGGCCCTCTGCTGCTGGTGAAGGACACCCACAGCAGGCAGTGGGTGTTGAGCAGTGTGTAGCTGTTGTGTGAACACAGGATCACAGGGTGCCTTGCAATGAGCACTTCTTGAAGGCCCCTTTAGAGCATTTCCCATTTTTTTTGGGCTATATCAAACAAGAAATGTTTGGCTTGCAGAGAAAGATGTTTTCAAATTACTCTTGGCTTTCAAACCTGGACTCCACCCCGTTCCAAGGGTGCTGATTTATATGTAAATGTAAAATTGTCCTGAATGCAGCTGAAAAGATATGGGTGGCTTCTCAACTAGAGCAAGGCTTTTATTTAACCTACAAGCAGAATATTTCATGTAGACCTCTTCTTGTTAGCTCCAAGAGGTGAATGTTTCTGTCCTGAGCATTGCTCATTCTCAGTCTTTGAGGGGTCAAGCAGCTGGTTTGACTCATGTGTTGACTAGGAGGGCTGTTCCACGCATGGATCTTGAAAGAATCACTCAGATGTGGGTCTGTACAACCTTCCACATGGTGTGCCACGTGCTGAGGTGGAGCAATGGCCTCTGCTAGAAGGGATTGCACCAAAAAAGAAGATAATCATCATATAAATCATCATATAATCATTACTCAAGAAGGGAACAGTTCTGAACACCACTGTATTTTCTAAGCTCTTCATGTACAATTTTTTTATTTTTTTACAGAGGTGTTCTCTCTTTCCATTTGCTGTTTCCTTGGATCCTGATACTCTGAGGGTAGAAATCTACCTCCCATCTTTGACTCCTGAGTAATACAGGAGGAGCTTTACCCTGGTCCACTAAGTACAGCAATACCATCAGTGCAAAACAGTCTGTCAGCCCCAGATTACTGCATGTCCAGGACTGCAGCACTGCCTGGCCTTTTTGTTTTGTGTGGTGTTCAGACTTGAGCTCTTGGTATCCCAGCCTTGTTTCAGTTCGTGACCCAACCCAGAGGAATATCTATTCTGTCTTCCATGAAGTAGGATAGTTCCTGACACATTGCAAACCATTAGTGTAAGATTTTGAGATGAGCTATTCTCCACTTTTCCATTACAAATCCATAAAACCGAGTTTCTCCCACCCACTCAAACTGATAAAACACAAAGCCACAAAAATTTCTAAATAAAACATGAGACAGAGGAATTTTCAATGTCTTTGGGGGGAAAAAAAGAGACAATAGCAAAATATGTAGCAGCCTACAGCAAAACCCCACATGGGCAGAAATATGTACTTTATGCAGAGCAAAAAAAAATCACCCCAAATCCCCAGGGTAGTTCATGAGTACAGTGAAACCTCATTGCACAACTAATGTAACAATTTAGATGGGTGTTTTTTCCAGGAGAGCTGCTGAGGTTCCTGCTCATCTCCAAAAAGTCAATTTAAAATTTCTCTGATTCATGTTACAGCAAATCTGTCTTGTTTGAAATCCTTGTTCACAGTCAGAGAACCCCAGCACTTCTGGAATCCTGAGATGAGCTGCAGCTTGGCCGACTCAAGCCTTACATCTCACTCTACTGCAGAAAGGTTGTGTTGATGGAGGAAAGGAAGAAGGAAAAAAAAAAAGTGGGAGAGAGGCAGTGCTTGAGCTGTACAGGCACATCTGTGAGCAAAAAAGGCAGAGCAAAACCTGCCTGTTCTGCTGTAGATGTTGATTGGTACCTCTGACAAGGGCTGTTCATTGAGTACCTTTCTGCTGAGGACTGAATTCAACCAAAATCAAAACTGTTTGTGAAATCATGTTGTTTAGTCACTTTGTTGCTGTTTGTTGTAAAGGAAGCAAGAAAAGAAAAGGAGAAAAAAAAAAAGAGAAAGACAAGGAAATCACAGCAGCATGGGTATGGTCCATGTCTGCATTAGCAAAACAAGAAACTTCAGTTTCCCCTTGGGGCATTTCAAATCATATTTTTCCTACTGTCATAGAAACTGTCAAAAATAAAAATAAGTAATTCATGCAGAAACCAAATGTTTTGATGAGTGCAAAGCAACTATTTTCTCAAAAATTTCTATTGCCAGGAATTTTTAAATGTTGGTCTCCTGTTCTAAAATGGAAGAGAAATAGATCTGAATATATCCTCTGTCAAATGAGACGGACAATGGTGCCCCAGGACTGCAGTAAAGTGCTCTTACCGGTAAAATTCCAGTGGTCTGAGCACCATCAAGGATTTGGTGGATAGGGCCTTAAGTCCCTGCATTATCACAGACTTTCCTATGTTATCTTGAAATAGTTCAGTCTTTCTGCATCTCTTATCTATGCAGAAATGATTGAGACTCTGCAGATCACAAAGCTCTAGAAGAAAATCATGAGAGGATCTAAAGATTTCAGGAAGAGCTGAATTACCAAAGAAACATAATTCTGCAAAAAGTAGGTGAATTCTGTGCTCTGTGAAGCAAGGCTGGACATAGGATTTTAGGTGTGGCTTTTTTTTTTTCTCCTGTGGAATGGGCATGGTCCAGCACAGATAGAAAAAGACTTGATAGTGGGCTGGACATCTTTATCTTAACTGCAAAAAGTGGGGAGAAGGAAAATCTAAGGCATTAAGAAAGGCCCATTTGTCTAAAACATATCCTGAATAAAACCCTGATCTGCCTTGTTGAGGAACATGTTTTCTCATTTTTCTTTAATCTGTACTGAAAAAAACCCATGATCTGTACTGAAAAAGATGTAAGTGTAGATCCTACCCTTCAAGAAGCATATACACTAGTCAGGATTATGTTGTTTTCCTACAAATATGGAAATTAAACAAAGTATTTCTCTTCTTTGTCCTGTTCCTGCAAGGAAGATAAAGCAGATGCTGCTGTAACATCGTCCATATAATGCCTGCTATGTGCAAACATCCTTGTTGGGGGTATGAATGTGTCTGCATAACTTCCACAGATAAAGATAATTCCTGGTGTTTATTCTGTGATTTAGAGCTGTGTATCATTGGAGTTTCTTGTCATCTCCAACCCTATAACTGGGATCTGAGTCTTCATCCTCCCAAAACCAATGGGAACATAGACAGCTGGCTTGCTGGAAATTTGCTTTATTTCTGAGATTGGTAGTTTTGAGCATCTCAGTGTCCCTCTCAGGCCGCACCTTGGAAGAGGGAAGCTGTGTCCAGGAGTTGGCTGTAGCTGAGGCATCCACAGGTACATCCCTCCAGCTGAGGATTGTGGGCAGAGGTCCCAGAGGAGCCCAGCAGTGACACAGTTTTGGCTTTCTTTCTCTAGTTTCTTCATAAAAGGGGGGATGTGTGTACATGTTAAATTCGTGATCACTTCAATTGACCCCTCCAGTGGTGGCTTTCCACAGCAAATAGCTGGATCCAGTAAGACAGAGAAAATATTTCACTGCATTGCCCCAGATTTGATTATGATGTGATCTATTCCGGGAACAGTGACCATCATTTTAGTACATATTTATGAGGATGGTGAGGCGCCCAACAGGAAGCATGACGTGAATCTCCAAAGCAGGGCAGCCCTCCAAGTTAGTTCATATTAACTTGTGTATAACATGGGCTGGAACAGGGGGTAGGGGTGGCAGCCAGTGGGGGTGAATGGATACGTGTGGGAAAGAGGTATTTTTCCACTCCTGCTGCTGAGTCTGTTCTGGCTCAAGGCTGGAGCTCAGCAGCCCTGTTAGTCCAGACATGTCCCAGGCTGGGTGTTTGAGCATGAGCAGCAGTGCAGTGAGAGCACTGGTGCTGGCAGTGCTGCCTGCTCTGGGAGCTCCCCTGTGCCAGCAGTGCACACACCAACCCTCTGCTCAGGACAGCAGCTGAGTCACCACGGGGGATTTGTCTGGGGCAGGCTCTGGGTGGCCTCTGCACCCTGGTCTGTTTGTGTGCTGTACCCAGACACCACGAGTTTGGTTTTTTACTCTTAAAATTGCTGGGCAGGAATAGAGCCATTGTGATGGTGCTCTCAGGTCTCCCGTGTGCCGCTCGCTTGTGGGGGACACTGCTGGGTCCAGCCCTTGCTGTGGTCACCCTGCCCCAGATGCTGCACTCTGTGCACTGCTAGGGCGACATAATGAATATCCCAACACGAACCCAGCTGTTTAGGTGTGGTCTGTGTCAGTAGATTCCTCCTGTCCTGTCATATCATTCAACTTGCCAAGAGTTGAGATCACTGCTGGCTGTGCAGGTAGGGACAGGCAGGTGCTCAGTTGCTTCGTCTCCCCAGCAATTGCAAGGGGGGCTGTGATCCCAAGGAACATGTTGGTGCCTGCAGCGAGAGCATTGATCTGCACAACGCCTGGAACCAGGCTCTGGATCTTGTTTGGAGAAGCTTTGTGAGGACTGTGTTTGCTAAACACAATGTTTAGAAAATCTGTGGCAAATTGAGGAGGGACGTGGAGATGTTTGCCAGTATTTGTGAAATGTCACAGAGTTTCAGGGGCAGTTTTATGTCTCCTTTCAATGTTTTTATTGTACTTTATAGTAAAAGCAGGATTACAGTGTTAGTTTATAAAACAAACAGATGCATCAGTAGATGCTGAACAAAAAGAGGACTGCTTTTATTAGTGCAGATAAGCCTTGAATCTCAAATAGGAGACAATATTATTTCTCAGAGCTATAACCAAGCAACCAATATGGGTGCAAAGTTGCACCTAGTTCTAGCAAGTACCAACTCATTCTTTTAAAGACAATCCCTAGCAAATGCTACCTGGAAATTCCCATGTGCCTGAATTAAGAAGGTTCAGTGTTAAGTATAGTGAAGATGTGGGAAACGCCCTCAGGGCCAGTTAAGAAGGAGAAACCACACACTATGGTTATTGTCTGTGCTGGGGTGTTCTGCTCTTTTTTAACTACAAAATCCAGATTAAAACGCTTGCTTATGACCTGCAGCACTGTGCATCTGATTCTCCTTTTGCTGATGTCTGTGGCAAGAATGCATTAGTAAAACTTGGCTCCTCTCCACTGGTGTGATCCTCCAAGCATTCACTTCTCTGTGAAAGGCAGGGAAAAGCAGAGTAGCCTCGTGGGCTCCAATGACCCTTTACAGCAGAAACCCTGATGCAATTAGTTTCCGCTCGAGTCTATTATAGTGGAGTTTTCCTGCCAATGTTGTGCTGTGAATGTGCTGTGGCAGCGGGGATGCCTGGCTTGCCCCGCTCTCTTGGAGAGGAGAGAGGGTGTTCAGGATGTGTCTGTGCTGTGGGATGCAGTTTGCCACAGGGCCAGGGCAGACAGAAGCAGCTTTGACGTAACAAAATGTGCTGCTGTAATCACAGGGATGGCTCAAAGTAGTTTTCGAGGTGTTTTGGCAAACAGCAAGTCCAGCATGGGCTTACCTATGGCTCGAGCCTGATAGCCCTGCTCTGTGTGACAGTGAGGTGGAATCCAGCTGGGCACTGCCTGGTGCTGGGCACCCTCCTCTGTCACCAGAGGCACTCAGGGAAGTGCTCAGACCACATGGGGAGGCTGGAAGGGACAATGGTCCATGTCAGCTATGAACGTGTTTTCCCCACAGCCCTCAGATGACTTTCTGATCCTCCCCAGATCCTTTTTCATGCTTCCAAATCCCACCGGAGCCACTGGAGAAAAACGAGTCTCAGGGAAAGGCCTCCAACAGTGACACAAATTATGCAAGGATTCAGACAAGTCCGAACCTGACATTTTTCAAAGTGAAATGCAAGACCCGCCGCTTGCTGATTGCTTTTGCCCTGTAACAGCAGCTGAAGCGCAAACAACATCATTTGCCATGGGTGATGACAAGGAGAGAAAAGAGAGGAATGGGGGAGAAGTGAGGGAAAGAAAGAAGTATTGAATCAAACTATGGAGGAAAATAAGCTTCTTCATAGACAATTTTGATGGAACTATTAATTTTCTGTGCAGTGCTTAGAAATTATTATGATATATCTGCTGTCCATGCCAGAGCTAAAGAGCTAATTATATCAAAGAAAGATGTAATTATCTCCTCTTCCTCAGCAAGGCTTGTGGCTGCCAGTGGAGCAGGGCAGCAGGAGGGCTTCCTGAGGCCCACAGCAATGGAGAAGGCTGAAAGGAGTTCCCCCAGGATGCTCCTGGCTGGGATGCTCGTGGCTGCCTCCTGCAGAGGGGTTTGGGCAAATAGAACCCATTTTGTACAGCCCACCCTAGACATTTTTCCTCTTTCCCTGAGCTGAGCCAGCAAACCAGCCAACAGGCTCTTCCTCATGAGGTTGAACCTGTCTGTGACTGGGAGAGAGTTCTCACAAGAAGGTGAGGTGAGGTGGCACACCTCCAAACCTTGCAGAACTAACTTCTGCAGAAAACCTATAAAAGTAAGGAAAGCAGGAAAAAACAATATTGTATTCCAATGGAGTCAAAGACCATGGCCTCCTCAAATGTTATTAAGTCAATAATTAAGTGAATTTGGAGTGTGAACTGTGTATCCACTTTAAATGGATTAATGATATGAGAATTCATACAAAATTGCTGTGTTGATTTTATGTTAATGGCTGTTTGAATATAAGCTGAACTATTAACCAAGGATAAGTGGAACTAATGTGCCAGCATTACTATTGAAATGTAATTGAATGGATGGTCTGCAATTTGCAAAGGGCCTCGTTTCTCTGGAGTGGGTCTGGGAGAACAAAGGCTCCCTTGGACAGATTGGAAGGATGTCAGTTAGGGCGGGAGGGCTTTAAACGGAGGGATGCTCAAAAGAAGCCTGAATGGCTTAAATGAAAGCTCAAGGGAGGGGTATAATTCATCTGTCAATAGTGACTTGGAGACACCCAGCAGGGCAGGGTATCTAGTTTGCTAAGATCATCAGTTTGTGCTTTAAATCCCTCAGGATGTTTCCAAGACTGCTATGTTTTATGCCTTCAACCAAGGAGCAAATATTCCCGAGATCTTGAGGATAAATTTGTGCTTAAAGCTACATTTCACAAGTCAACCTTTCCCTTCAGTGCAGTATGGCAGGGACAGGGAAACTGCTCCAAAAGCACAGGAAAAATCGCGTTGGTTGGTTGAAGGAGGCACAGTGAGTAGGAATGGCAGGAAAATGAACAGAAGGAAATCTAAGCTGGCTATCAGTCTGTTTTTCCAAACAGCAAAGTCTGGTCGATTGTGGAATCCCCATTACTTGAATCATTTAAATATAAGCTGGATAAAAGCCTTCAAGAAAATACCACAGAGTGTATTCCTGCTTTGGCAGGCAGTTGAGTAGGATGACCTAATCAGTCTTTCCAGCTCTTATTTTTTGGGTTAAAATATGGGATTGAAACAGCAGCCGAATGACCTTCTTTGTTCTTGACCTTTTTTTTTTTTTTTCCCCCTCCTCTCTCAGAAGCAGCATCAAAGGTGCTGAGTGGACAGCCTGGGTGCAGCCTACAAGGGCAGGAGCAATTTGGGGTACCCAGGGATCATGAAACCTTAAGTCTCCCCCCACTTACGGCCCTTTATGTGTTAGTGTGGTTCCTCTTGATTTGCTAAAGTCAGGTTAAAATCGGGCTCGAGGCTTTTGACTCTAATGGGGGTTAGGTCAGTCTCCATAGGTCTGTACATAACATCAGCAAAGCTTTGTCAAAAAAATCAATCAGTGCTCAGAATTTATGGGCATTATAGACACAGAATTGGGTAGGTGATTAAAAGTGTTGTTCATACTATAACGCTGCTGATATTTAAAGAAAATGTAAACAAATCCTTAATCATGTTGTGCATCCTTGTAAGGCTCGTGTGCCAGAACTACAAACAAACAAACAATAGCAGCATATAGGTGTGTGGAAAATAAACTGCCTGATTACCTAATCTCATCTAACTGAGGCACAATGATAAACTGGATCATATGTATTTTGTAGTTTGTTACTATAAATATGACTGTTTCAAGGTCAGAATTTTTATTCCTTTACCTTCATAAAAATGCATGCTTCAAAGAAATTAAAGTTATTTTGTATTATAGATTGCAGGTAATACAAACATTCATAGCTTGGAGGCATTAAAAATACAAGACATTTTACAGCTTTGAGTGAAATTCTTCCAGTATTGGTTTGGGTCTGGTCTATTAATATACTAAATCTTGATTTATTTATTTATTTTTTTTTCACTCAGAGGGAGTCAAATCTCCACATACCTGAAATATTTGGTACACTTAGAAATCTACATCTTTGTGTGCAAATTTACTTTTTCAAATTTATAAATGCAAATTTGCATATTTAAATGTTTGTCAAAACCTTTCTCCCCTTTATATTAATATATACATTATCAAACTGTGAGGCTTAGTGCTTTGGGTCTCTCTCCTTCTCTCTGGGGCAAAGCTCAGTGCAGATGAGCATAATTCTCCACTTGTGGTGGGGTGAATGCTTCCTTAGTGCTGCATTTTGATACATTTACTCATCTTTCTTGAATATCACTTCATTTTGCCAGCAGTCCAATCTAGTAATGGACATACCAGTAATCTATTTTGCACTTACAGAGTAATATACCTCTTAACAGATGGAAAGATATGTGAGTAGTTATTCATAAAGGGGAGGAGGAATGATTGCAAGTCAACCCAGGAGAAGAAGTGGGAGCCTCCACCTGGATGGGGAGTGTGGCAGGGTGGCATTGCCAGTGGAAAAGGTTGGGAATAGCTTTTTTTTTTAATAGTATCAGAGCTATGTACCCTTTCACTGCCTGACATATGGGCAGCCCCTAATGAGGCTTACATTATTGCTACTTAATATGCAAGTTGTTTTAAAGCAAGTGAAACTTGCAGTGGTAATGAACACTTAAGCAAAACACATTTTTCTTCGCTGGCCCATTACTATTCAGAGATAGCTAATATCTGCTAAATGATTTTTCTCTCAAAGATAATGCCCAGAGAAGCTGTTAATGCCTCCTCCCATGCAAAAATGATGTCAGGTCCTCCAAAAGTAGGAGGTTGACTTTACAACCACAGTATCTGAAAGCAAAATACAAAGTCTGGCAACCTTTCCACTTGCCTTTGGTGCCCACAGGGAATGCCTGGGTTTTGTTTTTGAGGTTTTATCCAATGTCATCAGAGCTAAACAGTTGTGTTTTTTTTGTTTGTTCTGGTGGTTGAAATTATCAGTTAATTAAATGATTTCAATAGGTAACACTTTCAGAAAGATGCCAAGTATAGCAGGACTCAGTTGTGGCCACCAGTCAGTGACTGTGCTACAGCTCAGCAAGGGAACACACCCCCACAGAATATCTGCCATGATGTTTTTGGACAGAGACACTTCCTTTACGAGCAATGATACCCATTGTCTGACTGGTGTCAAAGCAGCTCTTCTTAAAGAGGCAAAGGCAACTCGTGCACAATCTCCTGCCTACCCCTGAAAAATCACAGTGGCTGTGATGGTCATATGCCTCTGCAGGGTCACAACGGTTGTCCCTGACAAAGCATCCCTCTGTGGGAGCTTGGCTGCTATATCAGCAGCAGGGAGATTTTGGCACTATCACCAACATCATTTGCCCACAACAGACTTCAGCAAACCCTTTCTGAATGCTCGAGGAGAGAATTGTAACCCTCTGTTTATTTGCGAGCCTGAGTGTTTGGGGGAGCAGTGACTCTGCGGGTGCACCCACGGTGTGTTTGCACCTGGAAAGGCAAAGGAGAAGCCCAGCTTGTGAGCTGGGTAACAGCAAGAATTGTAAAATGTATAGGCATAATTTGTTCCCCTGGGTTCAAAGCTGGTTAAATATGGACTCCTCCTTGCCCCAAGAACAGCATTTCCTTGACTCTGAGCTGGCTCTAGTTGCAGTCCTGTGGAAACCAGAGGAAAAGTAGGTAAGCCAAGTGCTTGGAGACCTGCTTTGCAGAAGGTGCCTTTGCTTCTTGCCAGCCCATCTCATCTCATCTTGGAGAGAGCAGCCAAAGAGGCTGTCCTGCCTCTGGGAGGCTCTATGGAGGGGCATTTCCTTAAGGAAAGAAAACTCATCTCATTCTGTTCTTTGCCTTTCCAATTAGGGCCTGTCTCCTTCCCTTCTCCTCCCCACCATCCCGATGGCCCTGTTTCTCATCCAGTACCAACAAGTCCTTTGTGAGCACCTGAAAAAAATGACTCAGGTTGCAGTTCTGCCTCCAGATACAGAGAGTTTGTATTCCCCATTTCTTTAATAATCTAGACAGTTAAATTGGAATAATATTAAAGGGCAGTTTAGTGAGGATGAAAAGCAAACAGTGCTGCCAACTTCAATAGAAAAATATATTGAGTCAGGTTTTCATGAATTACACAGTAATCTTAAAAATCACAGTTAAAATGACTAAATTGGTCCCTTTTTCATTTTGAGTTCTGATTTCTGGGTCTTTAGGGTGCAACCATAAAGTCTAGAAAATTACTATTAATAAAAATTAAGAGAGGAGCTAGCTGAGTTTCTCATGTCATTGCACGCTTCTGACAGCCAAAGCTGAAGAACACTCAGAAATCATAAGACTAAAGATTAAAATCATGTGAGTTGGCAACACTGCTCCAAGACTCCCCAGAGATCCTGCACCTCCTTCAGGGAGCATAACTGTACTTTTAAAATTACACCATTGCAAAATTAATCAGGGGTGAGGATCAGATGGAATAAATGGAAGGGAGTTTTGCAATGACTTGGATTTATGGCCGGAGGAGGCTGACTCATGCCTTGCTGCAGCTCTGGTGCATGTCCCTTCACGCTGCTTCATTCGGGGCTCCAGACATGTCTGAGGTGAAGGCATGTTGTGGGTCTTGACTTCCTTTGGAGAATCAGCAGAATTGTTGTTCCCTTGGTCAGGGAGATTAAACAGCTTCTTATCAGGAGAACGGTGTGGCAGCAAAGAGGTGAAATCGCTACATGACCACAGTGCAGGAAATTGTTGTTTTCTTCCCTCAATAAAGGAAAAGGCCAATTTTCATCTTCATCCAGCCTAGGTAATATTTCTGAAGTTAGTTAAACTCCTGTTTGTGACCACAGAGTTATACTTAGGCTGTCAGACCCTATTGATTTCCAAGTATCAACATTTTATTGCAATATTGTTAAGTATATTATAGCTGTTCAAAGAGTACTTTCAAGGCTCTGTTCCCTGGTTGATCTGTGAATAATTTACAAACTGCTGCTGGTTTCTGAGCTTACCATTAGGTGCTGGGCCACATAGTTATTTGGAAATGTGTATAATTCAGGCAAATCATTGACAGCACATCATGTACAAAGGGAGATGTTCTAAAGCACAGAAAGTACGTGAGTGACAAACAAACATTGAAAGACTGGAAAAGCTCAGGTTCCCCATCCTGTGTGTAACATCTTCTAGGGAATTTTGTTATTTATTATTTGTGGGATGTTCTCAACCACCTTGTTTTTGACTTTTAACTTTGATGGTTACAGCTATCCCCCGATAGGAAAATGATGTGAAGGGAAGTGCAGATGGTGAGTCAAACCACTACCAGCCAGGCAAAGCCTGTTTCTTGTTCCTTGTGGTCCTAGATTGATTTTTCCCATAATTATGGCTGATGCTTTGGCCAGGAATGTGGAAGGAGTTTAAACTGTCATCAGCAGAACCAGGGGGCTGTGAGCTCCCCATGGGTGAAGGAGGAGATGCTTCCAAGAGTTTTAAATGCTTCTTCATGTGTCTGCAGTAAAGGGGTTGGGATAGACTTTGCTATTTGACAAACCATCTTCTCAAAGTTGGTATATTGGGAAAATCTGTTGAAGGTGCCCAAGGTTATTCCAAACTGAGTCCCCAGGTCCTTCATTTCATTTGGAGAAAAGTATGAAGTGTGCAGCTCTGACTGTGACTCTGCTCTGTGCTTGTTTTGAATATACCTTAAGCAAATGTATGGAGCAGGATTTTATTATTTTATCTTGTGACTATAGTGCTAGAAAGATAAAGAGTGTAGCTGTAAATACCTGGCATGGGTGGGAGATAGATGGAAGACAACATGTTGGTACTTGTTAGGGAAGAGTTTTGGAAACAGAGTTCACATAATTCTCCCTTCATTGATATCGTACAATTTAGGAATAACTCCATGATAGTCAGTTGAACATGGAAAGGAAAACTGAGAGAAAAATCTCTTCCCCCCACAGAAGGTATTTCTTGGCAGATGCATACCGGCTGTGGCCTGTAGGTTGCAGCAGTGTATGCTTTTCATTAGGAAACACCACATCATCCCTTGTTTTCCCAAAGTGGAATTCCCCAGTGAGACAAACCAACTTGCTTTTGGCCATATCACTTACCAAAAAAAATAAATAATCAGCCTTGATCTTTCTGGCAAGACAAAATGATGTTGTTTCTTTAGCTTTTTCCTACGTGGGTGTGAGCTATGTTGAGCCTTTTGGATCAAGTGAATCAGCACCACAAGGTCCAGCTGCACAGAGCCTTCCCAGCATAGACTAGGACATACCATAAGAAACATTGGGAAAAACTGGTGCTGGAGGCCCCATCCCATTAGACCAATTCAGTTTCTGCATTTTCTTTTATTTTTGGATCCAAAATTTGCGCAAATCCACGTAGTTGTCTTTTAAGCCAATGTATCATGTAGCAATGGAGGTATGCAAAAAATGTCACACCACACACAGGGCTGCAGTGAGAAACTGCTCCACTTTGCTATGATCCCGTCATGTGCTGCAGAAATCCAAAACTTTAGCAGATGGCACTGATGTAACTCTTTGTGGCTGCAAAGATAGGAATAAACCACGACTTCATTATGTCAAGTTCATTCACTTCATTGATTACCCACACAGCATTAAATACAGGTAAGAAGAAAAGTACAAACCGAAATTTTATGCATGTTTCAATGAAAAAGTGTTCTGTTTTTCACCAAGAAATGCTGAGAGGAATCCAGCATTTTGTAAAACCAGTCATAAACTTATAAGAATATGTGAATGCCAATGGAAATTATTGACTGAACAATCTCCTTTTTGGTGGGAAATATGTTTTATCAATATTTATGCTGCTCTGCTTGAAATGCTAAAGGCAGAATGGAAAAAACAGTCAAAACTCCAAAAAATTTAGAGCATGTTTTCAACTGGCTGAAAACCAGAATTCATCATGTGATTTTTTTTTTTTTTTAAGAAAAAGCAATCTCTGTTTCTTCAGAGATTCATTTGGTTTAAAGCCAAAAATGACCATTAGATCACTTACTCAGACATTTTGTTTAATTAAGGCCAGTTACCCCTATATTTAGCCTGAAACTTATGTTTGGTGAACTTTTTTTTTTCGAAATATCAAATAGCCTTTAGTTTTGACTTGTGTATGCTGAGAACTGCAGAACTCACCCTTTCCTATGTATTTTCTACAATTGATTTATAAGTTTCTGTGTTAAAATGTGTTCTTACTTGCTCCCTTTAATATCGTGCGTCTTCACATTTCAGACCATGCTGCTTGTTATGCTTTGCTGCTTTAGATTAAAGGGTCCTTTAATACCCAGTGTTCTCTCCTTTTGTGTGTACAAACACACTGTGATCACCTTTCCATTGTCTTGCTGGTTAACTACATATGAAACATTTTACTGTATTATATTAGGCTCTTTATTCAATTATCAGCAGCCTTAAAAAAAATGCAAGTGCTAAAACAGGACAGTTTTGCTAGTGCTGTGTGCAGAGGTAACAATCCACCCCCCAATTCTCTTCTTTTAGCATATTCAAAGGTCAGATTTGCTTATTTGTCTTTTTTCTTTTTTTCCCTTTCCTAGAGTGAGGACTCATATTCAGTTGCTTAACTCTTTCCCAACTCATGGCTTCCTTGCTGCAAGGATGGCCCACAGTCCTCACTGATAGCTGTGAAACTTTGCATTTGGTTGGATTAAATGAATCTTGTTTTCAGTGCCCAAACTTGCTGAATGGTGCCTGTTGTTCTCCATGATTAACCTCTTATATTCTGATGTTGATCCTGAGTGTCAGATTTGCTGAAGATTTAAAACCACTAACTGTGGTTGCCCTGCAACCATATTATGCTACAAACAACCTCTCTTGTACAGATGTTTCATAATGTTTTTATAACCAGCATGTTGTGTTCTGCTGAGTCCTGTGACTCACCAAGCTCCGTGTGTTGCATCTATGTGGTTGTCTTTATCAAGCAAACTTGTAATCTCATCAAAGAATGACATCGGATTTATATGATGGGACCTGTTTACCATAAAACCATGATTACTGGCCTTAATTGTATTTATATACTTGATTATTTTAATTAATTATCTTTATTAATTGATGTTTTTATCAGGTTTTCATTGCCTTGGTTGATATTTATGTTGGCCAGCTGGCTCACACTTGAGCTCCACTCGTCTCTTGGCACCACACTAGCTGTCGTCCAGTGTTCAGGAATTTCCTTTGTGTTAGAATATTTATTAAAAACTGATTTCAACAGGCTCAATCTTTGTGGCCCAGACACTTAAAGTCACTGGCGTTCTCTGTGCCCTTCCTATTTAGTGGCAACAGCTTTCCCATGAAGTGTTGGGAGGGGAAGCTGTCATCACCACACTGTGTCACCCAGGAATTCCTCCACGTCGTGGCAACTTTCATGTTAAATTGGCAGATGTTATCACCTCTGGGCTTTGCTGTCGTTATTGAGCAATTGTTTTAGCTCTAGTTCTTATTGTATGGGTAGAATCAGATTGTAGAAACATTTCACCTAAAACTTCAGGACAGATATATGTGATATATAGGCTTTAGCAACACCGGTCTCCGAAAGTCTTCTCTTGTGTGCAGAGTTCTGTGGTTCTGCCATAGAACAGTGAATCACTGGAATCTGTCCTGTATCCAGCTTAAGGCTAGCATTACTCCAGAGAGCTTAAAAACCTAGGAATCTCTCAATGATCCATGCAGACTTGTATCCATTACTCCACCAGAGCAGGCCGTGGGGCTGCGTTCCTGGAGGGCAATATCAGCTTTGCGTGGGCCACGGTGGAGACTCGCATGGTGTGACGTTTCCATGTGAGCAGCACTAAAAACAGCCTGAGGCACACTGCAAGTCTTTCAAACAGAGCTTGTATTTAATTTGGTGTGTTATGGAAAACTCTGGGCAAGTTTTCCGCTCAGAGACATTATATTTTAAGGGCACTCTGCGAAGTACAGCGTTCTTTTTTTATCATTTATCTTCGGGAAAATAAATAGAAGTCCTTAAAACAATTAAATACCCATCTGTTATTCCTGGGAAGCCAGGGTTATATGCCAGAAAAGTAAACCAAATTTTTTATCAGTTATTGGATATTTAGATTCAGTGATCAAGGAGACAGTTCAGTGAAACACATAGTCTAGTTTATATAACTAAAGCAGAAGGAAAGTCATGATGGAGGAACCATGTGGGTCCAACTCCCAGACATGATGGAAAAGAAATTAAATGCAAAATTATCCAGATTTGCCATGGAACCATCCATCTACAGATAATCTCTTCTTCCTTCTTGGAAGTGCATGTGACTTTGAGGTAGTCTTGAAAATGGATCCAGCACAAAATGTGTGATGAAAATCAATTTGTGAGTGAGAGTGAAGAATTTTGCCCAAGAATCAGGTAATTTACTACAGGTCTAAAAGTCTCTGTCTCAGGAATAAGTAGTAGTCATTTTAGCAGCACCTCCAACCACCACAATTCCCTGTTGCCCGTTGTTCTGTGAAGACCTTAACAGAAAAATTTTATTTAGAAGAAACGGATGCTCTGATTTGGACTGTATTCACAGAATACTTTTAAATCTGGCTAGCAAATGCCGAAATCTTGGCTGAAAAGTTGTGATATAAGAAGCACTTATTAAAGCTTCCTGCAAACATATCTTTCATCATCCACATTTGCATACCTAGAAGTTAGCTCAAATAGCTGACAATAATGTCAAGCATATCTTATTTATGCTATAATTATTTTTACTCACATGTGTCACTGAGCATAATTGTTTTCTCAGTGGTTTAAGATTCCTCCTAAAGATAGGGGGATGTGGCAATGTCTTTTTAACGTGAGTTTAGGAGCATCTGGAAGAAGCTGCAGCTGAAGAGAGGCTGAGATATGTACAGCTGTTTGTGTTTCCAGCTGGTTTTTGTATGTTCTCGGGGTGGAGCAGACGTTGATAGCTGTTCCCTTATAAAATATGTAATGGTGTACTTTATGACCTAATATATTTTCCAGTCCTAAGGCCTGATCCAGAGTCCACTTGGCTTTCTGAACAGGCTTCCAGCAGCACCAGTAGGGCTCTATCAAATTCTTAATGAACCAAGGCCAGAGAGAGGTAATTTAGGGCCATTATCTTTGTAGGGTTGCATATGGTTCGGTGATGCTCTAACATTTGCCTCCAGAGTTCTCTCCCTGCTGCTTCCCTTGCTTTCACTTGCTGTTTTTCACCAGCCTTCAGAGATTTATATACGACAGCTCTGGGTCTCTTACACTGTCTGAGGCCACTTGCCACTGGGTTGCAGACATGGTGCTCTCTTGCCTCCTTGGCAGCCTTCCCTGGGAAAGCTCCAGGCCCAATGGTGGTTGATAATGTCTGATGACATTTTGTGACACTCCTTCAGCGTTGTCAGTCTTGTCATACTTTTCTGTCTTATGCATCATCAACTGCAGCCTCCTAATTGCAACTTGATATGTGGGTTCATTGGCAAAGGTTGCTTATGGGTCAGTCTATCTGCTTCAAAAGCCTTATAGAGTAGAGTGAAAAGGAGAGCACTCTGGAGCTTATTGTTGTGGGAGGGTGCTGCAGATCCTTTCACAAGAGGCTCGTTTCCACATACAGGATATACCCTGAATTTGGAACGCAGGGAATGTAAGTGAAACACAAAAGCCAGACTGCTGAAAATATAGAGACTAAAATCAACTGGGGGAAGGGGAAGATTCTCTACTTGCTTGTGGGCTTGGGACTCAAAGTCCCAGTGGATACCCACCTCTGCCTTCTTTAGGCCACAAAAAATATGGCTGCAAAACCAGGATCCAGCCACTCTGCCAGCAAATTTTGTGTGCTTCGCTCCTCATGAGCATGGGCTGCTTGAACAAACAAATGTTTCTTTGCCTCTTCTGCAGAGGAGGAGGCTGTGTCGGCTTTTCCCTACTTTGGTTATGATCCAAAAGGGCTAAAGCAATTTCAAAGCTAGTATGGATGTGCCAAGTACATATACATCTCACTGGTTTGATGTGGTTATGCTTGGGACTCCAGATATTTCACACCTACTGAATGTTTCTGGGAAATGTTGTTTCCACTCCTGCAGTTCCTGGTTTTTGCTCTTGTTTGTGCTTGTCCCTTAGATCAAATGAGGCTAATGACTGAGGGATAGCCCTGCTTCCCAGGGATTTGAGGACTTAAATGCTTGAAAGCTATTAAGAGACGTGCTTTGCTGTTGAATACATTGAAGCCTTTTGCTGCAGGGGATCATCCTAAAGGCTGTAAGAAAACAACAACTCTGTATTTTGACAACATCAGCTCACAACTTTGTTTTAGCTAGAACAGTCTTTTTCTGATCATAATGTAGGTCATGGCTGCAAGTTAATTTGTTCCATGTGCCATTATGATGCAGAATACATTGGGAAAAACAGGGCTTTCCCAGGGTGAGAAAAAAATTGTGTTTACTAAGCAGTTATAGTCCACTTTAATTTCTTTCCTCCCAAATTTCCCATGCTTTGCTTCGCCCTCCTCCCTTCTCCTTGTTTTCCTGCCTTAGCAGCCTGATTCCACATGACTGGGGCAACCAGTTCAACTTCCTGTGCTCTCCAGACCCTCTGGGTGTGCAGGTAGAGAGCAGTCTCACCCCAGTCTCCTCGGGGCTTGTGGCTCCTCTGCAGCTCCCTCCAACTGTGCCTGAATTTGTGCACAGGAACAGGGGCTGCACACTCACCCACTGCCGGGTGTCTCGAGGCTGGTGGATCCCAGCCTACATGGCATTGATTGCCTGCTCCTCTGGATCTGCTCCCCTGGACCCCTTACAAACTCACCCCAGGTTCTCTTCCACTTCAGTGGAGGCAGGGAGAAGTGAATGTCTCCTACAGCTTCTGGCTTTGCCTGAGCTTCACCCAAACGCTGTTAAGAAAAGCACTTGTGTTTACTCTGGCTGCATCCAACACCAGACTTACCTCCTGTCCGCCTGCTCTGCAGATGGAGGGGTGAGGCAGAATGCACTGGCACACCTGGGCATAGGGGACTGGTAAAACTATATTCCTAAACCACCTAGAAAGCTGTTCTGAGCAGAGACCTTGGACTTTAGACAATTGAGGCAGTGCCTTATTTCAATAAACCATGTATTTGATTAATAGTTTCGAAGACTCTTTGATTGGTGATGATAGAGAGGAGCTTTGCATGTGGCCTCTCCAGTGCTATTGCAGTGAATTTGCTCTGCTATCACATATTTGTGCAGAAGAATGAAAAACCTAATTAATGTCACCTGAGATGAAAGCCCTGTAATCATGACTACCATCTCAGAGCAATTAATCATCCACCTACAGTAAGTCACCAGAATAATTTTTTTCTATTTTGTTTCTAAGTTCTTCTGCGGATTTGAAAGAACTGCTGAAGCAAAGGAGACAATGTGGGATTTGGGGTGTCAGCCTAGTACAGGTGGCTGGGGAATCACAGTGGGAGCACCAGCACAGAGAACAGCCATGGTGGCTTAACAGTTTTTGTCCCAGTCCCCTGCTGGCATCGCCCAAAATGTCACCTCCCATTTTACAGGCTCTCTGTGTGTCTGAAAAGGTATTCTGGCAACTTGGAGTAAAATAATTCAGTCACTTTGAAGGCTGCAAAGCCTGGAGAAAGAATAATTGTCATATATCTGTATCTATATTTCTACCTGTCTACCTATCTACACATATATATACAGGTTGAACTTCTGTCTGTATCAGTTTTTCAGTTTTGTTTTAGACTGGTCGTGCCAAAATGCCGTGAGTGAAAAGAATCTTAGCATGGGTCCTCACTGTGGAAAAAAATATTGAAAATATAGAGAAATTGCTTGATAATTGTCCAAGTTGAAAGTTTAAGCTTATTTCTTAGAGTGTCTTTGTCAGCTGCTAAGTCAGCCACATGAAGATGATGGGTTACCATGATGCTGGGTGCCCTGTGCATGGCCTGTGCAGTAAAAAAGGCAGTGAAGGATCATATGTTCCCTGTTTAGTTTGTAAGTTCATTGTACTGCATTTCCAGGAAAACTGGATTTTTACAGCACACTTGAGATCAGGCCTTCTGCTTTTAGAAGCTCCACCTTAGTCAATGGATCTCGGATGGTTTGTGGTAATTAAGGACAGCACTGAGCCCCAGCACTCTGTCAGAGAAAGCAAAATGTTTAGCTTCTCTAAAGGAAAATAGCAGTCTGTTAGATGTTAATATCTGGAAAAATAAAAAAAAAAAATTTTGAATTAAGTTAATTTGACACCAGCTCTTGACACCAACAAAAGGAGAATTTTATTGCTTCCACCCTAAGTGTGAAAATGTTGTAGTTTTACAGGCAATGAAAGTGTGTGATCAACAGAGAGACAGAGACCATGTGACTTACACAAAAGAAACAGCACTATGAGAAAATGTAAATATTTATAAAAGGACAAAATAGAGTGTGTAAAATTATCACACGTCTGAGACATATGGATACTATCACCAAGAATAACATAGAGAGAGAGAGAGAGAAACAAAAAATTAAATTCCACTTATAGGGTCTTTGGAATAATCTAGTAAAATCCAGTATGGTTTGGTCCTACAGTTTTAAATTCAGGAAAATCTCTCTTAGGATTACATTAGTGACAACATCTCATACCTGTGCCCAGCAGGATACTGCCTTGCCTCCCTCAGATCTGTCTCATGTTGGACCCAAACTTTTATAGCTTGTTAAGACAAAATTCCATCACACTCATGGGGCTAAATTCTCATTTACATGGAAATGGAAGGACTAAAGGATGTCATTCCCAGGTTACAATGTCTGATTTCCAATCAGATCATCAAAATTAAAAAACAGTTTGATAAGCCCAATTTTCCAGCTGAAAACACAGTACTTGATAGTTGTAATCTTTGTAAATTATTTCTGACCCAGTTTTCATACATAAATGCCCTTGTAGCACTGGCGGGTTTTTTCCTTCTTTTTCTTTTCAGTGCCTATTTGCAGTTTTTGTCTGAGATGTAAGACATTATCATGTAAAGGATAGTTTTCTTAGAAAGCAAATCCACTGGGATTTTTAATTAGAATATCTCTGTGAACATCTGAACCAAACTATAGCTAGCTATGAAGTCTTGAAGTGATGCTGAGCAGTACTGCTCACATTGTTATTTCATGTTTGCTGTTAGAACTATTTGGCAAAGATAAGATTTCGAAATGCACAGCTCAGTCACATAAAAGTTCTTACAACTGTGATGAAGTGAGGGAGCTTGAAATATATACAAAAACCTTCTTTGGAAGGAGGAGCAGGGCAAAGCGTGCAATGAGAAATTATATTATTAAAAATCGTTAATTTATTATGAGGGCAGTTTTCAGAATGCAATGTCAAGGTCCTTCATGTTTATGAACGTTTTCTGCACTCACCTAATAACTGAGAGTCAAGGAGAATCTATCAAATTAATTTCAGTTTTGGCTGGAGAGTTAAACTTCTTAAAGAATGCTAATGATTTTGTCCAGACATTAATAAATCTGCAGTAAGGCCCAGCATGCAAAAGACAAATGAAGGGACATTTTTGTCCTTCATTCCCTTTCTCTTGGAAGGCTGGAAATGCTATTCATGTACTGGTGCTAGGGAAAGATTTTTGAGTGCATGGGACAAGATTCAAATGGCAGTGCAGGTTAGAGGGACAACTCTAACACAGGTCAGTGTTGTCCTTTTTCTGCAGGGAGTTACCTTTATCCTATGAACAGGGAAATTTCCAGTTTAATGATTGGAATTTCCAGTCCCGTGGCTGAAAATTTGAGACAACAGCATCACCTTCCTGAAACTGAAATAAAGCTCTGGGTGGCAGCTGGGAATGTGTATCTGAGAAGGGTGGGTGTGTACAAATCCTCATTTTTAGCTACTTTTCCTGAGCATCTTCTGATGAGCATTGCCATAACAAGGTACTCCTGCTATGCTCTTCTGGTGCAGTCTGGCTCTTTCCAGGAGCTTTTCCTTAATTGCACAGCAACCACATCCACCGACTGTCCCACAGGAATGGATATTGCAGCCCAGGGCTGTGTCCAGGCAGAAATCCATTTAACTAAACTGAGAACCTGAGCATCTCCAACTCCCATTTGCCTCACTGGCAGCAGAAGACATTAATCATCTTGCACAGGACCCTGAACATCTCTCGTAGTCCTAAATGAGGATAAACAATGAAGTTGACTTTGTTTTTTGCAGAAAAGTGGATGTTACTGAATGTGAAACCCAAAATACAGTTTAGTCTCTTGTTACCACCTCTGCAGGGAAAAATGTAATTATATTGAGCTCTAAGTAACTTAGTCTGGGACAACTTATTTAGTCTCTCTGAAAGTACCAATTCATTCCCCAGAGCATTTAAAAATGAATGCTGGTGCCCAGCCTATTGCCATAGCAGCTCTCTGAGGGTTTATGTGATACACAGCACACCAGAGTCTTCCAATAATTTATCTGTAGGTTAATAATGAAAACAGAGCTCTGCAAGTTTAGGATAATACAATATGCAGAGGTGCAACGAAGCCTGGGCAAACATTTAAAGTGAGGGAAAGTAGTGGATAGAAGCCAATAGCCCAGCTTTTCTCCATTTTCATTTCCTCATAAATACAAACACTCAACATCCATTGCTCTCTCCTGCAGTGTCACGTGTGTGGATTGAATGCTGAGTGTCTCTTTCTCCTATCAGTGATGGCTAAATTCCCAATGAACTGCATCGAGGCAGCATGTGGATTTTTTTAGGTGGCATCATTCAAAAAGCTTCTTGCAAATTCTGTCTCACTTTAAGTGACTAAAGGATTAACAGAGTGAGACATAGTGAGGAAAGCAAGCCCTGGGATTTGAAAGCAGCCAAAGCAAACACCTTCTGGAAAATAGACTTGAGGATCTTTGGTACCTTTTGAGTAGTTTGGGTTTTATTAAGAGCCAGAGTGCTATTTCTCTTAAAATGGGTTATGGGTGGGGTCTTTTTCTGCCCTCCAGCTTTCTGGATAATGCATTTTCTCCCCATGGCTACAGCACATGTTCTCTCTCTCCAAGCATAGTGAGTATAGTCTCAGGGTGAAATCTCTCCAGCATTATCTGATGTCAAATATGCATCTGGATTGACTCCCAGGTCCATTCTCATCTCTCTTGACTTGCAAAGCTGTGGCAAGAATCCAGGAAAGAGGTGGAACACCCTGTTAAAATGCAGAGTGCTCACTACACCTAAATACTTAAAATCTGAAGGTAATGCCTAAGGAGTCTGCTGTGCAAAAGAATTATAGTATAGGAGGCAACAAAAAGACAAACAAATTTAAGCTGATGGACAGAGACATTTGTAAAACCAGCTGCTCTCTATCTTGGCATAAGTTCTGTCTCTGCTCCCCTTTCCTCAGCTGAGGTTATGGGCCAAAATGGAGCAAAATATTTAGACCATGTTCTTTCACAGATGCTTATGTAAATGAAAACTCTGAAATACCAGGTAAGACCTTGATTCTGCAAAGAGATGACACACATGGTCATATGGTGGTGTGCAGTCTCCAGGAGTTGGTGTAGCTCTGTAGAAGAAATACTGCCAAAAAGAGGCTCTGCCCTCTGCCATCACCCCACCACGAGAGAATTCACACTGCTCTTTCTGCTCCTATAAGCTAAGAAGGGCTGAGTAGGGATTTTCTGTTAAAATGTTTTTTCTAAAGAAATTAGTTTCTGAAGGCGGAGGAGTTGGTGCCTTTTTGCAGTTTTAATTGGAAAAAAAATTTACCTTCAGATTTACAGGCTCATGCTGCCTTGCTAAACACACCTATATTCTGGCAAATGGAACAATTCTGACGTGTCATCTCATTTTCTTGTGAGTGAGTAGCAGATTTCTGAGTATTGGTGAGAAGAATCAGATTATTGTTTTTTGGCTACTTCATGCTGGTGAAAATTTCCCTACTTGAGCCTATCTTTAATAGACACTTCAATACTTTCACATGAATTATTTGGAGTTTAACGGGGTTTTTCAATGCTTTGAAAAAAACTAGAGGAAAGGAACCCTTATCTGGAACTTCTTGATATTGCAAGATTTTTTTTTTCCCCTACTAGATAAGAGAGATCAGACCCAAACTGCCTTATCTGTGGATCTTTACATGAAAGAACCAACACTCAGTGTCCCAAAAGACACATCTGGCTACCAGGTTAACACATTTGTGGGAAAAGGCATGTTCAATTCCAGCTTATAATACACAACAAATGCTTCTTGTTTTTAAACACACATACACTGAAACAAAAAGAGTTGCTATTCCAAAAATAGACTGTAGGAGGAAAGAAAAGAACAGGGGGGGGAAGAAAATAAAGGAAAACCTAGTTTTATTTTTCTATGGAAACCATAATCCCACATGATGGAAACAGCAAAAAAATCAGACTCATAAGTATTTCTGATGATGGGATAACCGTAGGTTCTTTATTCTGAATATAAATTGGTACATTAAAATGTGCTCATAAGAACTGCAACTTTAGTGTGAGTAGCCAAGAATAAGAAACTCAGCCTCATAAAATGACACCTAATGTGAAAGCTCTCCAAAAGACGTTGCTCTATATATATACTCCAAAAAAGGCCCATTTGCTTTTGAAGCAAAAGAATGGGTAAAAAAACACAGAATGCACCAGAAACTTGTTCAGGAGTGGGCTTGTATACAGGTTTCAAAGTTATATTGAAACAACTTCTTTATTACAAGGCTTTATAAACCCAGTCAAACCAATTCTAACGAAAATTAATTTTTACTGCTTTTATTTTCCTTTATGGGACAATATAGGTCATAAAAACACTCCTCTAATCTGGTGGAATCGTTCCTTCTTGCTCCAGAGAAAGTTCAGGGTGAAATTATTGCCCTATACATTCAACTACAAAGTTGACACCAGGCTTTTACCCACTTCCCCTAGATATGGATATATCTGCAGATGTGCTTTTAGTTACATGTGTGGGGAGTAGTTCCATCAACTGTAGTGAGAGTACTCAGTACCTCCCCCTCATGCTGTGTTGTGGAGCCAAAATAAAATTTTAAGTGATATAGATTAAATTTCCATTAACTGATTCTCACTTAACTTATGCTGATTTGATGTCAAGGTAGTTCCAGGGATGTACAAACAAAATTTGAAATGATGAAGACAGAGAACAGAAAAGGAGATCAGAACTGAAAGCAATGTAATTTTTTTCCAGTGCAAGTAAAGCTGGCTTGAAACTAATTGTATTAGGCTTTATACCCTTTCTGCTACTGCAGCTGAGGATATGAATGTTTTAAATTAGTGAAGGCAGTTTCTTAGTGGAAACAAGCCTTGGTGGCTGCTTAGAGAGACAGGTAGGGAGAATAAGCTCAACAAATTTCATGAATGCAGGTGACTGGGTAAAGAAGAGAAATTCTATTAGTGCCCAGTTAGGACAATAGCTGCATCATGAATTCAGTGCTTATTAGAGGATCCAGAGCATATAGATGCAAATCCATAGGAAATTAGGTCCCTGAATTCCAGTGCTCAAGGAATCACTGTTTTTGTGGACATGCTCTCAAATATGAATGGTGAGAAATTGGTCTCATTTGTTTTTCTGTAAATCAGGAATAACTGCAGAGCAAGGAGATGGAGTCATCATTCTTAGATATTTCAACAGCTCCCATGGCCTCAGATTTTGAGTGTTTTCTGTATCTATGTGGATCAATTATTGCCTGTGAGCTGGGGAGATGTTAATATCCTCATTTCACAGATTGTGTTTGAGACAGAGACTGGAATCTTGTCTCCTAACAAGATTTAAATCTATTATTTCTGTTGGTTTCACTACAAATCAAGGGACTTCAGATGCTATTTACTAGGCAGTTTGCTCCAGAAAATATATGTTGGAGGATGGAATTGAGCTGACATGTTTTGCATCCATGGTTACCTCTTTGATCACAGAGCCTCCTTCCCTGGCTGGGGGAGGCCATGGCTCTTCCTCACTATGTCATAGCCTGCAGGAGCTAAATGGGAAGGGGAAGGAGGGGGAGAAAGATGTTTTTATTTTCCCTTTATCATTTTTGGAGGTGATCAGATGCTACAGTATCCTGCAAGAACTGGGTAAATAGCGGAATCCATCGTCTGATGGCAGTTGCTCATTTGCAGTGTCTCACTTCAGGGCGTCGTTTCTTGCCTGTGTTTCCAGAGAAATTTCCTCCTGGGGTATTGATGAAAAACTAGTCACAAATCAACACAACTCAGAATATATGAGAATCATAAAATATTGCAAAATAAAGCAAACAATACAAAAGCTCAGTGCTTTCATCATGCAGGGAAAGGCCTCCAGAACACCAAGGAATTTTGGAACTGTTTCAGAGACTCAGAAATCATAAAACTTGGATATTTTTCCTCTCAAGGCCTTTCCTTCTCTCTTTCCTCTCTTCTCCCCAATAAATCACTCAGTAAAAGAATACATTACCTAAAACACAGCAGGAGTCTTGGCCTTGGTAGAAGAGAGCAGATTATAATGAGTATCATACTAAAGAAGAGGGAATAGAGAGCATCAGCAGCCAAAAAAGATAGGCAATTTGTGGGATATGATGTAACTCAGACAAGATGTCAGTGATGGGCTGGAAATAAAACAATGTCAGTCACTGTGAATTAATTATTCTTCTATAAAAACAAATCAGTGGAGCAACATAGCCCACAGTTGTATTGAATCATGAGGTTTGGCTGTCAGACAGGAGAGTGGTCATTTCATTCTGCCTGAGGGCATGTGCACTAAGCTGGTGGGTACTGAGCATCTCATTGCAGGGCAGGCTGGTTCTCAGAGTTGAGGAAAAATTGCAATTTCCATTATAATCCCTTTATATTGAAGAGCTTATAAACCCAGCCAGAAAATTTTTCTTTAGGCTAAACTGAGCTGACAAGGTCTCAGCACAAGAACAAGTGTATCCAGTGGGGAACGGTCTTCACTGTGGAGAATGAGGTTTAATTTAATGAATGAGAGAAGGTAAGGCCATAATTATTCTCTTAGAAGGAAGGAAATCAAGCAAAACATTAAAATGTACACAATACCAATTCACATGACCACGTGGAAGTGCAGATATGTGTTACATCAGGAATAGGTATGTCTGCAAGGCAGCAGAGCTCTTGCTCTGCTTCATGGCAAACTGCTTTCAGGCACCGATGTGCACTCTAAAATGTCTGAGAAAAAGTCCTCACTGTGCCCAGGCCTGATCTTCTATCTTCTCCTTTGAAGCAGAGCTCACTCTACCTTTCTGCTCACCCCCAACTGCATAAAATTCACGTCATTGATAATTTCAACTTCCTTAGATGGTGAAAGGCAGAGGCAAAAAATCCCACCCCGAGTGTCCACAGAGCAAAATTTGTTATTACATCCTGCTGTCACTGTCATCCTTTGGGTATCTGTAGCAGAACAGCCTATAAATGGTGTTGGATTTTGAATTGCCTGAAGCCCTTGGAGGTTTATAATGATGCACCAGTGTTTTTTACAGATAATTTGGAAGCAAATCTGTGTTCTTAATCATGTCTTTTACTCCATGCTGACAGTGCTTCCCTTCCAAACAGTTGACATTCATTAAAAAACAACTGGAGATGAACTGAAACAGGAATCGGAACAGATACTCAGTTGGGTGGACGGAATGGGTGTGAAGTTTCTATCTGCATCTTTTCTAAGTTATCACATTTTTCCCCTCAATGCAAAGATTTACCCTGAAGAGGTGGGTTCGGAGAGTCACACTTGTCAGTTCCCTTGCTGAGCATTTGGTTTGTGCTGTTACTGAACACCTGGGCCTTCTGGGGGCTTCCCAAATGTCACAACTCCAGAGTTAACTGCTGCAGACACAGATGTAATACTTTACAGCAAAAACCCCAACAGTGACTTTTTTTAGTGTTTCCATCTTCTGGGCTTACGTTGTAAGTGCATGGGGTAGTTGACAGCCAGAGGAGATGGCTGTTTTGGCTGGAATTTTCAGAGAAGCTCTGAGGAGCACCATTACTAGTTATCAGTGATTACAAATTCCACTGGAGTTGTAACTTTCGTATAGAACAAGGAGTTTAATAAATCACTGCATGGAAAACGAAGTGTTGAAGTTGCAGCTTTTGAGTACCCCTAAGAACTGCTCCTTACCAGCTACCCAGTAAATGAACAAAGCCTCAGTTCAGAAGTGAACTTTCTTGGATGCAGGAAATGCTGTAGCAGCTAGAAATAGGCAATTATTGTAAAATAACTGAGTGCCCACAGGTTCATGCTGAGGGTAATCCTGGAGTAACCCTTGCCCATATCCTTTGAAGATCCCAGCCTCTGACTGCTGCACAGATACGTGGGCTCAGCAATGCACCGAGCTCTCAGGGACTGGAGTCAGCACACCACCTTATTCTTTCACCAAAAGCCTCCTTTGAAATTTTAAGCAGCAGCAGATGGTTACATCAAGGTGTGCATCACCATTTTGTAACATTCAGGGATTTTATTACATTCTCATGGGATCATATGACTCACTCACACCTTCCTTGGATGAGTGGTCAAACACAAGTTCAAACTCTGGAGTTGAAAACCAGTTTCACTAATCCCATGTTATGCTTGGACTTGAAAGAAGAGGTTTCAACAACATGTTAGCTTGCAGGCATAAAGGAGTCCTCTTTTCCTTGTTCATAGCCTGAGAGTTAGTGCACATAACTTCAATTTTACGCTCTGCTGTTGCTGTGCTGAATGGTGCCATACAAACTAATGGTATCTGAACTCAGTAGAACATGCATTTACCTCCTCTGTGTGTTTTTATGCACATTTTGGAGTCTTGTATGAAATGTGCTTCAGTATTTGCCTGTTAGTAATCTAAAGCCATCTTGGAACTTTTTCAAAGGGTCATGAGCAAAAAAGCTTTTTTTATCTGTATACACGTGTTAGTCTATGATTTGGAAGCTCCTACTGTTTGAACTTGATCCATCTATATATCCTTCAACAGCTTTTCTCTCTCAAGGGGTCCCTAAAGGCTGCCACCAGCTCTGTCACACTGGGATTTTAACTCTGGAGTGTTATAGCCCAGAATGGGATAGTCTGATGCTAATGGCACTCAGAAGTGCACCTGCAATGACAATGCACTTGCCCAAAATGCGTGGGGCAATGGGGCTGCTCACTTGAAGGGATTCACATCCCCATGGGTTACATTTGGGCTAGGCTACACATTATCTTACAGCTAAAACCATGGGGAATAAAGGTCAGACATCTTCAGTGGTGTGTCCCAATGAAAATACTGTTTTTAAATGGAATATCAGTTATTCTGTCTTAGTTGGGGGCAGAGGGTAAACATGTTTGTGAATGATGATTGACCTGAAGTGCTATCAAATGTTTCTTTCAGGCAGATGAGCAAAATCCTTCCATTCCTCCCCTCCCTTCCCCCTAACACAGATATTTCAAGGTTATAAATGGGGTGAAAATCTCTGGAGAGGAAGATATTGCAAATAAAATCTAATCTATAAATGTCTCTCTTTAAAGGCACAGTCCAAGCTCTACATTTTATCTTCTTGACAAAGCAAAACAACTCAATTTTGAACTTGCTCACATTGATTTTACATCAGGGAATTCCAACAATTTCTGGGAAATTATTGATCTATGTGAGATCAAAATCCATCCTTTTCTTTCTTTTCCTTCAAAATTCTTTTTCACCTATTGATTATAGTTGTGTGATGTGGCTTATTGACTCTGAGCTAATAATGATCAAGTGCTTTGGGACAAACCAAATAGCTTAATGGGCCATAACACCAGAATTGATCCCTATAATGACCTAGAAATTAATTAAACTAATCATTCCCATGTAGCCACATATCAGAAGTCTCTAATATTGTCACCCACCTGACTACAGTATTTAAGCCCATGTAAGTTCCAGCTGTTGAAAATTTGAAGGGATCATCCATGTCTTACATCTATAACTGGGGTCAACACACCCTGACCCTCGATGGAAACTCTGATGGCTCCAGGTCTCTCTGTGTAGCACAATGAGGATTAAGCCAACTGTAAGTAATAGCAGTTTCTTGCTCTCATTTGTTCTTTTTTTTTTCTTTTCTGGGGTCAGATGGTTCACATTTATGAAAGGGCATATTTCTTCTTGATCACTGAGAGACAGTAATCATTTCTTGCAGCGTTTACAAGTCTTGGTGTTTTTGAAATATATTTACAGCGCTTGGCTTCCTTAGTGAGCAGATCCAGATGTAGGATAAAAGCTGCAGCCCATGAGGGTGTGTGCTGAGTAGAGTTGTAGCTTGTTCTTCCCAGTCCAAAGGGAGAAGGCTACGGATTAACTGTGTATAATGACATAAACCCTTGTCAAATGGCATGTAGGAACTTGCAGGGCAAACCAGAGTCTAAAATCAGATCTGGAATATGCTGGGGCCAGATGCAGGTCTGTCTTGGTGGGAGAGTGAAGGTGTCTTGAGGCCACATGACTGCTACCATGTGAAGTGAGTGTGTGGCAGCTGGTGGAACGGATGGGGGACTTGTTGGTACCTAAATCTTTAAGCACAGAGGTGCTTTCCCCACACTAGACTCAGTCCTAGCAACGGGGCTTCCCTGCTACCCTTCTGTGCTTTATCTGTCCTGCAGGGAACTGGGCTGGTGTCACCTGGCTGCTCACTTCTGCAAGCAAAAAGCAGATTTTCAAAAGTATCCTGGTGACACAGAGCTTGAGCTATGGATAAATCCTCAGAATTGCTGGGAGAAGGGCTTTATTTTAGCTCTTCTGACCAACTATGGTCTCTGCCTTGAAAACACTCTGCACAATATGAATGAAGAGTGAGTGGTCTTGGGTTTTCTGTCTCTTGGAAGGAGCAATTGACTGTATAGGGCTCATTAATTATTGATACACATGTGTAAGAGGGGAAATAGGGAGATTCTTTGTCTCTGTGCAGAACAGCTCTACAGAAGGAAACAGATGCTGGGTGTATCTGTTTAATCCCACCCTGGGGCAGATGCCCAAGGAATGGGCTGAGCCTCCTGTCTGTCTGGTGTGCTGTAGGCACAGGCCAGCTGTGGATTAGCCTTGGCAAAGAAGTAGAAGAATAATTAAGCTTTGGATGGCCTTTTAATTCCTAAACCACCCTTGCCTACTGCTGCCTTAAATACAAGTCTGCATTTCATCTAATGTTAAAATGGAAAGATACTTCAGTGAAGTTTCAAAATCAGCAGCCTATTATTAAGCAAGCACTGGGGTGCTGCTTGGGAATCCCACTACTGCAAGGGGAGCAGTAGAGCCAGTCCTCTGTCCTCTTGTGTTGTGGAATGTGCTCGGACAAAGAATAATACACTCAGCCAACCTCAGATCATGAAGGTCACTGAGGGCTCCTCATTAGGAAGCAAAGATGAAAGTGCTGTTACACCCTTAATTCAAGGGCAGTAGATGAGACTGGAATTGATTGTTCAATAATGTTGGAGATGAAAAAGCTGAGATTTCATAGTGTCTGCCCAGGACACCCAGACCAGTGCAGAGTTTTAACTGTGCTCACAGTGAAGAAAACTCTTCCATTCACTGAGACCTTCAGTAAGTCCTGCTGGTCCCTGAATGCTGCTCTGTTCCTAGATGTCTATTGTCATGCAGGTACCTCTCAGTTCCATGGGGTGTAAGAAATTTTAGAGGGGTTTTTGCTTCTCAGAAAGGTTGGGCAGGGCAAGGTGGGTAACCCTGGATGAATTAAAAGCAAAGGTTCTGCAGGTTTCTCTCTTCAAATATACCTTAACACCCCTGCTACCAACAAAGACCTGTTTTAATTTTCTTGATCATAAACATGACTCATTTTTATAAACAAAAGGAAAAATCTTATTTCTACTCCTAAGTCTTAAACTGTAATTATCAAAATCAGTTCAAGGACTTACCCATTTCTCACTTCGGGATAATGAGCATGGGCCAATTAAATCCCTTTTTACTTTGAATATTCTATTCCTTAAACACAAGCAAAAACTATTTCTGCTGTCTTTTAACACTACTTAAGAAAATTTAGAAAACATTCAGTTGAATTTGGCACTAATTCATTTTAAGCCAATTTTATGTAAGCCATTTTCAACTTTGAAGTCTCCTTTTTGGAAAAACGTGTTCTATCACAGCTGTTGCACTGACATGCTCCAAGACCAATTTATGTGCCATCTTTCTGTGCCTGGCAAAGGCCAGTGTGGTACTGTCTGTGCATCGTGGCCATAAATTAATGTATGAAAAGCTTGTTTTATTGCTGTTGCTGTTTACCAATTGTTACTTTTCTCCAGGGTGTGTGAGCACATGCAAAATCACAGCAGTATTATATCCTAAGAGATGGGCTTGGGTGTAACAGAAAAATGACCAAAGATTTAAACCAAAGCCAAGAGACCAGAGCTTGTGACTTGTGGAAACCTGGCTTTGATTAAAATGCTATTTATGCAGTGTTAGTGCATATGGCTCCTCTGCCAAGTCACTTCCTTTGTTGCCAGCTTTGCAGTGCTGCTTTTACTGTATTGGTGTCACTGAGCTGTGCTTAATTAACTGGAACTCCTACGTATATGCAAACTTTTGGTTGTGCAGTGACGTTCCACAGAAAGCTGACTCGAGCAGTCTGCTCCTGATTTTATACCCTTTTTTAGATGACATTAGCTAGATTCAGTTCACTTATCTGGGAAATGCTAACACTACATGTCCAAACTTCTGAATTTCTGAGTGATGACTTCAAATGAATGTGGACAAGATCATAATAAAAGTGGCTCTTGGGTCCTATGAGCAGTGGTCAATAGGAAAACATTTATCAGTCATATCTGTGAATAACCAAATAATATTTCAGAAAATGCTCAAGCAAGTAGTTAAGAGGTCCCAAAGAGAAGGAGACTCGTTTGACTTGATATAATGAGAAGGATAATTATTTGTCCTGGTGAAGTTGTGGAAAGTCTTTCTGTCCTATCAAAATGGCTCTGCTGTCCTAGGAGGTCTGGTTTGGTCAGAGACAGGAGCTTACAGGACAGTCTGTGTCATGCAACTCTAATGGGATTTTTCCTGGGATTAGCTGAGATGATTACCCTGGGAAAAAAATCTGGAGGGTCTTCTGGGTCATCAGGTCCAGTCCTGTGCAATTTCACTTGACTTTCTCTAATACTTTGCTTTAAAGTTGAATTTAGCCAGGAGGAAGATTTGAGGGGAGGAGTGGGGTGGGAAAGAAGGGTAGAGCAGGTTGGAGGAAAGACACCACTGTGGGACATAGTTCATGTTTCCATGTAAAAAAGGTAAAGACATCCATGTAAAACTACCAAACAGCTGTTCCCTGCAAGTCACACACCTTGTTGCCAGTTGTAGAGCTGAGTCAGTGGCCAGGGGCTGTTCCTGGCATCACAGGGCCCTGTCCCAGGCTGCAGACTGGAGAAGGACTTGTGAACCACCACATAAATGAGCTGCCTGGCTGCTGCCACTGCACAGTCACCATCTGAGATCCACCACGAAATGGAGCCAGCAAGGAGTTAAACAAAATGCAGCAAATAACGCTTCCCTTATTTTCTCTTTCTTTCCCCTCCTCCTCCCATGTGCTTTTATTTTTGTCTTGAGCTAAGTAGAAATGTTGGCTGTCTTTTCTTTTTTTTTTTTTTTTTTTTTTTTTTACTTTGGCTGAGATTATGTCGTTATTTGATTTTTATACGATCCTCAGGTACCTAATGAAATTGCCACATGCTCAAGGGAAAACAAGTTTCATAACAGAATGACAGTAAAACGTTGCTAAAATCCTTTAGGATAGAGGAAGGATTAGAAGAAGAAAACACAGAATAATGTAGACATTAGCTTAAAGACAACAAAGGGTTCCTAGTCCACTGACATACCAGAATCCAACAGAAGTATTCATAATTACTAATAACAAAAGGCTGTTCTATTATGACTTTTCCATTCAAACTAAAACACATGTAAAGCTTGTGTGCTAGTGAGTGTATTTTGATGATAGGTCTGGTTCAAACCTAATCTGCTGAAATACAGACAGGATAGGAACAAAGCTTTCTCTAGGGATCAACAACTTTGTCCCTGAACAGACTGCCTTATGTAAACACCCATAATTCAGTTAAAATTCATGCAGACAGCTTGGATTAAAAAGAAACAAATATCAAGCAATTAAACAAAAGTCATGAGCAACAGGGGCTGGTAAAGTCATTGTGGGAAAAAGTACTCTTTGAAGCATATGCCAGTGCATACTAAATCAAGAAAATTAATATTAAACACTACAGGTTACAATATTGAACATATGCTCCACCTTCTGAGAAGGTAGCTAGAAATCCTCCTTTCAACAGTGGACATCTTGTTTAGTGTGCTTTTTAATCTTGAAAAAACCAAACCTTAACTGATAACTTAGGTGTTCACCACTACTTTGGCCTTCACCTTCCACAACACTGTACACAGAATAATGCTTCTTGCTTGTAGCTGGCAATGCTTGTAGCTGGCACTAATTTATTCAGCTGGGAATAAAGGTGTTTTAACCAAGAAGATTTGGATAGCTGTGGTTACATGAGTTGTATTTTAAGTCAGTAAGGATAGAAGTTAAATTTCTCAAGTATTTGTTCCCTTCCAATGTCTCTTAGTTCATTAAAAGGGATGAAAGTGTTGTCTCTTGGAGTTGACACAGTGACCCAGAGAAATCCTGGACTCTGCTTTATCTGTTGACATAGAAAGGGAAATTTCTTGTCCATCAGGTTTTGCTTGTTTGTTTGTTTTGGGCTTTTTGTTTTGTCTTGTTTGGGTTTTTTTGTCTCTTTTCCTTGCACTCTCACACTTGAAAAAAAAATATAGGATGTTCCTTAAAATTTCTGCTTTTTCTGTCTGTGCCACATACCAGGTTTTTTGTCCTTGTTTAAAGTTCTGGGAAAGGTTGTGTGTGAGACATCCTTGAGACTCAGCAGGACTGACTTCAGCCTTCTATTTTTGGGGTAGGCTTTGAAACCGGGGGGACCCTACTTGGGCAGCCTCTGCTGCACAACAGGTCAGTTTTAATGTGGGCATTTCAAGAAATATTCCCCACCTTTAGAGGCAGGGACAGGGAGGAAAGAACTGTTCTTTCCAAGTTGGTAGAAGAACATGGGAAAAGATAACTGTGGCTTATGGCCAGGGTTCTTGGGCTGAGCAACATGCTGAGAGCAGGCTCCAGGATTCCTAAGCCAAGAAGCTGTTTGTTTTTCTTGCTGCATTCAAAGAAACCAAACTCTGTGTGTTTACAAATAAATGTAAACACCAGGTTCACCTGACAGGTTTCAGTAACACAAAAGAAAAATAAAATCTTACGAGGTCTGACTAACTACAGCAGTTCAGATAATACACTTCAAAGGAGGAAAGTTTAATAACTGTTTAAGCAACTTCCTATTTAGGGTTCTTTCTCGTTGAAAATTTCTGCTGTGGATTTTCCTGGATTTTCTTGCTTGAAACCATTGCAGTGAGCACAAATGTGCAAAAAGATGACTACTGCTGAACCAACAGCCTTTGTGTAGAGATTGTGCTAAGGTTCATGACCTTAGCAGTGCCTATTAGTGACCTTTGGAAAAGACTCTACTGTGACTCAAACCATAATTTACATCTTGTATGAGAGCTCTCTGAAATAAGACTGAGAAGAAAATTGGTCTATCCTTGAATTCAAAAAGCGTTCTCTGAGGGCTTGGTATTTAGCTCAGTTTTCAGTTTCAGCACTGCTTACTTGTGTTGGAAAAGTTATTTTTGGTTGCTTTCTGTGCTTCATTATAATTCTGAAAATGACTAATTTGATGTGACATTTACTAATGTAGTATGATCAGACATAATTTGATCTTATTAACTTAGATCGTACCATATTAGCAAACATCGGATTCTATTTGAGAAATTTACACATGTTGCAAATATGGATACACCTTGAAATCATACTATGTTAGTATAATTTGTCACCTTAATGTTGTATTTGGTAAAGAATGTCAGAATATATTGCAATTTATAGCTACCTACTTAAATATCTGCAAGGATTCAGTTTGGCTGCGCTGTTGTCATATAGTTTTATCACTTTAAAAAAACCCCCTTTTTTAATTATACAAGGCTATTGCGGTTTGAATACTTAATTTCTTCCTGTTCTTTGGAAATGCTTTCATTGCCTTGCATTTTGCTGTCTGAAATCTGAGTTAGCTGAGTGGAATAAAGAGCTTATCTCCCCACCCTGTGTGATGATGACCAATGTGGCCTGAGAGGTTTGCATGAACTAGACAGCAATAGATAATGAAGTGGTGCAGCTGTATCAGCTCTAAATCATCACATTAACCTGTGTGCTGCTGCCTTTTGTTTTCCTGCTTGGCACCAACTGAGTTTTTAAAGAGACTAAACATTTGTTGATATTATTTATGAAGGAATGGAAAGGCCAGTTGCCTTTTACAACCTTGTGTAGCTGAGATAATAACTCTCATGTTCACTTCCATTCTGCTCCAGAGCTGTGATTTCTCTTTGCCAGCTCAGGCTGTAACTAGAAGATTACCTCCTGCCTTCCTATGAGAGACCCTGTATCCTTGTCTTGTCTTTTCTTTTTTCTTTTTTTTTTTTCTTTCTTTTTTGTTAGGGAGAGGAGGATCTTGAGAAGTTCTGGGAGCATTTTTGCATTCCCATCTGAGCTAGCTGGGTGTTACTGGTGAGGAGACTTTGGGATAAGTATGCAGTGGGCTGAACACCCCTACAAAAGGAAGTGTTTCTATAAAAAAGTGGAAGAGGGCATGAGCCATGTCTAAACAGCCCTGGAGCTCAACCTTTCCAAATGATTTTCCCCCAGTCTAGATGCATTATGGTGTCATTACAAGAGAAAAGAGGTTTTGTAGGTGGAGAGAGGATACTCTCAAGCACAGGGTGTAACACTTGGAGATGGTGCTGTGCAGGACTGAGGGTTGGACTCGATGGTACTTGTGGGTCCCTTCCAACTGAGCATATTCTGTAAATCTGTGAAGACTGTGAACACCTAAGTCTCACTGCCCAGCTGCCACAGTGAGTGCTGGGATTGGGTAATGGTGGGACAGGAGGGATTGGGTTACGGGCTTAGCACCAAGGCAGCTGGTGCAAATTGTTTCCCATCTGCAGTGGAAAGAATTAAAAGAAATAGTTAAAAATAGAATTAAAAGGAGCAGTTAAAAACTTGCTGTAAGAACTCCAGTTCTGACTGCCATGATACACTGGCATCTGCTGCACTGGGATGAGCCAGAATGTGCTGTGCACACACTAAACCCAAACCTCCAGCTGGGCCTTGCCGAATTCAAAGGGAGTTCCTTGTACACACCTGGCTGTATGAGCATGGCAGGGTGAGGGCTGAAGCTTAAGCCTTGAACTTCAGGCTGTAGGGCATGAGTGATATGTGGTATTTTGACTTTTTTTTGTCTGTAAGAACAGAACCTGTCAAAAAAGCTTTTATTTTTCCGTATTCCAAAATCTTTTTGATTTGGATATCAGGTTACCCCTTTGATGTAACTTTTGCAAAAACCCTCAGTAAGGTTATCTGAAAATCCTCACTAAACTAGTACTATTTTACTGAACAAAAAAACTGAGCAGAGCTCTACAACAAAAAGGGTGTTTGAGCTCTTTTCTTATTGACCATGAGTTTGAAATAATATATTCAGTTTTAACCATACAATGATTTTGATCCAAAACTGATAATGTTGCATCTTTCCAAATGGATTATTCTCTTTTGTGTTATTTTTTCATGCTCTATTTGGAAAATAACAATCAAAAGCAATTCCAGGCTCTAAATTCCTTTTGTTTCCACCACATTGTTCCAAACATTGAGCAAATCCAGCTAGTTGTCAGCCTGAGTTTCTGTTACTCTGATGTTTTACATCTCTGAAGACAACACTGCCTCCTGCTCTGCTCTTCAGATATTTTAGAAATGTGATGCTAGAGTTTTATTTTGACAGATGGGAATATGTGGGGCTTTTGTCAGGTGATTCCTGTGTTTCCAAGTATGCCCTAAAAAAGAAGTAAGAGATTTTGAATCTAAACTGCCTTCACTATGTTGTTCAGTGATGCAGACACGTTAAGGAGCTGCTGGTACAGAACACCTTTCTCATTCCATCACACAATCACACATAGAATATCTCAGGCATTTTTGCCCATCGTGAATTCCACAGATGAACACAAATTGGCAAGAACTTGCCTCTGACTTTAACCAGTTCTTCAAGTTTTCATTTCAGAAGAACCTTGGTTTTATTCTTTCTGACTTTACCTTATATATCTCTATCTACAGTCTTTACAGGTGTTGTGTTTGCGTGACAGTTCAATCTTTGTGTGTATTTTAGGTGGATTGGCTATTTCAATTCAGATCAAAATGCACTGTTTTCATTAGGAGCTTTATTGAGGTTAAGTTTTATCCACTTCTTGCATTGTTTTTTAAGATAACAGTGCTGGTCTATGTGTAAGTGTGGATGAACATTCAATGTGTCAGCTACAACCTAGGTAACAGTAACTAACAGGGACAGAAGTTCAGGGGGAATGTCACCAGGCTTTTGTTTTAGATGTTCTTCCTCTAGTGTTGTGGATAATAATTTCATATGTTTGTATACAAACAAATACAATAAACATTTATAGATATAATGCACAATATTCACTGTGAATTTATGATTCCATTGAGGGCATGTTTGTTTTCAGTCACTAGGATTCAACGTTTCTCAGAGTATCAAAGAAGTGGAGGCTGCAACATGTGTTGAAGTCTCAAGGTTTGGCTTATCCTTTAGGCTTCAGTTTCTGCTACGACAGGAAACCCCACAGCATGATTACTTCATAGGAAGGTGTGGGAAGGAGAAGGCAGGGGTTGTATTTTGGGATTTTTTCCTAATGAAATAAATTCTTTGGTCAGGTGGAAGAGTAACTGTGCTTTGAGAAGTGTGATCTGTCTGAGCTCACTGTGGAGGGTTAGTGCAGCCAAGGCTAAATCGTTCTCCTGTCCTGGAGTTAATGTTTGACTAAAGTAACCAGAGATCAAAATGGTTTTAGCCATTCTTTAACTTACTCTGTGTCAGCTTTCCAAGTTTATAAGGCTCATTCTATGAGGTCCGTAAAACTCTATTGGAAACTTTTTTCAGGAAAATTTGCTATTAAGGGAGTAATTGATCCAGATGTTAAAAAGATTGTTTGGGGGTTGGTATCAGATCAAGTCAAGACACATAATAATTCTGCACTGTTAATGAAATGTAAAAGTAAGCAAATTATAATTATGAACACAAATAAAAGCTTGTGGGTTTTTGGTTTTTGTTTTTTAAATAATAGGAGTGCCCCAATAATTTCATTGTAGGATTAATAGTTCATCTGCTAATAGTTCAATGGAGGGAGAATATTCACACAGTATTACGTTTTATGCTGGTATTCTATCATTCTTTTTGGCTGTGACCTGCCATTAAATACAAAACAGGTGTTGGGAGGGAGTTAGGTCTTCAGATTACACAGACATGTGGATTATTAATTGAACTTTGCACAACCAAACTTCTATAGATTCATATTTAAGTGCTATTAGTGACCAGATAAATACCATTTCAAATCAAATCCAACCCGTACATGATACATGTCAGTGAGCATGCAGAGCTGGGATTTGGTAATGAATTATATATATTAAATGGGTAGCCATGTGGAACAGTTCTGAAAAATTATATCCCTACTTGGGGTTGTGATTCTTTGTCTTGTACTGCAGACAAAAGCGTCTTCAACTAAAATTCACTCTCTCAAAAATAAATATAAGATGATGGACCAGAATATTTCTTTTAAATCCAGTGTTTGCTTTTGGGCAAGGGTGTGATGTTAACTGCTTCACCTGGTAAAAATCTTAATTATCATCTATGTGGAAAGGTATGAGCAGTGTAATAAAAACCTACTGGCAAATTCTCCTTGGGTCATTTGGATGGATCTTCAATCTTCAGGTTAGGAAATTAAATTCCTTTCTGCCTCATGCTGTGGTGTGTGAGCAGAGTCCTCTTCCCCCACAGCTACACCCTTAATAAGTGCTATAACATGTTCCAACAGTGCACTGGCTACTGGTGGCAGCAGAAATGGTGCGAAATTGAGAAGGATTTGTGTAGTATTGCACCCAGCTGACCCTACCCCTGCCTGGTTGTACCCAGACCTGCACTCATATGCATCTTCTAGTGAGGTGGGAGCAGTGCCTTGCACTGCCATCTGTGTGGAGTGGTGTTCCACCAACCATTCACAGTCTCTTGGATTAAGGGTTTCAAGCTCCCTTCTATTGCTAACTTTAAAAATACCAAATGGGGACTGGTTGGTGAGGGAGGGAGCAGCATTCCCCTTGGGGTGCACAGGGATTGAAGCCCTGGAGGAGAGGAGTTGCTGATGTGTAGAGATTAAACTCCCCTGATGCAAACACCTCTAAAAGAGAGTAAGTACAAAAGTAAATCAGTTTGAATCTGTCATTTCTGTCTCTGCCCTCTCTGGAATTACAGAGACTCTGTTTCTGCACCCCTTCTCCAAGTCCTTTCCTCATTTCTGCTCCTTCTCAAAAGTCACTAACTGTCAAGGAAAATGGAGGAGGAACTCCAATTCATTTTGATGCAATTAATTAATTCCAACCCCTACAGAAAAGTCAATGGAATGTTATGGGCTTATTTCTTCTTTTGAAGTGCATTTTCTCAGATAAATTTTGTATTCCTCCTGCCAGGAAAGGCTCCATTCCTTTGTAGTGCTGCAATCTTCAAACAGTTCTTCATTGCCCTTAGTACTTTGAAAATGGACTACTATTTTCTGAGCAAAAGAAATCAGAATCTTTGTTTGAAAACTGCAACTTCCTTACAATAAAAATACTGCTTTGCCCCAGCAGACTTCTAGTTGCACAGAATTGTTGTTAAGGAGAAAGGTGGTTAATTGTTCCTGCACACAGTGAATAAACATGGAGATATTACAAGAGATTAGAGCAAGTTCAGGTTAGGCAGAGGAAAAGCATCCTTTGCAGGGAGGGTTTGCCAAGGGTGGTTGTGTCCAACTGGAGCTGTGGAGTCTCTCTCCCTGGAAGCAGTTAATGTTAGATCACAGATGACGTGTGATTGATGCTGGATCTGTATGACCTCTGTGACCTCTCCAGGTTCCTTATGGTTCTATAATTCTGCTTTCTAGCAGTGAAGCAGAAATGTGGATGAAAGTTTTAGAGCAGCACAGACATTGACTTTACCCTCCAAGGTCATGGGCAATGAAATATGGAGCACTGGACCACAAGTGATCCCCTTCATCACTGTGTCTAGTCCCCTGCTGTTGAAACGCTGGGTTATTTAATCCTTACTGTGATCTTTATAGACTTGATCTCTAAATATAGTTAGTGTCTGTGATGGGTATGTTTAAGACATGATTGGTGAGGTAGTAGAAATGTGTATAATATCTATTCACTGGTCACTATGCTGATGATAGCAGAATTACTGCCATAAGTGTTCCCCTGCAGAACTTTTCACATGCAAATGTCTGATTCTTTGCTTTATCACAGGAGCTTTAAAATACAGTGAACTAGTCAATGTATTCTCCTTTTAGAAAAGTACATGATGATGATAAATGCTATCACTTGAAATTATTTTTTTAAAAATCACTACAGTTGGAAAGAATGAAATTTGATTCCACCTAATCACAGATGTTTAATATTATGCAAGTGGGGCTTTTCATCAGTGCAAGCTTTTTACTTTGACGGAGCACTTTCATTAAAATATATCTAATATAGGTATTGAAAACATATTTTTCATATGTAGATTTCCTTACCTGAAGGTATTAGAAGATAAGTCGCTTTGGACTAATGGAGCAAAGTAAAATGCATCATTACCTATGTCACATCATAATGCTGGAGAAAAACATACTTAGGAGTTTTGAATTCTTTGATTTCAGTGAATTCTTTTCAGCTAGAGCATCCTTGTTTGTTAGAAGTTGAGTGAAGGAAGGAGGATTGTGGGAAGCCTATTCTACCAAGGACAAGGTAAAGATCATTGTGGCACTCTCCATGGATTAATCCATTAGTGTCTATTCTTCATGTTTCCAGGACATGAATGCTACAATCCATTTTAATGAGAATTGTGTTTCAAGTAGTGTCTATCTAACAGGAATTTTTGGCGTGGTAAGAGTTCACGTGTCTCTTGCTAGCAGCAAGATCTCTTCCATTTTAGCAGTAACTACACTCAGAAACCACAGCCTATCTTAATTTGAATTCAAAGCTGAGAGGTAGGTCCTGATCAAAATTAAATTGCTTTTCTGAATGAATGACAGTTGTAACCATTATTTAGTCCTGAAATTGGCTGGTTCATTCAGGGAAATTAAGGCTTAAAAGAGGCATCTGTAGAATCACTCCAGGAAACTGAACATCCTCCCTCTGGGGAAAAAAAAAGTGAAAGCATTGATGGCAAGATAATTAAATAAATATAAAACCGCATTCCTGATTTGAAATTAGATTTGATTGTTTTGATCTAGAAAGCTGGTTTGTCTTACACCCTTACACATAAACAGTCTTGAGCTATTTTTCTGCTCACATAGGCCATCACAATAATATCCAAGCAATTAAAATGTTATTCATTTAGTCTTAATGATACATTTTGAAAATTATCTTTCTCATGTGTAGCAAACTGACTCATAGAGAACTAAAATGTCCTGGTCACAGCTGTATTAGATCTGTACAAGAGCTGCAGATCTTTCAAAGCCTGGTGTGTGAGTGTTGATATGTGAAATATAAATGTAATTCAAAGCCAACAGGGTTGCTAAAAAAAATTGGGTCCTACTTTCTGTCCTGACTCTTTCCACTTGCTGCTTCTAATCCTGATTTCCACTCTCTGCTCCTAATCCAGGAGTCAGAACACAAGAAGAGTTAGAGGTTTTGTTAAGGTATTTTGAGTGCTGTAAATAATTTAGGACTTTATTTCTATGTTGCTCATGCACACTCATCACTTGGGAACCACTAAAAATTGCAGTGAGGGCGATGATTAGTTTCTGGGTTGACTGCAAGAATTGTGATGAGGCTTGACTGGGGTTTAGATGCCAACAAAGGTTTACAAATGTAATCCTTGAACTGTATTTTCTCCATGTGATTATTTTGTGGTATATCCTGAACTCCTGCCCCCATAGTGGTCACGTTGCCTTTAAAGGACAGAATTCTGCCCTGCTGTGTCGTGGCTGCAGTGAGATAAGTACAGGACTCTCCTCCACCCTACCACTTCTGGGTTATTGTTGTTCCATTGGCTCAGAAAAATTAGGGTTTTTCAACAGACAATCCTATGGGATATGTCTGTGCTTAGATGAAACATCAGTTTGAAGACATCGGTTAAGTACTGAAAAGAGATGTACAGATTCATATCTACTCACAGCACTGCTTTGCTGATGTGTGCACTTTTTCAGGATGAACTGAGCACAGGTTGGAGTGCCTTGCAGTGGTTGAGAGCAAGGGCAGAGCCATTGCTGGTGTTTAATAATTAGTGTTGATTCACTTGGCATGAAGAGCTCATGTGGCTGCCCAGGGATTGGGTAACAAAGCCTCCAGGAATTACACCCGAGCTCTCTTCTTCTTGATGAAAGTGGTGCTTTTGCATCTCAGACCATGGAAAACTTTCTCAGCAGAGCTTTAGTGCAAGAGAAAAGGCCTTTGGGGGCCAAGGAAAGCATGTGAGCCCTGCAAAACTTGTCTGTGTTTGGTAACTGACCTCGACACACAGTGTGAGGGAGGTTTGTGGAAGGAAACTGAGAAACACTTTGCAGATGCTTTGCTTCAGCCAAGCCAATTCCCTGAAACCAAACTGCTGCTGAATGACAGCTCTCAAGGTCGTGCCAAAGACATGTGAAACTACGTGGAAATAAACCCAAACTGTGATGTGACAGGTTGTGCAGGAAGCTCCAGTTGTGTAAGAAACCCAAGATAATGCGATGCTTTCCATAAAGTAGAAAACCTCTGTTAGTGTGAGCAAAGCTTCTGAAATAATCTCCTTCTCTCTGCTGTTCTTCTCCTTTCCGCTCTCATTTCAATAGCCAGGAGATGATATGTTACCCACTGGCTTCAAACTGCTTCAGGGATCCCTGTGATGAAGGGCAGACATTCCCATAGCAATTCTGGAGGTTTGAGCAGAGCTTGTTCACTCTGACGCTTTTCTTCAAGGCTTTTCTCTCTTTCCCTGTGGCAGTCCTTTGCCTGGTGCTCTTGCAGAGACAGTCTGCTCTTAGTATGTTTACTGATTTCCAGCTTTTCCACTGGCAGCTCATATTCAACCAGAATTTCATATTAGTTCAGCAACCCATAGCAAAAGGAAAGGCCCATATTATTGGAATATGATAATAGCCCCGTGCACAGGCTTGCAAAATTTGCTGTAGCTGCTTGCACATTGTTGCCTAAAATATCTAAACTTTTTATACATAACCTAACCAACAAGGATAAAAAATACTCCCATCCTCAGAGCTTTTAAAAGCTAGATTGGAGAAACATCTGCTAGGAACAGATTTGATGTTGACTTGGGGTTGAGGACACATATTAGGTGACTTCTCAAGCACTAGTATTCCAGGATTTCACGTTTCTTTGGAGGGGAACAAAAGAAGGACAGTGGTGTTGGTGGTGTAAACAGTTTTTCTTCACTTACCTCCATGTATGATTGTGAAGCCCTTCTCTCAACTCCTATTAAACATCAGTCCCAGCTTTTCTCCCATGCCCTGACTGAAAGTGCAAATAAAGCCAAGAAATCTCCCAATTACTAAACCAGCCTGTGGGCAAGGGAGTGAGGTGTCATGCTGTCTGCAGACTCTTGCTCCTTTGTGTCTGGTGGCACTTTCTCAATCTCCCTGATCTGTCTGGGAAAACTGGATTGTTTTTGTCCAAAACTGCTCCCACCCTCCTGAGCACAGAGCCCCACACTGCCGAAGAGGAGGTGGGCAGTTGCCCTCCTTCATTCCTCAGGTCTTCTGGGAGAGAGTAGCTGTGGGCTAGGATGATGGTGCACAGTGTGGCATGCAAATATAAAATTAGCTTGAGGAGCCTGCTTCAGTGTGCCTCCAGAGAGGTGAGGACAGGTCTGTGGGGATGGTGGGGCAGTAAGATGTCCTCTGTAGTGTCTGTGAGAGTACTGCTTCTTGGAAGAAACAGGTGCTCGGGAGGGCAAACGAGTGAGAGCAGAGGAGTTAAGAATATCCTTTCATGGATATGAGGAAATTAAAGGCAGCAGGGTTTTAGCCAAACAAACTGAGAACAGGGTAAGCAAAAGCTGTGCAGGATGCCCAGAGACACAGGAACCAAATGCAGTTATCATGCTGAAACCAGCAGCAGGCACAACTCCTTCTGGATGTGTGCTGGGTTGGATCAGTGGTATTTTGAAGACCATGGCGTGGCTGTGTGAAACTACATAGAGGGCAGTGGAAACTGTTGGGTTTTGTGCTCTGATTACTGTCCATCCTTAGGCAAAGCCAGGATATCAGACTGAGATGGGGAAGGGAAGGGTGAGTATTGGCAGAAAGGCTCTTTTGGGCATGCCCCCGTGCCCTGAGTCATCGTGATGTTCATGTTGCTGTGCTCAGCTGTGGGTCTTAGGGCTCTGTGAATGCAGCACAGTTTATCCTAGGAGGAAAAATGCGTTATTGTTAGCCTATTATTGATTCTGTTAATTATAGTAATTGATCTAGTATTAACTTTGCACTGGAGCTGTAACTTGTGAGTTAGCAGCTGGAGACAATGCTGACTCAAAGATGCAACCATGTGAAACACTAACTGGATGGAATTTTTATTTCTTAATAGATCACCAGTGATTTGAATGCTGGTGACAAGCAACTGATTCACCTGGCTGAGTTTGTGGAATTGCCAACAAACTGAAACTATTCTATAAGTAAAGGGATTTTCCCTTAATGAATATTCCTATGATTCATGTGTAATTATTTCAACTTTCTAAATTGTAAATTATACTGCTACAAATTCATGCTTTCTAGTTATACAGGAGCTTCGTGATATTTTAGAGTGCATTAACTCCCTTGAAAATCCCTCACGCATTCCTGTGCAATTTACTCTCCTGTTCTCTGTAATGAGTTAATCTATTTTGAATGAAGTTGAGTTCCTTGCTGTATGACTATGCTGTAAAAGCTGCTTCCAGTTCCCATATCAGCTGGCTGGCACGGTCCCACAACCATTTCCACAGCATTACTGCTGCTTCGTGCTCAGGTCTGCACAGGAATATGTGTATGGGTTTTATCTCACTGGGATTGTTAAGAACAAAGAAAGACAAACCTGACAGTTGGTCTTCAAAGCTTTGCCAGCTTGGGGAATACCTGCATGTACAACTGCCTTTAAAATCCTTGCTGGAGTCATTTAGCATTTGGCACTGCCCAGCCACAGAGCAGGCTCCCATCACACTCCCTGCCTCCCAGACCCAGAAGTGCTGCTGTATAGATTCTACATGATTCAAGTCTAAAGAAATCTTTCCTATTGACATTTGGGGGGTAGAGGGGACTTATTCAAAGGTCACAATCTAGAGCAAATCCAGACTCCTAGGCAGGTGATGTATGTGCTGCATCCTTGATGTTCTTGTTATTGGAAAATGATGAGAAGCTAAGGTAAATGAGACAGACCCTGGTGTCCTACCTGCAAGGCATGTAGGATTCTTGGAATATATAAGCATTTCTGCTAATGATAAGCCATCATTCTAAATGCTGCAAACAGCTGCAGGTGCTTTATTATTCAAGACAAATCATTGCCTTCATTTGTTTCCATCAGAAACCGACTTAGAGAGCACATCTCTGAGAAGGGAAATGAAATAAGTGACTCTTTTGACAAGAATTACACATTACTGTAGCTTTGGCATTATCAAGATCTGTTTTATCAGTGTAACAAGATTATGTGGTTTTAATATAAGATGGAGATATATTTAGTTTGGAGGCAGTATTTTTGAGAAACATGAAGAGGGAAAAGACAGTGATACAGGGGGAAAAATATTGGAAAACTTTCTAGCAGCACTTTATGTGTGAAAAAGGTTCCTTTCTTTTGATACTAGAAAATCAAATAATGGCCACGTGTTTCACTGTCAGATGCTTAAACTAGCATTTGGTCTGACACATCTGCTGGAGTTTATAAAACACAATTCCAGGTCAACAATTTGCAGAAGGTTTGTGTTCAGCTCAGGCTTCATTCGTGTGCTGAAGTGTTTTGCTCAGCCCTGGCCTGCAGTTTGATTTCTAGCTCCCATCTTTACCAGGTACCAAGTGCCTTGAATACCCCAGTGAATAGCAATTAATGACACTCAACTACTTCAAATGCTGGGATAAATTGCAGCATCTCCCAAAAGTGGCTATTAGAGCTAATCAGAAAATGCTGTACTTCCTGCAGAAAATGTCAACTTCTTGTTTTTGTAAACCAAAAGCAATCAGAAGAAGTTCTCTCTCCAAGGAAAACTCCTTTAAAAGAAAACTGCATACTTCTCATAAATATTCACTCTGGTCAAACCCCCAGATTTCTGTCAGAAGGCTTTTGGCTGGCTTTAATGGTTATTGCTAATACTACCAAATACTGTGATCTAGTTGCAAGGAATTTTAATAGAGGCTCATTTTAAGAACTGCATCCCCAAGAACTGACTCCGAGGTTAAGAATATTATGGCTTGTGAGATTTTGGGAAAAGTATTGCAAAGCAGAATATCAGTGTTTAAAAAGGATGACACCATAAAAATCTCCCGAGGCTTAAAATTTATGACCATCTACACCACAGGAGAGTTGAGTCAAAGGCAATATTTCAGTGCAAGCAAATCAAATGTGATTACTTCCCTGAACTTGAACCAGATTTAGATGTTTTTCAGATCTTGCATGAGTTCAGCTCTTATTTTGTTAAAATTGTGAAGTTAAATGAATTTAAAGATTTCCTGCCTGTGAATTTGGTATACAGAAGTGAAGTGCGTAAGCAGGTGCTGCTGTTGAGCACTTTATTCTTGAAAAGTGCTGCAGCTTTTATTTTATACTAATGGAGTTAAAATAAATGTTATTATTTTGTCAACAAATCTCTTCAGCTATTTTTGAAATCCAGCCATTTGCCATATTCTGTTTCTAAGGCGTATTTTTGTTGCTTCAGACTGGACATCCAGAGAGTACAACCATATTCTTATTTAGTATCATTAACATTTTTAATTACTTCTGGGACCATATTTAATTGCTAGTGAGTTTTGCCTCTCAGTAACATTTCTAGAACAAGTTAGGTTAAATTTGCAAAAGGTGTAGTTGATCGCAATTAAGCTTCCTGAGAATTCTATTTTACAACATTAAACAATATGACATTGCATGCTATCGCAGAAATAAAATTACACACTTGAAAAATTAATCTGAATAAGCCAAGTATTCAAGCTTTCTGGAAGCTGTAATTTTAAGGGAGATGATTATTTGACCATTTTGTCTGACTATTTTCTAGGGACAAAACAAACATCTAAATGTTCCTTTCAGCTTGTAAACCAATCCAGAAGTCTCAGACCTCACCTCTGGCTTAAACTACGAAAGGAGCAGTAGTAGAGTAAATGAGAATAAAGTTTCACCTGTATTTTGCTGAACTATTTGATATGTGATGTTGTTTGACCCAGTTGCTGCGTAATATAAGCTTGAAAGTTGTTTTTTTTAAAAAAAAAATATCTGTCCCAATGACACTGCTTTCACACAGAGATCTGCTTGGCAGAAGGGCAGTAGCTTTAGTCCAAGCTTTTTAATGAATATGCTAAAAACTCACCAAAGCCAGCAGCTCTGAAAAGCAGCTGCCAGCGGAGAACGACACCACAAAGTGCACAAAGAAAGGAGGGCGTCGGTGTGGGGGCAGCCACATCTCCTCAGCAGCCTGGAGAAGGCTTCTGTGGAATTCGTATGCTTTTGTACAAGGCAATTATCAGTCATTTTGGGCATGGCTGGGCAAGCCAGGGTGGTTCTTTGCTGCCAGTGTTGAGCACTAATCTCCTGTTGCCGGCCATGCCCGTGTTGGCAGCCCAGGATCCGGGCTGGGCTTTGGGGGGAGCAGTGCAGCTGCTCTGAGTGCAGCCCAGGATGCTGCTTTGTACAACATGGCTGTTTGTTTGGGGTTTATGGTTCTTCCTACTGTCTACCTGCTTCCAGATGTCAAAGTGGAGGCTGTGCTGCGTGCTCCCTGGCAATGTTCTGGGGAAAAAGGGGATTTTTATGAGGAGGGGGAAAAGGGAGGCAGTATGGCTTTTTAAAGCTCAGATTCCCCTGCCCCAAAACTACCTATTTCCTGGAGTGCCATAAAATACTCCTAATCAAATGAACTTATAGCCAGCTCAACTTCTGTCCAGCTAGTTTCTGGCCAAACCATGCAATGAAAATTAATTCACTCGCAATTTTGTCTTTCTGTCCCTCTGATGTGTGAGTTGACCCTTATAGCAGCAAAGGGATTATTTATTCGTAGGTGTTCACTGCATAGATCTTGTAAATAAAGCTTGTAAATTGTTTACTTTGACTATTTGCTCCTTGTGAGATGTGGATGTATTATTGTGTTTAATCAGAGCATACTCAGAAGCAGAGGTATGTTTCATGAATAATGGCCTTATTCAAATATAATGAATACAATTCTTCTGAATTCAGTGAATTTTGGATTAGGTCTGAAGTAAATGGCACATAGAAAGCATTGGTGAGAATTTATTTCAGTGAGTACATTTCTCATTTTTTATTCACCTCAAGATATTGTGATATCTTAGACCTTCTCAGAACCAGGCACACCTGTAACTTTGCTACTGGATTTCAAATGCAACTGAAAAGTCAAATGAGTCAAAAGTTTGGAGTACAGGATTTAATATGGTCCAGCAGGAAAGGCTGCTGCTTAATAGTGGAGCCTGTTTTGGGGCGCTTTTGTCTGAGTCATCAGATGGGTAAATGCATAATAGTGAGAAATATTTAGAGGGTGTTTCTCAGAGTACATAAATTAGTCTCCCAGGCAGGATGAAAAGAGTGACACAGGTCAGCCTCAAGGAGTACTGTGCACTCGGTTTTCACTTGGTCGAGATTTTGGCAGACTTCTACCAGCTGGAGGAGGTTCATTAGTTGTCTGCCTTCTTGGACCAGAGTTTTCTGTGGAAGGTAGCCAGAAAGCCTGGTGAGAAAAGGGTTTTTCTTCAGGTCAAAATTGAATGCTCTTATGAAGGTCTAGTGTAGCCCTTTTGTTTGACTGATTCTTCATTCCAGTGATGTGTTTGCTGTTGTCTCTTGGAGAATAGGCATGTGTGATTCTACCATAAATATTTTTAGCTTTAGGAGGGTAAGGCAGGGATTTCTGGCCATGCTTTCAGCATAGTGGTGGAGCACATGAGCTTTAGCAATATAATCCGGCCTAAAGTGCTCCTACTTGATTACAGTCTGGTAGAGTATACTTTAGCTCAGGGTAGGACAGGATTTGTCTTGTTTTTCTGTTTAAAGAAATACTTGGTTTCATAGGACAAATGTGTTAGAACTTAAATTCTTTCTTTGGCAAGTGCACATCAAACGAGTGCACATGCAGGCAGTCTATTTTATCTCAAAACTGTGGCCAGCCTATGGTGGTTTTGCAGAGAAATTAGCAGGACTAAGACTGATGGGAGAGCAACTGAGGGTGAAAAGAAAACAAGAGCAGTAGCTGGGATACAGGGAAGTGGGTAAGTCCAGCAGGACTTTTGAACTTGTTGTTCAGAGTTTCAGGCAGAGCAGCTGTTTGCTGCACTTGTTCAACTGCCCTCTCTTTACTAGCCTTGAATGAGCCACAGAGAAAAGCAGTGTATACAGGGCTACTAAAGAAATGGTCAGGAAACAAGGAAAACCTGCCTGTGTGCTGGTGTTCTCTGATATCTGGGCTGCAGAGTGCTTTGGATACTGGCTGCAAATGTTTATAGCAGAGGGTAGAGGTAGCAGACAAGGTGGGGAGTCCTCCCTGTGCAAAGCTGTTACAAGAAGCTGCCCTCTTTTCCACTGGAATTTGGATGGCTTTCTTCTCTGATTATTTTTATTATTACTATTTTCAGAATTAGCAGCACATGCAGCGCCCCTGTTCGTAGACTTCAATTTTAAAAAAGTCAGTTTAGCTTTACAGGAATTAAACTTCCTTAAAATACTCCTGCCTAGCATGCAGGATATGAAACACTATTCTGTATAATGTGCTTTTCTTCGTCCCTGTTGGTCACTAAGAAACAAGCTTGGAAGTTACTGCCTCTTCCTAGGTAGTGGTTTCCTGTTTAGAGTAGACACATTTGGAAATAAGTAGGGTCTTGGTGTCCATGGGGACTATTTGAAATGGCAGCCTGTGCTTCAGACTTGCTGAGTTCATCCACGGTAGGTATTGCCTGCAGAGGTGATAAATCAGCTCCCCCAACGTGGTGTGTGAGGAGAGCTTGCTCTGGATCCTGAAGGCAGTTCTCCTGTGCACTGTGCTGGCTAATATTTTTTTTTTTTGATTTCTCACATTCTTGTGTCTTAATTTCTATAAACAAATGGATTTATTCCCAGAATGCACATTACAGGAAACTACTGTTTTACTTTTTTTAACAAAGAGTAGGCTGATGTTCTGAATTCAGCAAATAAGGCAGCATTTTAATGTGAGGAATGTAGAGCTATAGAAAGATTTCATGTGTGAATGGAAAGGAATCTTTGAGCTGCCTTCCAAAGGCAACATACACTCCTTACTCCTTGGGAAACTACCACAGCTGGAGTAAACCTGATGTCACTGAAATGAATGGAAGTTTTGCTATTGGCTTTGCCAGCAACATCTTCCTTTTCTTTGTTTTTACATCTAGGATACAGTAGAGAGAAAACTTTGGGGTGTGATACTCTCAGGTTTTTTCCTTTTGCTAGGGAAATTTTGCATTTACTTATGCCACAGATTAAAAATGTCGTGGCAAAGCACGGTCTCAATCAACAGTTTTAATGATATGTGATTATTCATAGCTTTTTGAAAATGTCATAAGTAGTTCCACTTCACATGCTAACATATGCTTTCTAAACCAATGTTGATGAAATATCTTGATTCTCAGTTTCTTACAGTAGAGTTACAGGTTCCTGAGTAATGAAGGAAACAATATTTAAGATATGGAGAATAGTACAAGTGTAAAGAGATTAATCATTAAATAAATGTAGATATCTACATCTTCAAAGTTGTTGTCCCAGGATCTTATCGATGCTGCTTTAACTACTCTGATCTGAAAAATGTCTATTTTACTTTTCAATATGAAATGCTCTATAGATTTTAAGTGTAACAGATCTCTCTCCTTAAATGTTACAACAAACTGAACACTGGCAAAAAATGCTTTATTAATGGATCCAAAATAAATGTAGGGTCTAAAGGGAAGGTGTGGTTGTCACTGTCGTGGGTATGAGTTACCTCAAGCTGTATGCCAGGGATGCCAAGTAATCCTTCTTACAGCATGTTCAGATTTTTCTAAAACAAACCATCATCTCTGAACTAAAGATTACTCCTGTCATCTGCTATATATAATAAAGGAGGGTGACAGCAGTCAGACTGTTACAGAATGATGAGCTGGGAGGGAGACATACTGCTGAAAATCACCTGTGTGGCACTGACACTTGAACCCTTTTTGTTTGAAAGACAGTCTGTCAGAAATGGAGACAAGTAGGTGGGAGGGACGTGGGGCTGTGCGGTCACTCCTGAAGAGCTCCATATTTCCACCTCCTGGGAGTTGAGGATGATGAATTAAATGTCACCAGTTGCATGCAATACACAGTCAGGAGTGCCAAAAAAGAGCTGCTGAATGATCTAATCACTCCCAGGGGCCAAGAGAGACTCGACATCAAACTGCACCCTGGAGGGAACCAAGCCAAGATCACCCATTGCTAAATGTGTAGGAGAGAGTATTTAATCTCTTGGTCAAATATTTTGCTGCACACTTCAGGGAGCATCAGCATTTCTAAATTGCTTAGTTTGGACCAAGATTTTTTCTGATTGCTGCACTTACAGAGTTATCTTCACGTGTTTGGCTTCCACAGTAACTTCTTTCCTGTGGGATTGAGACTTACTGAGTTTAGCAATGATGAAACTGAAATGCTTTTTTTGTGTAACACAAATAATAAACATAGAACCAGCCTCAACGGCCTTTAGGGTAGTTGTGCTGTATCACAGTTATATTGTTTATATTAAAACCTCAGTGCTTACTGCAGGGATAGCATCCCAGAACCACCCTGTGGAAAATACCTCTCCTCATCTGTCTCGTCGTGGTAAATTGTATAAGAGAAGGTGTTTCTATTTGATGAAAAAAATATCTTGTGAAGCCTAAGGAAGAGGTAAAAATACACCACCAGCACTCATACAGCCTTTAACTAAATTTCATAGGGAAAAAGTATAGGTGACAGTGCACTGGCATTTGGAGAGCAGGATTTTGCATGTGCCAATTCATTATTCATTCCTGTTATAAAGCATGGACAGTGACTGCTGGAGAGCTACAGGGAGAAAAATATCACTGATATTCAGGATGTTTACAGATAGTGTGACTGCCTGCAGTTGATGCACCCAGCTCCTGAGAATTACTCCATGCATTTCAACCTAATTAAATGCAAGGGGGTCTTTTTTGTATTTTCAGTGCAGGTTCTGCTAAGGAGTCTTGTGACAACTACTGTGGTGTCAGGGTTAGATGTCTAGATGCTGTGAAATAGATGTGTAAGTGCAAGTTACATAAGCCTTTAGAAAGGTTACATTTCATTGCTTTTCACATTTCATCTAGTTCTTACTGTGGAAAGACTGTACTATAGAAGAATCATTATGCAGATCGAGAAACATGAGCGTGTTGCTATCACGGGAGGAAAAATATAAATAATTAATTCTTGTGCTACCTCTTTCACAGCCCTAATCTCATTAATATAAAGCAATTTTAGAGATGGAGAAGAGTGGATAACAGCATTGGACTCGTGAGATATTTCTGTTTTCCATCCATCAGGCAGGTAATTGCGGGAGTTATGACTTTGTTAGGCAGAAATGTACAGCTCTAAAGAACTGATAACTGAGCATCTCTGCTCAGCAGACAATGGAGCAGCATCCAGTAATTGAATACATCAATAAGCTTTCACATCTTGTATAACTTCAGTGCCCTGGACAGGATGGCATTAGACATAATCATATTTTGATCAGGAGAAAATAGAAGTTGGATGAAATAATATCAATTTTATTTACAGGGCAGAGAAGAAGCCATCCAGTCTGTGACAGAAAAATGATTTTTTTTATCTGGCTTTGATCTGGCTCTAGGCTTTGATTTGGTGGCAAATGGGTCTATAACTCATTTAAACCAGCTGCCAGGCTTTTTCAAAGCACAGAACATTAAGCAGAATCCTGCTTCAAGGAATAAATACACAATCAACATAATAAATGGTGACAAAACAGCCCCAGCTCATTCTTTACAGTTTGAAGTTGCTACAGCCTACACGAAACACTACAGATACTCAGCTCAAATAGTGCTTATTGATTTGTGAAACTCTTGGGCCAAAGAGCTTCTTTTGTGTAAAGTGTTAGAATGAGAGTTTAAGGGGGCTGACAGGGTTGGGGGCACCTTTGTGTGAATTTATTTGCAACAACACTTGCAGTGTGTGGTAGGAGAGGAAAGATTGGTTGGGAAAGGCAGGAGGGAGGGTAGAAGAAGGGCTGTTTATGCAAGAGTGAAACAGGCCACGAATCCCAGCAGGGCTGGCAGCCTGTGTGCCCTGCTCAGTCAGGGCTGTCAAAGGAGACAGGCAGTGCAGGGTGGCACGGGGGGGATGCCAATAGCACCTGTGTTCGAGTGGGATCAGAGCTGGCATGGAGCAAGAGAAATGCTCTCTTCTTGCAGAAAGCCCAAGTGTTTTCTTCCATGAAAGAAAACACTTCTGTGCATGAGGAAGGGCAGCAAAGCAGCGCAGTCTGGATCCCCCTTGGAAAAAATTGGCACTCTGTGGAGCCGGGCTGGCTTCCTCCTGGCGCGGCGTGCAGTGATTGCAGAAGGCTTTAAGCCCTTCAGTCCATGTAGAGCTGGGGGGGAGCTAGCTGCATCTTGTATGGAAAACTGTTTTTTGAGCCCAGACTACCCTTTAGGTTCCATTAGCATGGATTACTTTCCACTGCCCTCTGCTCAGAGAGGTGTGTGCTCTCTTCAAGACACTTACAGTCTACTTCTTCCATAATGATGCACTTAACTGAGGGCTGTATTGTGTAATTCGGTGTGGATAAAACCAGTGTTGTCATCATGCTGCTTTACAGGAACTGACAACTACTTCCCTGGTCTTCTGGGGAATAAATGGTGTTTAGGTTTTGAGAGCATCTAAGGCTTGAGCGGTGCTTTTCAGGCTGAGAGACAGGTACAGAGTGAGGGCTCTTTCTGAGCTGGTCAGAAGATGTAAATTTCATACACAAAGGTTCATAAATTAAAGATTTTTTTGTTGTATTTGTGCATTTTATTCTGTGCTGAAACTAGGCGGTGTGAGGTTTGCAGGAGGCAGTAGCTGAGAGGTGGACTCAGGCAAATGCTAGGAAATAAGCACACTTTTAATCTGAGTTGGAATATTCCTGATAACAAACTTTCAAGTTAAACAATAGAATTATGTGGTTTCCAGTCAAGACAGAGCCAAAAAGGTTTTACCCTGGCACAGGTTGTGCCCTTAAGTCAGAGCACTTCATTAGGCTCGTAAGTAAGAATTCAAAGTGAAGTTTGATGGCCCATGTTACACAGGTCTGACCAGAGGATCCTCTTAAAACATGGTTGTGTACATTGAAATGTATTTAGTGATGTAAACATAATATCATGGTTATTTGTTCTTCTGCTTTAAAGCTACAATAATTGGACTTTATCAATTTTCTCTCTTTTTGCTCCCATCTCAGTTTCATTCTAGTCTGAGATGTGGATCATTATCCTGTGGTACAGACTATTTTCCTTGGCAGATTCTGGGGAGAAAATAGTCCAATTTCTTGAGCTGTTTTGGATAGGCAGCATAAATTTCTATGAAATCTTTTACTCAGTTTCTGATTTTTTTCAATGAGGAGTTTGCTTTTAAATAGGTGGCAAGAGAAAAATCAGGATTTAAATTTGTGAAAAATAAAGGAGATGCTTCTGCATTTAATCAAGCATTATTCAAGGGATGAATTCTTTTAACATGGTTAGTCCTTTTATTTCTATCAATTAGGAGTCTGGTGGGTGACAAGCTTTGGAGGTGGAGTTTGCTGTCCCTACAGCTAGCTTGACCACTTCAGAGAAAACACTCATCCAGTACATAAAAGGCTGAAAATGGAATTAAAGGCTCCTATGAGTTGCTGAATGGCTGAAGAATTACTTTTCCAATTGAGGTTTCCTGTCTCTTTTTGGCTAGATTGTGGCCTTCTGTTATATCAGAGGTGGAAAATGAAGTTTTTGCCCCCCATTTAAAAGGAAATTGCCTCAACTTGTTTTCCTGAATCCCCAAAACAATTACAAAACAAAGAAAGCACTTAATTTCAGTGAGCACCAGCAGAGTTTGGGAGAGCATCTCAAATACCACCGTAAAAACATTCATTCAAACAGATAAAATGCATCAAATCCATTGAGATCAATGTGTCTGAGATCTAGTTCCTGCTGCTGGTGGGTGTTGCAATGTAAGAAGAATTGATTATTGCCCTAATCTGACATGTTTCTGCTTAAATCATAATATATTGGCTCCCACAAACTCCTGAGGTCCCATCATCAGAGGCGATGTTGCGAAACTATTAATCAGATCTTTGCAAGCACAGTGTGAGTGGGTGAGAAAAACTTGACTTTTGAGAGTCTTATTAGCAGGAGGGTGTTTTAGCTGTGTGTGCTCAAAAGCAGTGTGTTATCACACCAGGGCTTCTGGATTCAGTCATTATTCATTTAAAATTTTGATTTTCTCAATAAAATTTTTCTCAATACCGTATGCTCACTTCTAACATTTAAAATACAAAGATACAGCAAAATTGGTTTTTTTCGGGTTTTCTACCTGTCAGGATGTTCCTTCATTTCATTAATCTGTGCAACAGATTAATTGGTTTCAGGATGTCCTGGGGAAAAAAAAGAAATGTCAGCTCTGTTATCGTGCGCTGGGTAAGGGAGAGCTGCCTGGTGAGAGATGGATCACAGTGATTTAAGCAAATACTTGTGCTCCCACAGTCCCCCTCACACTGCAGTGTGCTGGTCTGAGCTCCCAGAAAAGGGAAAGACTTTCTCTTGGCCGTAAGTCCTATGTCTTACTTGAAGCAAAATGTTTGTCTTTATTTTATGGATTCTTAATTGCATGTGGCGACGGATTATTTTTGAGTTTGGAAAAGGATCAGGGTGGTTTGGGTGCTGTAAACCAGCAAAGTGCTCTGTGCATGGTATTGTCTGCTGTGAGCAGAAGGAATGGATCATTCCAAAATGTCCCATTGGGATGGGGTTTCTCCTCATTGCCATGTTGTCCTCTGGCAGTCAGAGAGGTGCTCAGCAAGGTGGGAATCCCCTTGAGGTTTTGGGTTAAGTTGTGAATTTGCAATTGAGGGAAGAGGTCCTGAAGATTGATTCCTCACACTTAAGGAGGAATTAATTACCAGGGTTTAATTTCAGTCTGGAAACAACTGTAAGTAACATTGGTGGATTTTGAGGCAAGAGCAGGGGAGGGTGTCCGTGAGAGTCTGACAGTGTCCCCAAACAGACAATGTGAGGATGTCCTGTGAAGGGTCAGGGGCTGGACTTCGATGATCTTTGTGAGTCCCTTGTGGGATATTCTGTGATTCTGCTTTTCCTTGAGTCATCAGCCAAGTCATACTCAGTGATCAGTGACTGAGACAGCCAGACACGTGTGCACCCAGCCCACAAGTGCTGAAGGGGCTGAGTATTCATCTACACAGAGTACCTTAGAGCTTGTAATAGCCAAGATTAAACAACATCAGCCTAAATAAGGCAAATATTCCCTGTGAAAAAAAACAAACTTTAAGAAAACTTGAGGCTTTTTCTGTTTTTTTTTTCATTCATGCATTTTTCATAAATAATGGGAAAATCGGGATGTGTGGTTGAAAAGCTGGATTGTAGCTCAGATAATGACAATTTCTGACCGTTTCTATAATTTAATGAACACGCTTTCTGAACTGACAGTTTATATGCTGAGTTTAAAATGGCTTGAAATTAAAATTTGAAAAAGGACATTAAGCTAGGAAATAAATCTGAACAATGGTAATAGTCATACTGTATTGAAACTTGTTAAGAAACCACATAGCTGTGGACATAATTAATAGTTCTAATAGCTCTATTAATAGAAGTCTCATGCTAAACTTCACACTGATGTTTATTTTCTCTCATCTCTAGCTGTGTATTTTATTAAGGCACTAGCCTTATTCTAGTTTTAGTTGGTTCAATACATAAATCAGCACAACTTTTAAAATTCATTTTCATTAGAATGATCATAATATGGCAGTTCAATGACCAGTTTTGCTTAGAGATTTATTCTCTTTGATTAGTATCATGTTATAGATTTCTCTGTAGCAGCTACAAATTTTTCCCAATGAAGTGAATAAGCTTGAACGAACTGGGTGGGTTTTTAATTTGATGGGGATTTTAATCTCATTTCTATCTGCACTGGATGACACAAGTGCACTTAAAATACTGGTTCAATTTAGTCTACAAGTGCTTTAGACTGGAGGATAATCTGTAACTGAGTATTTTACTAACTTTCTACTTAATCATTAGTTTAAAGGGCTCATTTTAGTAAACCAAAGAATGTAAAGATTCTTGTAAATAAAAATCCACTTGTAATGTTCTGCTAGAACTACCCTTATTATTCATTCCCACAATGGCCTTGTTTGAGGCTTTTTTCTTTTCATTTCAACATCTAGCAAAGTCGTGCTTCTCTTTATCCTTGTTGACTGCAGAAAAGAAAAAAAAATCACAAAAATCCAGACTCTTTTAGGAGAAAGTAGACCAAAAAGCTTTTTTGAAAGAACAGACCTTACAGCTTTTTAAACCTCTTACAATTTGGAATTTTGAAAGATATTTTTTACACATTTCTTTATTTGTTTAGTTATACAAGTAACAGGCTATGGGGGCAAGGGGGGCACCTGCTGACAGGGAGTGTGCTCTGTTCTCTATAGGCAAAGGGCACGAGGAAGCTGATAAAATCAGGGGGAGATTTTCGAAGGAAGTGTTGCTTAGAAGCTATAGAAATCTTGAGGAGGCTTTAGAACCTGTTAAGTATTTGCTGAGGAAGAATAAAATCCAAACCAAACTTAAAAGGAGTTGATTTATAAACTTTCCTGTTGCTCCGTAACTGGTCAAGTAAACACCAGGCATATAAATGCAAGAGTTACAAGAGGGGAAGCTTTTGCTCCAAATACCCAGGAAATGAGGTTGATCTGCCCATAACACAAGTCATTTCCCTCCATGCTGCTAAAAGATACTAACAATTTCTATGTATCATAGAATCATTAAGGTTTGAAAAGACCTCCAATGTCATTAGGTCCAATTTTTGACCAAGTACCAACATGACCACTAAAGCAAATTGTGAAGTGCCTTGTCTACTCATTTGTTTGGGTTTTTTAACACTTCCAGGGATGATATATGTTGTCTTGTGCCGCTTCAAAGGGCAAAGTGCTTTTCAGCTCCAGTGCAGTGTGTGGATTTGCCCTTTGAGGCATCAACACAGTAACTTGCTTCCAGTTAAACTGCTCTTTATGCACAAAGCTGGGCATGCACATAGATAAAAATTAAAGCAAACACCTGCCTATTATTTTTAATTAAATTTTTCCAGACCTGGATTGGAAAAATAAAATATCCAGGCATTTTGACCCTGATGTTAATTGTTTTGAATACAAAAAGTACCACCTGTGAACAGTAGCAGAAAACATATGCTCAGTACAATAGTGTGCAAACCAAGTGCTTCGCTGCTTGTCTTCAAAAGTTACCCCTATATGATTAATCTTCCTCTAATGAACATATAGCAAACATTGCCACAGAGTATGGTTTGGGTTTGCAGAAGAACATATTTGCTATCTGGTGTGGAAAATGTGTTCTCCATACATAAGCAGTCCTCAAATGATTTCTGTGCATGTGAGTTGGGAAATGAAAAGTTGTCTTGTTTTTGTGGTGAAAAGCCTGCTTACAGGGATTTAAAACTTTGTCTCTTTCCATAGATGGGAATAATTAGCAAGGATGTCTGTGAAGCCACTATTTCAGTTCTCTCCAAAATCCTTCTGAAGTGGTTCTCTTTATTTACCTCCTTACCCAGAGGCTTGGAGTAAAACATCTTTATTACAAGCGTGTGACTAGATAACATCTCGATAACATCTGGCATGTGTGCCAGGTGGGTAACCTGCCTCTGGAAGGGAAAAACAGGGTTCAGTTCCCACATGCACAGTAAGAGCATTTTGGCCAGAGGTAAATAGCTTCATACACATCTTCCTTCTTCATCAGCAAGGGTGAAACCTTACAGAGAAATTGGCTTTCCTGAATGCATTAAATACAAGATCATCACTTTCAGAAATGAAACTCTAGCAGCAGAAAGACATTTTTCCTGGTCCCAATTTGTGAGGCTGAGTAGAGAGAGGGCAAACAAGGAAAGGCAGTAATGGAAGAAGCAGAATAGCAAAACAAGTACATTAAAAAAAAAAAAAAAAAAAGCCTAGATTGTCAGGTCTTAAAGACTGTGCTAAATTATGTGCTTGTGTAGCACTGAGTGAATTGGGATTTAGGTATTGATTTCAGGGATCTTTTGATTCTTGGATGGTCTGATGATAGCATGACATTTAAAATTTCTTTTGCTCGTGTTACCATCAATAACAGACATGTCCTTTGCAGTGATGCTCTGAGAAAGTATGTGTGTATTTGCAGAAGCATCCAGCCCCAGTAGATATAACTGTGGCAGGGAAAAGGGACTTTTCTGCTCTGTAAAATGTGGGATTGTGTGCACTTTGGTGGTGGTTAGTGGAGGCAGGCTGCAGGGGCAGTCTCTGACTCTTGGTGAATCGTGGCCCTGATGGTTGAAACCTGAATGGCCTCTTGCAGCAATGTGAGAAGGGTGTGTGTGACAGTAATCAACTGAGCTGCACTCCCGAAGATTACTTTTCAACAACACTGAGTGAGTTTTTCATTGCTAGTAAACAACAGTTCTACTACCTGTCAGACCCTGGAAAGTGTTGTTTTGATTAGGGAATGAAACCAAGAGTTTGTCTGGCAAACTGGTATACTTGAATTCTGAACACTGATGCAACACACTTTCCCAAATTCATGTTGTTTGACTAGTTAAGAAGTTTTTGAGTAGCATTTGTCGATGGACATCAGCAGCACATGCAGGAATAGTGTTGCACTGGGGAGGACATCTTAGTTTGGTGTTGATCAAGGTGCATCTTGTGTAGCAAATACTGAAATATAAGGTGTTATTCAAGCTTCAAAGCAAACACCAGCCAAGTTCATGCTTTATTCTGCTTCATAAGTTACATCTTTCAAAGTTCTAATTATGTTTCTTATGGCTTTCCTTGCACTGAAGCTGTGGAAGAAGCTGACTCCAGGTACACACAGATGTCAGCACAGTTCAGTTCTAATGCACTGATTTGCATCCTGGTAATGGCATGGTCTGAAGAGATTTCACACTGTTGTATTTTACAGCCCAGTTAAAGTGCTCACTAAGAAATTCTTAAAGCATATTGTCCACAATTACTATCAGGTTAATGGAAATTTCTCTGTAATGCAGCAGAAACCCTGTATGTTATCCTTTACTTAGCATATTCCCTGCAGGGATGTTCTCTAGGTGTTAATGTGTGAGAGCTAAGGGGAGATGGATTCAGTTTCTGTAGACATCAGTTAAAGTACTCTCTTCCTTTTTTTTTTTTTGTTCCTCATAGCCATTTCCAAGAGAAAAAACTGAATTTGCAATACCCCTTGCCCCTCCTTGTCCCAGCCCATCCAGCTTTAGAGGATGGATGCACAGTTTATATTTCATTAATGAGTTTGTAAAGAGAAGTGTTTAAAGGCTCAGATCAGTCAATCTATGCCTTCATTCCAAAACTAGAAAAACCACAATCCTAGGTAGAGGCATATTATTGGTGTGCATAACTGTGTGATCTGTTTGACTGTGATGTTATTTGCGGCCCACTCCCCCTTCCAAGATTTAACCCCAGAAAATGCCTCATGATATTGGGACAAGTTATTTATGTTCTGTTTATGGCACAGACTTAAAGGATGCATGACTTCAATTGTCCTTGTTTGCCACCCAGGCTTTAAAAACCTGTCTGTACCACATGCTGGAAACCTGGGAGAAGGAACTGTAATCCTTTAATCCTGGATTAAGCATCCTCTGTATCTCTAGGATGACACCTCATGTTAGCGTTGCAGTTGTGAACTCTGTGATCTTACCCCTGAGGGACAACCTGGCACTGTTTGTTCATGCAATTGTCCAAAACTACATTTAAATATCTCCTTTCTGAAACAGCCTTGTGTGCTTTGGCAGACCCAACAAACACCCTGTGGCTTGCACAGCTTTCTGCATTTACAGTATATTTTGTGGGATTTACCTTCATCCCCTTGGTCCCAAGTATGAGCACCTGTAATGTATTTAATATAATCCATCTTGCAAAAAGATGACTTGGCACAACAGAAAATGTTCTGCTGAAAGGTGCTGTCCCATTTTTCCAGTTCATCCTCTTGTGTACCCAAAATGCCTTGAAGGTGATGCAAAAGGCTAAGAAACTAGGTGTTGTTCAGGAGTGGATATGGAGAGAAGTCACTTCTCTGAGCATGAATACCACAGTTGCCACAAGCCATGAAAAGTCTAAGAGGGGACACCACACAGAGGAAAAAAAAAAGAGAATGTTTTTTATATTTCTTCTTAAAATCAACACAATGGAGCAGTGTCCAGCTAGCAGTTTAAAAAAATAAAGATCCTAATAATCCTTGTTTTTGAATGTGAAAAGTTTTTATTAATTGTTTTTTTGTGTGTTTAAGTTCTCCTACTCTGTAATATTCTTCATGCCCCACATAGTGGTATTTTCTGATGCCTGAATCAATATTTTTTCAGTGATCAAGTGCTTCTGTTATGAAAAGGATTTTAGTACTGTTATGAAATGCTCAATAGCCGTGACTGACCTTTCAAAACTCGCAGGCCTTTACTCCAGCCACTTAGAAAAAGTGAATCTATATAATCTACTTGTGTTTCTTCACAAGTGGGTTTTAAAAAGGGTATGTAAACAGCAGCAGAGACCTGGCCTTTGGCAGAGCCTCTTGTATCAATGGGCAGGTTTCATTTGAGAGTTAGCATGGCTGTCCTGTGCAGGAGCTGACATTCATTAGCAAAGGTGATGAAAGTACAGCCAAACCCTGCTCCTCTTGTTCCTAGACCCATGCTCCCTGTCCCAAACAACACTTTATTTTGAAAATTAATTTGGTGAACACCTTTGAAAAAAATTCAGACCGTTCCTAAATATTCTGCTTTAATTGTACCTGAAGGCTTCTTACAGGAGTTTGGGGAGTTTCAGTGTTTCCTGTTATCCAGGCAGTTGTTGGTGCCCCACAGCAGCTGTAGGGAGGGAGATAAATGCCTGGGCTGACCTTCTTCAGGTCACATGGTCCCAGTGACAGCCCTGTCTGGATGCTCTTCCAATCCCCAGAAGCAGATGGGAGAAGGTGTTGGAAAGGCAGAGCTGAACTCAGGACCTGTGGAAGGAAGGAAAGGAGATGCTGCCTCTGGAAGTGGGACAGATCCGCAGGGGGACAGACTTTTTTGCCTCTGTGCCACTGGAGATCAAACAAGATGTAGCAAAACAAATGCTTCCAAAAGGATAGCTTCTTCCAGGCCACTGGCTCCTAACTTGCATTTTGGCTCCAGTTAGGTACACAAGCTCTACAGGACCAAATTTTATTTCTGCTGGGCAAATGGGCAGCAAGCACAAAGGATTGTCACAGCCCAGTGCAAAAAATATTAGCAGCGTTTTTGATCACGCTTCCAAATTCCCCCAACAGCTCTTGGACTGTCTTCCTTCTGCACCAGCATTTCCCCTGCCCTTGTTCCCATGAAAAGGCTTTCAGTTTTTGCCTCCTGCTGTCTGCAGCCTTGGCTTTGCCATTGGTTTACAGTCTCATCACCTAAAAAATTTTTATTTGTTAAGTGGTTCACATGCAAATGTGTGCTAAGAGAAGGGCTGGGAAAGAGCACTATCCATAGGCTGCTGGGGAACATAAACCTTTCTTAACAGCAGCAAGAACATCTTGCAGCCTCCCAAGCAAAGAGAACAGAGTTATAAGGAGGTCCCCGCCCTTAACAAAGCTTTGAAGGCTTCTCTTCATATTCCTCACCCTCCGTGCTTCTGCCTTGCTTTGAGATATGAATAATTCTTTATCATGGACAACAGCTATGTTTTCTGAGAAAAACATTTTATGATGTCTGCCTCTTCCAGAAATAGCACATTTCTGCAAGGGGTCTTGCATAAATAAGGGTGTTTTTTTCCTTGCCAGTGAAATGCCGATTTACTGATGCTGAAGGCATCATGCTTGAAAACAGCTTATTTCAGTAATATTTCACAGTGGCAGGTACACAAGTAAAAGGGAATCATCACATTAGACATTAGTAGTAGGTATTTTATTGCTTATGCCTCCTGTAAAATCAGACTCATGTTTTGCTCAGCACAGAAGAGGCATCTCCTTGCAGAGAGCCTATTGATGAATGGTCTGCTAGGCTGCCATTTACAAGTGGTAACTTCCCTGGTGCTATATTGGCTGGATTTGCTTTTGGGATATAATTAAAGAGCAAATAAAATATTACTCGAGACATTACTGAAGCAGTGGCATTTTCCACACTCTCCTTTCAAAGCTGTGATAATTAATGGATGCCTCATTATTAGATTATTATGAAAGATGGACTGGAGTATGAATTGCAACTAAACCTACAGCATTGCCAACTAACACACTAGATCAATGGTTCATAAACCATTTTATTTAATTATCCTAACATGACAGATAATAAATATATGAGTGTGGCTCATTCCTATCAAAGGTGATCACGCAAACATTATTTTTTGGAAAAAAAATAATATTTTATGGCTGGTTTTTCTAAACGAGTTCTCTCTTCTGCTTGCTTTTGTGCAAGTTGCTGCATATAATACTATAAACTTAAATGGGAGATAAGTTTCCAGAGCATATTCAGAAATAAGTTATTTGCATTCAAACTCAATACGCTTATTTTGCTGCCACTATTTTGTAAGTTCACGTCAAAACTTTATATCTGATTTACCTGTATAAATCTCTGAAAAGCAGAATTACAAGAGTCAGGAAAGGCATCTTTAAAGGGCTTCCTATGGTGACTGTTGCTAAGGAAACCTTCATATTGCACCAGGTTTTGAAATGCCAGTAGCATCTGAAATACACAGCTAATTCTCATATATTCAGATCCAAATTAAGGGTGACAGGTAAGGGGGTACAAGTCATAGCGTGTCCCAGTTGTGGAGAAATAACAGATAGGAGCTGGATGCAAAAAGTATCCAGGGATTCATGATTTGAGATACTAGATGCTCTATGCTCCTGAGATTTCTGGTTTCTGAGTAGAGGCAAGCTGCCAGAGTGTACCAGATGATGTATTGACCTAGACAGGAGTGACTAGCTAGGGGTCATATCAACATCTGGGTACAAAGGGAGTTTAAGTGCAGATTAGTGCATGTTATTAATTAATGTTGTAATGGAATTATGCAAGAGAACTGCAGAAAGTTCCCAAAGTGGGGCAATTTGCACAGATGCTACTAGTGATGTAACGTGTTTTGGCCAAGGGCAGGCCATTTGATACTTGAATTGGTCTGTCTTTCCCTCTCCTCCCCTTTATCTGCTTATCTTAGATGCATATATTGTGTGGGAGAGGGTGTTAATGTGCTACCCTCATTTTGCACACAGCTGAAAAACAAAGGGACACACAGCTCCTGGTGGCTGCTCCTCCCTCCTCTCCAGGCAGCCCTTTTTCCCGTGGGCCTTTCATAGCTGTCTGATGTCCTGGTCACTGGCACCCACCTGAATCCAGAGCATCCTGTCTCAGCTTCTCCAATTCTTGAAACAGGGAATTGCAGTTGAAATGATATTTCTGTTGGTCTCCTGCATCCTTCGTCTACATAAGCAAGTCAGAACAGGTCCAGAAAGACAGAGGGGTTTGGCAGCTGCCTGGAAAGAACAAGAGTGTTTAATTCTGTAAAGCACTCATGCATGTCTGAGGGAACACTTGGACTTGGAAAGCAATCTCTTTAGAACTGTCTTTAGTAGCTTAACAAGAAATAAAACATCTACCTGAGTATCCTTTCCATGTGTAACCCTAAGTAGAAGCCTTTTCTGAACGAGGAAATTAAACTTCTGCTAGTTGGAGAGGTAACAGTTGCATGTGATTGGAAAGTGGCTGTCAAAGAGAATTTCTTCTTAGAAAACAAATTTCAAGTGTACTTCTAAAAACGGCATAATCCATGAAAGTGGGATCAGTGCTGCTTCCAGAGTGTCTGTAGATTTGGTTTACTGATCATTGGGAAGTTTCACTATGATGGAGATATAAATAACACCTTTTCAACAAGAGATGGCCATTCAGGTTCCTCAGAAAATGTTTTTGGCAATTGCTTACCCATGAAATATCTGAACTGTGACTCTAAGTCCGTATGACTCTTGAGTTCCTGAGCACACGTTGCTGCTCACAAGGATAAATGGTGATAAAAGCTATCTTACAACATCATAACTAATTGTACATCGTTTTATCTTCTTTGTTTCACTTCTTTCATAATGTCACTTTACATAAACAAGCTCAAAAATAAAATTCATGACAGCTGAGAAGTGTGGCAAATTCTCAAATATATTTACACTACACAAACACTGAAGTGCATGTAGTACGAATATAAATTTCAGGGACTTGCTAAATAAAAGATTATAGCTGCTTTGTAGGATGTAGCAACAGATTTTTGGCTCTGTGGAGGAAAAGCATGTTTATTTCTTAGGTGTATAACCAGACATTTATATGTGTAAGTAGTTGACTTTGTGCTCATGCAAATCAGGTACAAATTCAGAGTGTTTGCCAAGCATAACCTGACTTCTAACTTTAAAAGCTTGGGGGGGTGGCTGTTTTGTGGAAGCCTAGGTTGTGTTTTCTTTCATACCAGTGTAATCAAACTAATAGTTTTACTACTTCTACTGACAGTGCATTTGTTTGTTTGTTGCCAGCGCTCCTCTGTAATGGTATTTCTCTCCCTGAGAAAAGCTAAAAATAATAAGTTGCAAGACTGATCTGCTGACTCTGGAAAAATTGTTGCCCAGGCAACCTGATCTTTTTCATAACTTTGTGGCTCCAGCCATCTGAGGGTTCCAACAGGTAAAACTGTGAAATTTTCAACATTTCCATTCTGCAAGAACTCCCCTCATTGTGAACAAGTTTTCATTCAGAATTATGATGAAAATGAACCTGTGTTTCCTTTGGGGGAAAAATTATCAAATTTGGGGATTAAGAAAGCAGAGTGGTGGTGCTGGTTTCCAACACAAAACGGAAGTTTCTTTACTGGAAAGGGTTCAGAGTTTTCTACTGTGCATGGTGGAGCCCCAATCGTTTGGAGCCACACAGCTGGACTGTGCAAGCTCTGCCTCCACCTCAGAGCAGCCTGAGCAGTTTGCACCCAGGGATGCTGATTTTGGTAGCAAACTGGTAGTGACTTGCCAGGCTGCCTCTGATGGAAGCCTCCCTAAAGTTTCCTTGCAATAACACTTCTCAGAAAACCCGAGTTAGAACTCCCGTTTCCAAAAACTTGGGCAGAAAGCAAGCTTAAGAAATGTGGATTAAATTGCAATTTCCAAAGCTCTGTGGATTTATGCCATGAGAATCAGCCTCAGGCTCTCAGATGTCACCATCAATGAGAAAAATGCCCATTGACTTAATGAGGAATAAATGGGCCAAAATCCACCAGTTTCAGCTGGTGCACAGAGCTACACTTTCAGTAAGGGAAAATACTGGCAGTTGAAGCATCAAGAATCCTGCCCCTATTTTTTCTGGAAGTAGATTAAAGAAACAAGATCAATACAGCATGTAACATGTCCTGAGAACTCACTAGCTAGTTATCCACCTTATTAAGAGCAAGAATGAAATAAAGCTCAATTTAATTCTGCATAGTTTATTCAAAGTGAATAAATGAGCAGGCAAAGATTGCTGTGTTTATACATATTTCATAGAGGCTTTTGATAAAAAGCAGAACTAACCATTTAAGTTTAATTGCATCCAAATAAAAAAGCTATTTCCCACGGTTACTGAATAATACAACATTGTTTTTGTTCTACTGTGTTCAAAAACAAAGGCATTTCATAGTAGCTTGGGAGGTAAGATGTAAAAGCCTTTATTTATATGTAGTGGGGAGAGGGGTGGAAGGAAACTAATTACAATATGACAGACAGGACTTGCCAAACCTCAGATCCTGGGAGATAAATGTGGTTTAAAATGAGAACATCAGATAAAAGGGTTTTAAGGAGTTAACATTCCTTCCTGTACAGTAACTGCAGTAAGATTTGTTCAGTGAGAGGCAGTTATGATTTTTTCTATTGATACCTTGCACTGTGAAGTATGAAATTCCCCAAAGATTCACTCTATATAGAGTTAGTACGAGAGACTACTCCGTTTGGTCCTCCTGGGAATGGCAATTGTTGCTAACAAGGCATCAAGAAGTGAAACGCTGAAAACTGGATTGCACGCACACACTTTCCATAATACTAGAAAAACAAACAGGATGTTGGAAATTTGTACAATTTCTATGAGCCTCAGCATATCTCAGGACATAGCAGCGTGCTCCCTTTCTTTTGTTGCTTACTTAGGCTGTTTTATACTCAGGGATCTAAATGCTGAATCTGTTTTACAGGGTCTACTGGTAATGAGATAATTTTTTAAGCAGAAGGGAGAGAAGGAATGTGGGAGAAAACTCCTGCCAATAAGTTTGCTTATGCAGACGGTCTGATCTTTTGGCAAAAGAAAGTTTTTCCTATTTTAAGGTGAACTGTTGAACCCTCAGAGCCAAGTCTGTCAGCACAAGCAGCGTGTTTGCCTTATGGTTGCACCCAAGTAGGACTGCAGGAAATGCAGAGGGTGAGACAGTTGTGGGACTGAGAACAGTCTGAAAACAGTAAGGGGTACAAAGTAAAGACTGAGGGCTCTGACTTGTACTCCCTCTTTCCTTTGATGCCTGACTGGGTGACACAGTTCCAGCTGCAGAGGTAGCAGAAGGAGCCATGAGTCCCTTGCCAGGTACTTTTGTCCAGTCCCTCCTGTGGAATTAAAATATCACTGCTTTCAGCTCATGCTGGCAGTGGAAGTGCTGAGCCCAAAAAGCAGATATGCTGCCAGTTTTCCTGTAAAGAAAGCAGTTGTCTTTGGAGCCAATGCCCCATCCAGCCACCTCTGCTGCCTCTGGGAGGGCTGGGAGCCAGCTCTCAGATGTATTAGTGATGGGTGTCTCAGTCCAGCTGCTGCAGAAGGGCAAGCAAAGACAGGGGTAAACCTGCTGGGACCTGGGATTGACTGGGTTTGCCTAACACAAAGCAGGTCTGACCCAGGACCCCACAATCATCTTGGTGCAATTGTAGTGGCTGAGCCTTGCTGACAGTCTGGGATTCTGAGCCCAAGCCAAGCAAAGTGTCAAGGGATCTACAGGGAACTGGCTGGTGCAGAGCATGTAGACCAACCAATTTTTCTTCCAATTAGAGTTTGCATACAGCCCTGTTCATCAGTATCTCAGTGTTGTGCTTATTTCTCTTCCTCTAGTTTCCTTTTTAAAACCATGCTGGAGAATATCATTGCTAGCCCTCATTTTGCAAATGGTTTTTGATCATTCACTTTAGTAAATCAAAGCCCAAAGAAATCACCATTATTAACCATCAATTTGATTGTTCTGTTCAATGCCAACATGGTGGTGTATGTTGGCCTGGGGACTGAAAATAAGAAGGGAAAAAAAACCCAACCCAAAAGGCTCTTATTCCTCACAGAAAACATCTGGTGCTTTGGGATGATCTACTGAGATGGAAGTAGGCTGTATTCACATAATCTGTTGCATCAACTGGAGATAAATTATACTCTTGAAGAAAGACTTTTAATTAAAAGGTGACGGAAAATTTTACTTGCGAAGTCTAAAGTGAGTCCTATAGCCTAATAAAGCAAACTCACTACTGAAACTTAACAGATTGTCTGTAGCATTTAAATATATGTTTTAAAAGCCTCTAGCAGTACAACTGTTTAATCAAAAGTATTTTTTAATACCATGTTCACTTCTGGAAATGTTGATTAGTGCATTAATTCTTACAAAGGGGCAGAACAGAAATGTAGAGATAAACAGTGTTAATGTTTCATCAGTTATTTCTGCTGCAGTATGCAAACCAGGAGCTTGGCAGTCAGCAGGCTGGTGTGAACACTGACATTACTCTCAGCCAGAGAAGCCAGTGCTTTGAATTATAGGTGGTGACTCCACTTCAGTAACTTCTGTGGTTATGCTGTTTTTCTTTCCCTGACAGTGTGTTTAAAGACAATTAAGGCTAAGTATACTGTTACTCTGATCCTGAATATGGAGAGAAAATATATTAGATCTGCTCTGATTTACTAGTAAAGCAATGCTTCACACATCTACAGAAGGCTTACACACACTGCAGAGTGTTTCTGACCCCCAGCCACTGGTTATTTTGGTTATATGACCAAAACAATTTTGGTCAAAAATGATTTTGGTTATCTGACCAAAAAACACTGGTTATTTTACAATAATGTACAAACATGTAGGAGGAGTGTGCTCAGGAGAGCACAACAATGTGCAAACAAGTAGGAGTTTGAACAATAATGTGCAAACATGTAGGAGGACTGTGCTTGGGAGAGCTTTCCCCAACGTACATCAAGTAAATTCCATTTCAATCAGAATGGTTGGATAAGTGTAGGGTTTGTTGGGATTCAATGAGAAATACAGATGTACTCAGGAAAATCCTAGAACATCATCATTTCCCAGGTGAGAGTGTTTTTAATGCCACATATTCCTTTAGTCCAGCTAACACCAGTCTGAGCAGCTTTGAGGGGTATCAGAGGTACAGTTCAGAGTAGCTTGATCTGAAATATTTGACAGCAGCATTCTTCAGGTGCTATGGGCTGTATCCTGACAAATCAGCATTGGATTAACTCCATGTACTTGCATAACAAACAGCTTCTCCAGAAGAAATGCTCTCTCCATAAATTATTCCAGGTACATTTAAGCACTGTGCTTGCTCTCCTGATTAACTGCTCCTGTCTCTCCATTTTGAACTGTACTGTTCCTGTTTAAATTCTTTCATCTCCCTTCCCACTGAAAATTAGAGCTCTTCGTGCAGTTCTCTTTCGTGTGCCAGCTGTAAGCTTTGGCCCAGGGCTCTGTGGCTGACAGGAGCCGGCGCTCAGATGAGCTGTCTAACCCCACTGAACTAAAGATACATCAGGAAAATTCCTCCCACTTCAGCTGGAATACTTTGGTAAGAGACAGCACTGCGTGTATGAGAGCACAGCCTGGTTAGAAGCAGAGTCCCTTTGGGGCTCTTCTGGATAAACGTGCTGCTCTTTACAGCTGTACTTGCTGGAGAAGCCCAAAAGGATATTGGAGGTACAAGTAACAGCTAACAGGAGCTGGGAGTGCTGGATGTGCTCTCTCAGGGTCTATGAACATACCAAGAACATTTAGTTATATTTTCAGTTAATAGTCAGGATGTTCTTTGACTTCAGGGTATGAATCCCATTAGACTTCCTTAGGAAAGAAATGGGCTCTCTCAGGCAACTTAAAGTCTTTTCAATGTATGTTTAGTATGGAGGCTCCATCCAGCTCCCAACTGGTTTTTAAGTAGACCCCCTTGAATATATCAGTCATTCACATGCTCCTTCAGATGCTGGTCCTTAAAACACTCCCTGTAGCAACTACACCAAGGCTTCTCAGCATCACGGAGTATTGCAGAGGATTTGGGCTTTTCATAGCATCCTGGCTTTTATCAGCAATAGTGTGGCCAGCAGGACGAGGGCAGTGATTGTCCCCCTGTTCTGGGCACTGGTGAGACCACACCTCATATCCTGAGTTCAGTTTTGACATTCACTGAAGGCAACAGAACCACTTCAAATGAAAATGGTGTTGATTTCTCTAAGTGAGATGATGGCTACAGGCCAGCAAAGTAAAAGTCTTTACTTGACTTCAATGGAACTACTCAATTTGAAGTTAAATATGGGATTTAACAAATTCCAGACACTAAAGCACATGGTTTGAGCTTACTCTGCTGACAGAGGAGCTCAATGGGCTTTTTTTGGTTCCTGCCTAAATGTCTTATGTCCAACTGGAAACATCTTCTGCAACTGCAGCTCTGCCTTACCCCACAGCAGCCATGCTGATCTCTGCCAAGTTGTGCATCTCTGCAATTTTGTCTTTTTTTGCACGTACAAATACAAAACAAGATGAAACCAGTGAAGTCATTTTCATGTGTGACCTAATGCAGTTTCCATAGAGGCACTAATGCTCTTTCCTCCCTCACACCATATGAGTTCCTAATGAGACATTAATGAGACATTAATTGCTTATGCAAATTTAGAGTAGTAGACAATGAGAGTTGTTGTACCAAGAGTTTAAGGGCCATATAACTACTCTGGATGTTCACATAATTCCCATTAACATTAATTGGAGTTGCGTGCAGATTAGGGCTCGGTGTCTTCAAAAGTTATAAAATAAACCATTGAATACTAATAGGGCAACTTGTAGCCATGTATCTTTCTTATAAGCACTTTGGATTTTAGACTGGTTGCTAGCAAGTCATCTAGTATTAAAATGCTCCAAATGGCATTGGAAGTAGTTCAAAATACAAAAGAATTATTTTCACTTAGCATGTTAGGAGTGTGAAACTTTACCCCACATTATTAGAAATAGAATACTAATGCCATGTATTTTAACCCCTTGGAAACTTCTGTGGAGTGTTTTAAACTTAGCTGGTAAAGTGGAGACAAGAAAAGGTACCAAAGTTGCATTTCTAAAAGTGACTCATGGAGATGCTGAAAGGAATTAATTTGGTGACTCTCGTCAGGGTCTGCTGATGAGGAACTGTGAGAACAGTGACTAAAACTCTTTGACCAACCAGCTATTTGACACATATGCTGGTAGCTCCAAGGCTATCTCGGTTGTCTGCCTCAATAACATCTCTGCTCTCATTTCCATCTCTCCCCGCTCTTGCTGCTCCCATGTCACTTTATTTAACACATTTCTCGCAGCCCACTTCCCAGGCAGCTCAGTGCATCCTTGTCCAGAAGAGCAATAATGCCTCTGCTTGGAGCTCGTTTTTGCCATGACAGATTGATAGGCAATCCATGTTCATTCCCTGCTGAGAAGCCTCATTTTGCCTCTTTAATGCCAGACCTTTTTAGGGTGAGCGCAGGGACCCTTTGCCCCGCTCTGCTGAGTACTAACTCGGTGGATATTTCGCCGTCCGTGGAACCGCCAGGGTCGATGAATTCAGCAAGCAAGGCACAAGCCCTCGTGTATTTATGAATGCTTGTGTGTTTTATAAGCCTCTGGCCACCTGGGAGATTTTGCAGTTGTCACAGGATCATTATAATGGTAGAAATCCAAAGCTGGGGCTGTGACAGCGCTGCTGCTCCCCCGCCGCTTGTTATCGCAGGCGTGATTGGCACCTCGGCTGCCTCACCTGCACTGGGCACCTGCAAACCTCCCCGGACTGTGCTGCCTGTTACAGCCAGTCCATTCCACTTTAAACTGTTCTGTCTGGATTCCAGCCTCTACTTAGCCCCTGGGAGGCTGTAATTTCAGGAACAGATGTGTCACTGGGCACCTGAGATGTTCATGAGGTCAATTAAAATGACCTGCAACGCTAGGGGAGTTAAACAGAAGGTTTAGCATGTACATAAAATCATTAGCTGTAATTGTCTGCAAATAATATGTGACGTCATTTTAGATATTTTTATTATCAGTTAAATTACTTGAGCAGCTTAAATTTTGATTGAAGGAGAGTGCTTGGCAGCACAATCTAAACATCTCACCTATAGAGGTGCTTTCATTTAGAACAGCAAAATAGTGGATTTGTCTCATGTTTCAGTGCAGTCGAGAGTTCTTAGAGCGGGAAGATATGGCCATTAACTGTTATTTTCTTAATAATAGCACCCCATTGTTAAGCAAAATGCTTATCCCAGTTGCATTCAAAGCACTAGAAATCCGAAGTTAAGGCAGCATAAAATGGGTTCTCATTGCATTCAGATGGTAATGTACGGCAGTTCTTCTTTTTGCACTCCTAGCATGTACTTAGTATGTTAAATGAGGTGAAATAGAAAAGGGGAAAGAAAAAAGGTATCTGAGGAAATAACTGTTCCCTCCAGGGTACACTTCGGGCAGTAACAAACAAAGGAAGGGTGAGAAGCTGTGATGTGATGAATGAGTCCGTGGTATTAAGGCAGAGGAAAGTACTTTATGGAGAAACATACATATAATATTAAATTAATAATAATAATAATAGTAATGGAAATCTTAGGGATTTTTTTTCAGTATAGAATATTTTGCAAACGGTAGCTGATGAAGCTGTAAAGGTTTGGGCTTCTGTACAGGGGGGATGACTTGCTCTGAGACCTTCAGAGAGTCTATAGTTATTTGTTTTCCTAATTTTAAGTGAGGAAAGCTGGCAGAACAAGGAAATGTTTTTACTCCTAAGCACAACAAAGCAATCCTTTCTCTTGGTAAACAGCTGAAACATCTTTCCTATCTGATGCAGTTACACAGAATGATGGGAGAAAAGTAAATTGGAGGGGGGAAAAAAATTCAACATTTACTCAAAGGAGAACATTACAGCAACCTGGGTAATGACAAAACAGCCCTACAAGGTGCCAGCTCCAGAGGAGCTACACAGTGGAGTTCTATTAAAAGGAAAAGAAAAATGAGGAGTTTGTCCTGGATCTATGAAAACTCATCCATCAGGGAGGGGATTAAGCCAAACGACCCACAAACATCATGCAAGTCCTTAGAACGAGCTGTAAGCACTGACAGTAAGTCATTTCAAAGACTTCAGCTGTTCAGTCCCGGGGTTACCTTGATGCTACAGAAGCCCGATGCCTCCCTGCTGCTTGATCACCAAAATTGTCCATCGGAAATGACAGCTCCAGGCAGGGAGGAGATAAGAAAAGAGATTCCTTTAAAAGAAGAGGATCACAGGGGTTTAACTTCCCTCCTGCTCTGATGCTATGGGTTGCTCGGTTGGCATCCAACCTTTGAACCCGGGCAGCAGAGAGGTGGGGTCACGGTCACAAAGGAACTGAGTGCCAGTTCCTCCATTTCTCTTTTCTGTACCCAACTCAATTAGTCTCTTCCATCCTCCCAAGAATTTGCAGTGCCTTTGTATTGTGGGTTTCCTTGCCACAGGCCACCATTTGTAGGTTCCTCAGGGGCACTTTGAGTTTTCTTAGTGAACTCTTAAGATCCCCTCTCCCCTTTCCCAGATTTCAACCCTGGGGGAAATAATCCCACATGCACAGACTTTTCCTAAGTCAGCAAGACTTAGAGGGCTCTGTTCTAACTTCTTATATGTCTTACCTGCTTCTTCTCACCTCCTAAAAACATTTTATCAGCAGGTTTCGTTAGGATAGTCCCCTTTAACTTCATATGTTTTTAATATTTTAAGAATGAGAGGGGAAATAAATGTTATATTTTTAATAGAATAAGTGTAGAAAATGGGTAAAATGTGATCAATATTGAGAATAGTTATTAAAACATTGAAGATAAATTAATATGCTTTGATTGATGCTGTTCACAGCTTTAAAGGTCAGATTGCAGCAAATATTTGAGTGTTAGAATAAAAGATACTTTTAATGGCACTAGTGAGAGGTTACTGCTGTTCTTACTATTAGTTCACTGAAAAAGAACAGTATAAGCACTTACCTCCAGGAAAAGAAAAAAGAGAGAGAGAGAGAGAGAAAGAGGGAAATCCAGAACAGTGAGGAGAAGACACATCTGCAATTTAGTTTAATTGGTCTTGTGCTCTGCATCCCAAAGTGCACAAATCCACACTCTACTTACAAAGAAACAAGGGTTCTCTTAGTACACAAACAATAATTTTCCAATTTCTTTCATTTGATGCTCTGCTTTTATCCCAGTTTCCTTCCAAATCTGTGTGAGGCACTGCAGTTTATGATCAGAATCCTATGTGATGCTTCATAAACAGATTGCAAAGTTCTCCCATGATGGAGGAGCAGAGGGAGGTGTTGCACCTCATGAGATTTTACAGATGGTGATGGGGTTTGAGGGAGAGCACAGGCTGAGAGTGAAAAAGCTTGAGACATCTCCAGAAAGCTCATCACAGTGTAGACATGTACTCTTCCCATCCTGGCAAGATGAGCCTCTTTCCCTCCTCTTTTGTCCTTCCAAAGTGTGCCATGTGTGTGTCTCTCTCTGTAAAGCCTCTTTGCTTTGATTATACATCAGTCTCCCCAAAATCCAGACATGTTCCTGGCTGGCACTGGCTCTGTCCAAGGCACATCCCTCCCTCCAGTGGAATGGTCTCCTGCAGACATGCAGGGTTGTTTGGGTGGCAGTGCTTTACATTATGGTATCACTGAGAGCCATCTGCAAGTGAACTGCAATTTCCTCATCCTGCAGCCTCCTGTCTCAGCTTCATGCCTCTTACAAGGCTCAGAAAATTGATTTAATTTACTTCTGGGGCAGATAAGTATTCCATTAGTGCTTACTCTGACCTTTGCACATGCAAGGTATTTGCCTTTCCTAATTCTAACATCATTAGCAGTGCATAAGTTTTGAATTCTTCTTGCACCAGAAAGCAGTAATGGTTATCTGCTATACTTGCTTAATGAATCATAAAATGAAATGGCAGATGATTTGTCCTGCATACAATTAATCCAACACTTAAGTAATGGCCAAGACTGCTGAAAAAGGACAATAAATCCAGTAACCTAGACAACATCTCAAAGTATTGGCTTTACTGATCACAATCAATTAGATTTCTTCCACTCTAACTTAAAGTAAAAAGGGAAAAGTTATAGCTTTTTTGTTTCCTTTGTGAAGTTTCAATAGCCATTAGGCTTGTCTGTGTCATTCTGAGGGATGCTGGCTGTGTTGATCTTTGTTTGTTTTAATCATGTTAAGAGGGTTAAGCCAAATACTCCAAGAGCATATAGTGGAGCACTGAATGCAGCAGAGTGCTTTTATCCCACTAATGAAAAGAAATTGTTGAACAAGATTAGGTGCAAGTAGCCACTCAAGCCTGTTTGCATGATTTGTGTGTAACAGGAGCTCCTACAAGCCGTAAAGTCCAATCAAAGTGAGAAAAGCTAAATAAATCAGTTTGGCAAACTATTACTGGTAATAAGTAGCAGCATTCCTAATATTGATCCCAAATTTTCATGAGCTTTACTCATGGGACAGAATCCATTCATCAAGGCATTGTACAGTTATTGAATCTAACAGGTTCTTAGCTGGCAGATAGGAAAGAAGTTTAACATCCTGAGCATGTACCCAAACTTCACAGTATCTTTTTCTGTAGTGAACACATTGCTGACCTGGATGCTGATGCCACTGGCTTTCATTGTGACAGGTTAGGGTGATATAGTGCTCATTGTAGAGGGTTTCAAGGTGCTAAGCTGGGTGTACAAGCTCAAAAAAGGTATTTCAGCAGCCAAATGTTACCACAACCAAGTCTACAATAGAAGGAGATGAATTTACTACAGATGGAAAGTGAAGCACAGCATGTTCTTTGTTGAGAAGAAAACTTGTGTCCTCCCCACCCCAACCCCATAAATTGCATCTCCAGAATTGTCATAAAAATGTGCATATTTGCAAGGCCAGTGAAAATTTGTTAAGCAGATGAATATATAAATAAACAAACAGCTGGATGCAGACAGAAATGGGTTTCTCTTGTCTGGTGATAGTTTATTGCCGCTTTTATTTTAACTGATTGAATTTAACAAATATTTTTTTGTATACCACATATAAATGACAATTTGATTCAGACTCTAATTGTGTGAGCCTCACTAGCTGTGTAAATATTTTAAGGTTTAAACATTACTTTTTTCATAACTGTGTCAGAAGAATTAAATTCAAGCATAGTTCAATATTGCAACAACGTAGGATATATAAAGGAAAACTAATAGACCACATTTGTTCTCTGGAGAAGAGCAGTTCCTGTGAAGGTAGATAGTTATTTCTGAGAGAGGAACTTTAATAAATAACGTGTAGAAAATATTGCTGTGTGTTTCAACATTACTCCTCCTTCATGCTGTAAGTAATTTTGCTATCATAAAATTTCTATGTGCTCCTCTCAGTCTCTAAATCTGCATTCTGATTTTTTAAAGGTCTCTATCACACTGGTCTCTTCTTTCAGCCCAGTTCTCACCCCCCTCTCTCTCAGCACTTTAAACTTTGTGCCCAAGCCACTTGAAAAGCTCTAAACAAACTCTTCCCCCCATTTCTGCCTGTTTCTCTCTCTGCTGTCCAGCCCACCACTGACTTCTGTTCATCCTCTGCCCTTGCAGCCAGGGAGGCAGCTGAGAGTACAGGGTACAAAACCCAAATCTCTCCCCTGCCCTGCCACCTGTCTTTGTAATGAAACATGAAATTGAGGAAAATAGTGTTTTTATTGAGTTGTCATTTCATCCCATCTCTGGGTATGTAAACAGTGGCTGATTTCTTCTCTTGGACATTCCTAAGGTGTTGGACAAGCTCTCAGCAACCAGTTGTATGTGTGACCTTGGCCAAACCACTTAATCTTTTTCAATAGTAAGTGTTTATATTTGCACAATGTGCTGTGTTATCTGTTTCAGCCTCAATCCCATGTAAAGAATTGTTTTTGACCATGTACATTTTAGATCATCACAGACATCACTGAATCCTCTAAGGCCCTACTGTCATTTTATGGGAATTTCAGCAACAGTGCAGGTTCAGGAACTGTTGTACAATATACCCCAAAAATAGTATTGGGAATGTATTCAAAGGCTGGGTGAAAAGGCAGCAACAACTGGTCAAGATTGGGAACTCAGAGGCAAAGAGGTCAATCCAAAGTTTGACACTTAGTTGATACAATTTATTAAAAGGATCTTTGATTCCTAGAAAAAAGTATCAGAATAACATTGCAGTACTTTTTTTCCCAGAAGCAGCTAATAAGAAAAATTTCTTTTATAATTTTCATGAACTCCACTAATATTTTTTTCTCTCTTTCTTTTGAATTAATCCAAATTTTGCAAATTAGAAATCTTTACTGCAGCAAAAGCTTTATTTATGAGGTAGGGGGTGCTCAATGCTGATAATGAGCCAACATTTTAAAACCATCCAAATGTGTGACCAAGGTGGAAACAAAGAATCTCATGACTTGTCAATGAAAGCTGCAAATATGTGTCTTCATCTGGGGAATGGCTTGAGCATGGCCTGTTTTTACAGAGAGATATTTAAGCTGCATTTGAAACAGTAAGTGACCTCACATGGAGTTGAAATGTCCCTCTTATTTCATTTATTCATTTAATGCTTGTGTAGCAATTTAAAGATGCAGCAATTTCCACGGTGTTGTCTGAGGTGTCCAAGAGCTGGAGTTGTTCCTGTGCACTCCCCTCTATTGTCAGCTGCAAAAACCTTAAAAGTTAATGTCCACTGAAATTGTTCTGGTTTTACTACCACCTAAATGTAATTTGTTCTGATTTATACCCCTGTAAAAAAGGTCAAGGCTGATGAAAACTGAGACCAATATATTAAGTTCATATAGAACATTTGTGGATGTAAACATTCAAGATTGCATGTTCCAGTGCATCTTATCACCAGGCAGAAGTTACGTAAAATGAAAAATTGGCACAAATCTTCACACTAAACATAAATAAAACTGGATGTGTTCCGAGGGGAGAGCCAGCAAGAGGTGCTGAGTTTTGAATGCAGGTTACTCCGTGTATTTTTATTTTAAGAGAAGACTTATTCACAGCTGTCAATTTTTGAATCTCATTGATGCCTGGTTATATCAGGGCTCATTCTGTAGACAGCAGCCCCTGAAACTGTTGGACAGCTGAATGGATGTGTCTCTGACTGTTTCATCTTTCACACTTTAGACATGCTTTCAAGCCACCAACAGTTTACATTTTCTTTTGCATATTACATTTTAAAAATACATCTTCTCCAGGAGTCCTATGAATGTATTTCAGTTAGGATCTGGATAACTAAGTCTGGTTCTAACTCTGACCTTTTGAACTTGTTTTTTGCTCCCTTGCTTCTTTTCCGCTGATTCAAGGTTAGATGATAAAGTTCATCAGCAACCTACATGGTGGATTTTAAGATTCCTATGTTACTTGGATTTTTTTCATTTGAGCAACTGTTTGGAGGAAATTTTGTACTGAGACATTGTCAGGGGCGATGCTGGCAGGAGCAGAAAGATGTTGATTGCTCTTAGGAGGACCTGGATCACTGAACTCTGAATAATATTTGCAGTAGGGCTTGTTTTCACATCTTAAGGGTATGAAGTGCTGAATTCATCTTGCAAAGTCATGAGGCTTGAACAGAGTCTGGTACAAACCTGGGATATGATATCAGCTTGTTTCACCTTGGGGGTGGGGTGAGAGGCTGGGTGTACAGAGGACCTGTTTGGAATAAGAAGATCAAGCAGGGGCCTGAAGTTGCCTCCTTTGCTTACTCAACAGGCTGCTGAGCTGTGTTCAGTGTGAGTTGGTGTTTCCATCAGCTGCAGCTGGAATGCAGGATGTGTTGTTGGATACAGTAATGCCTGCAGGACAAGGGTGAAGGCTGTCAGTACCATGGGAAAACAGCACAGACTTTTTTTTTTTTTGAAGACATGAATTGCTGTGGTGTAATTAATGTTTTCCCACTCTAATGTATGCAGAGGAGTTGCCAAAGAGGAAGATCCATGAGCTACTGGCTCCAGTTCAGTGAGGCTTTAAAATTTCAGTTGCTCTTTATGCTAAGCTTCTGCATTTTCCAGTCCTGCAAGTTTTGCATGTCCTGTCTCCATTGCTTCTGAACTTTAACATTTCCAGCAGAGGTCCCAGCTATACTTCTTTGTCTGTTGGCTCTGCCCTGAGCAGTGCCCACGCCCTGGGGTACAGGTGGCCCCCATGTTTGCCACATGTAGCTGACAAAAAAGAAGAGACAATCTGCAGACCTGTCTGCTGTTGTTCAATAGAATTAGTCTGTGAGATGCAATCAAATGTACCAAAGATTTTGTGTCTCTGCTGTTTTGCTTCTTCAGGTCCAACCCCACATCTCCCCCCTAAGGAATTCATAACTTAACTGTATAAATAAGTGTTCAACTATTCTGCTTATGTCTTTAATTACCTCGTGGATTAGGCTGACTCTGTCCTTATTGACCTGCTCTGTTGGCTTTAAATGCTTCTTAACTTGCTTTGCTGGATTTATTCAGGCAATTCCTGGAGAAACTATTTTGCAATCTGAATTTGCATAACGGATGTGAAACATTCTCTGTCTCCTGTGAAAGAAAGATCAGGAATTTGTCACAAGCCCAGCTATTGCACATTTTAAAAGGTTATAAAGCTGCTAGGTGTGTGATAAATGTTAGTAGAAACACTGGCTTCAGTGCAGCATGAGGGAAATTCTTCCCTGGAGGAATTTTTACAGGGTTCCCAAACCTATGCAGTGACTTTCCAGCAAATATTATTGTGAAACAGTTGTTTTGGGATCAAGCTGTGCTTTTTCAGCAGGGAATTTATCTTGTGATGTTGAACTGCAACCAGAAGTCAACAATGACACTGGATACAGCTACTTCATGTGTCTATCAGGAGGCTTAAGCAATCTGTATGCCTTCCTTTGTTTCTCTTTAAAGGCCATTTTCTTTGCTTTTCCTCCAGCAGACTGTCCTACAACCCACTGAAAAATTTGTGACAGTTTGCTCTAAATTGCTTGACTGGGTCCTGGTTGGAGGCTTCTCTCCAGGACCAGAGAGCAGTCTCCTCTGGGTCCTTACAGCTGGAGGGCAGAAGCAGGGACCACTGTGGTTATCTCTAAATAAAGATTTGCTATCTGCAGCTAACTGCAGGCCCTGGGTTGGATTGTTTGTGTCCACTTGAGCTGTATTCTTTAAATTATACAATGTTCAAATTCTTACCTGCATAATAATGGGACAGTGTGGGACAGAATTCATGCTGGATGTTGATGGCAGCAGACAAGTGAAATTGTACCTTTCACTGTTTGTGCTCCTGACAGTGTTTGTCCTTTTTGAGAACAGAAGTAGTGACATTGCAAACCCTTCTCTCTAAATGAGGTGCTGGTAGGGTGTTGGAAATTCACCTTTGCCCTCCTCCAAGCCCCACTGTTTAAAGAGCTATACAATATAATTTTCTTTGCTATCTGTTCCTTCCAAGCATTTTCATTTAAGGAACTTGAATATTCATAGATTTGGATGAGCAGAAAAGAAGCTCATTTCTTTCCATGTGAAAATGAAAGGGGAAATTAAAACAGACTTTCCATGCTGCTAGTACACATTTCAGTAAAATATCAATGGTAGATATGCCTGATTACTTTCCCATGGAATAATTTTCATGAAATCGTTGATATTAAAATTCAATATACTGTTTTGACTAAGCCTCGCTGGGGATAGCACAATCTCTCATTATTTCCTTTTCAGCATAGACATAGCTCATAGTATGGATATGCAGATTTTTAATGCAGCAGTGGAATTGTAAAATGGAGGTATTTTTCAGCTATCACAGCATTTAGCAGGTCTGGTGAATTGTGTCTTACAGCCACTTTATTTTCTCACTATTTTTTTAAAGGCCTGTCCTTTGCCAACTCATATCTTTTATGTCAAATATGAGACATAGGGAAGCATGCCCATGAAAAAAAAATGTGTCCAATAACCTAAAGCCTTTCTTTACAAATTTATTCTTTGAAACCACAACAGGTATAGGGTAAAGACCCTGCATTGAATGCACTGCCTGGCAGTACAGAGGGCATGAAGCAAGGGGATAAATACGGAATAACAGCCCTTCACCTCCCTGTAGCCCCTCCAGTGACCAGCTTGGAGCCCACCTGCACAGCCCAGAGCAGCCCCTGGGCCACCTGAACCTGCACCAGGTGATGTGCAGGAGTAACATCTGTCTGACAGGGTTGTTGCTTTCTGCCCAACCTACCTTCTTCCCTGGGCTTGTAACTGTAATTTGGGAAGGACCTAAATTCAGATCTGCTCAGCTGTGCCCATCACTCGCTGGGGAGAGGGCTAGAGGAGAGCCTGGTGCTGTTTGCTGCCCTCCCACCATGTGTGATGGTACATCCCTAGCCTAAAGGATGCATTTTGGGCCATTTCTGAGTGCTAAGGCCTGCTGACTATAGGTTGGATGCAGAGAACGCTGGTCTGCACTCACCCAGGCTGCTGCTGGTGTGCAGGAAATGGTGCAGTCTGTAAAATCACCTTCTCTCATGGACTGTTGCAGTTCTGTCATCTCAAAAGGCTCCATATAAACTGGTCAGCACGAAATCTGAGCAAGAATAACTCTCTTTTTGTTTCCTTTCTTGTGGCTGATGGATTTGAGGACTCTCCATCCTCTAGACTGACTTCCAGCTCCCCAGCACCTCAGAAAGCCCTGCTGGTACCTGTCAGTTGGGATTTAATTTATCATCCCAGACTTTCCAACCTGGAAATCAGAGAGCACAGCTATGCACAGCCTCTGCTGCATCACTCTGGGGAGCCCTGGAACAGAGGTGCAGCATCTCTGCACTGCTGGGAGGGTGCAGCCAAGGGAAAGCAATGCACGAAGCATCCAGCTCTTACTCTGTGTCCTAAGTCATAAATCTCTACAGAGAAAGACAGACAGCAGAGCTGAATTTCCCGTTTCAAGGATTTGGTGTGTCAGAGTAAATATCCAGTAATTCATACAAATGCATTTTAGATGCTTTTCTTTCCAGGTCAAATGTTGCATAATATCACCACGTATTTGATGCATCTGCTTCCAAAAGGCTACATTTTGGTAACAAATAGTTAAAAAACCCTGAAAAAACCCTGATCCATTTGTTCCACTTAAATTGTAGAGATTTTGCAAAAATTTGGGAAAATAAAGCCTTTTCTAATATAACAAAAAGTAACATTACAGCAGCAGATCTCATGGATGATTACCACGGCTTTTAGTGACAAGGGTTAACTAATTTAGCAATCTGGGTCTGACAGAGCTTTGCAGAGTACATCTCTCAGTGCTTTAGGACTAAATGCTTCACTCAGATTTTGGGAAGCCAAAAGATTGATTTTCTTTGCCTTTTGATTAAGAGAACAGGATTTGGACATGAAAATCCAATTAGATGAATGCTGGGGGTGGGAGGGAGACAGGGAGAGAAAGAGATGGATGGCGTACAAATCTGCTGCAAACAGACCTTATTCTGAAATCTGGACTGCATCTCCTCTGGCTTTCAATTAATTGTAAAACAGCTGCTCTTCTCTCCCTGTGCACTGAGACAAAAGATCACTAAGTTTGAGAATTGCCAGGTGATAATACTGAAAACTCAAAAAAGGGAAAACTTGAAGCCATTGAAAATAAATAACAGGAGCCTTAAAAAAAGCAAGAGAAGGCAATATTTTGTTATCTCCAGTATTTCTTGCAGTTAAGTATCTTGAATGATCTTAGGTGCTTTACTATCAATAAACCTTGCAGCAAACTCCATCTGTCTGTCATTCATAAAATGAGATGTTACTATTTTGCAGAGCCATAAACAACATTGGGATTTTATCCAAAAAGCAGATGATAAAAGTCAAAGTATAAGGATCCAAAAGCTTTCTAAGTGAAAGACTATTTGAAGCAGCTGTTTTCCTTTATTATTAGAGATAATTATGCTGTCAAAACAGCAGAATATTAACTTCTCACATGTCTGGTTCACCTGTTTATAGAGTGCTACCCAACTGCAGACATGCCAGATGCACCCTGCCAAGAGTGATAGGGAACAATAAGGCTCTCTACCAATCTGGAGATTGCTCTCTTTGTGCAGAGCAATCAACCATCTAATCCATCTGGGAGCTGGCAAGGGCTTGGGAGAAATGCTTTAAAGGAGGAAAAACCTTGCAATGGACCCTTATGACTCCGTCCTTGCTTAGTAATTTCCTTCTAAGTTCCAACCGTGTGTTGCTGTCTCGGGGTGAAGGATGCTGGCTCTTTTTCTCTAAAAACATTTTGGTTTGTGCTTATCTTTGCAAATTCCTGGTCAGCAAACAAAAGAGTTACTTGTTTCAATGTTGCTCTTCAGTCTAATGAGGGCTTGTGGCAATAAGTTCCATAGACTAGTTCGTGTCTTCATGGGGGTAACTTATAAAAGCAATACAATAATTGCTGTTTTTATATCCATAACCTAGATTTAGAAGCAAATGGAGACAAGACCCTTCCATTATTGACATCTTCGTGACTACATGGAAAAATAACGAACTGGTGGAATTTTGGGGATTGTTTTACAGCAATAGATAAAAAAGCAGCTGAAAAAGCTGATTAAAAAAAGCAGATTTAGTAGATGAAAGACAATTGTATATTTGACAGAAGCATTTCAGTTTTTCATCTATCTAGTTAGGATAGAAAAACAGAATTTTTCGCAAGTGAGACCTGAGCACTGATGTGCATTGCTCAATTCAAATCTACTGAGTTTTACACTAATTTCCTTTTGAACCTCGTTTTAGGAAAATAGCTATATTCCTCTTTAAGTGTATCTTCACAACTTCCTGTGGTTATTATGAACTTGCAACATTATCTCTTATCTGGGGAATGCTAACCATGATAAACAAGAAAATAATCAGGGCCAAATGTGAGTTTTGGCAGTTGTTTTGGATTTTCAACAGTTGGTACATGAGGGATGTGCACAGATCAAAATCCTGGAGGCTCTGTAAACATTGTAGCCCAGAAGCTCATATGTATTCTGAAGCTTTTATTTTCCTTTGTGAACACAACCTGGTTGGCAGTGATTAGTGGTTGTTATGATTTCATCCAGAAACCACTAACTGCAGCTAAAAAAAAAAAAGTAACAAATTCACATAATTCACACAGAGGGTAGTATGTTAACAAAAGCAGTAACTGTTTAAAGTTAGCACTTCTCTTTTGCAGTTCCAACTGAAATTTTCCTCTATATATCCCCATAAATATATGTGTGTACAAGCACAGAAATAAGTGCATGGAATCCTCAGCTGGTTGGGCCACCTGAGATCAGGGTATCTGAGGTGTCTGACCATGGTCTGGGCCTGGTAGAGGGATCCTGTCAGGACACTCCATGTGACAACAGAGCAGGTCACCAGTGAACTGCCTGAAAAATTAGTTTACTGAAATCAGTGGCTTTATTTTATCTCTGTTCTGGAAAGGGCTGAAGATATCTGGACCCTACTAGAAAGAGCAGACCAGACAAAAACTGCTTTTAACACAAGAGAAAAATTACACAGTTCTTGTCTGAAGTATGTGATTTATCTGGTGTGACTTTAAAAGGTCTCTGAAACTTTTCTCTGTACTCCTTTAAAAAATGAAGATTAAAAGTTGTACTGTGTTAGCAAATGGGTTCTTCTCTGACCCATACAATACCTGTGGTGACACTTCAAATACTGTTTCAGGTGAACTGGGGCCAGTTATGACTGAGATAAAATACTTGTTTCCTTGGATTATGTATTTCTTGAACTATGTGTTTCTTGGACCATGTATTTGTTGAATGATGAATGTGTGAAGGGACATATAAAAAAGCAAATTCTCCTCTAAAGGATAATGCCATTATCAACTGAAAACTAAAAAAAAAAACAAAGAAAACCCAAAAAAACCCAGAAAAACCAAACCCCAGCTGTTTTCAAAAGAGTGAATTTAAAGTTTTTAGTGATGTATTATTATACTGAGAGAACCCAGGCTATGTACTTTGTTTTCCCATATTTCTGAGCAGGGGTAAGAGCCAGTTTACCTTAGACTTTTCAGAATGAACACAAGACTCATCAGTGTTTTATGCCCTCAGCAGCACCAAGTGATGGGTTGTGTGTGTGCTATTTGCAATTGGGACATCTAGGCAGCATCTGGCTTTGACTTATCTGGTAGCCTATGTTCTAAAGAGGAAAAAAAATTCATGTAAAATGGTTGCATTTACACAAAGGCAGCACTGGAATTGGCTTTTTTATTATTATTATTGTCATTTGAATGCAATGAGGAGCCTAACTTATCTACAAGAAGTCGGCATTATTTTACTAAATCAGCTGTTAACTGATTGTGTCTGGCAGTATCAGGTTCATGCTTCTCTTTTTCCCTTGCTATCTTTTAGGCAAGTCAATAATCTGTCCTCTGATTGTTAAAAGACTGCAAATCACTACACTTCTGTTATTTACCACTCATCTGAAACTCCCACCCACTACTTATTCTCTTCTGTGTATTTAACTCACAACTACCCAGCGTATATGTCAAAATAGTTTTTCACATTTTCTTTAAACAGCAGCAATTAATTGCTGTGATTCTACGCATTCCAAAAAAGCCCAGAAGGTATAAACTCAGACTTGCTCACATTTGCTATGTGCATGCAGCAGATTGTACTGACATCTTAGCAACACAATTAATTGGATCTATTTCTTAAGTGGCTTTCACTGTAGAAGGAATATCTGAATTAGAGGAATGCCTTCTGGTTAATATGATGTACTTCATATTTTCTGTGTTCAGTGTTGCTATAATTGAAAAACTGGTATTCAAGGTAATATGATACTGATACAAGTGTAAGGGACACTTTGTCTTGCTGTTATATTAGTGTAACTAAGACCTTTTGAAAAAAATTACCAAACCTGTTGATCCTATCCAGATCAATATTCCACTGTTTGACTTTTATCAGTCAAGGTTTCTAGGCTATTCAAGTGCATGAATTTGTTAGATAAACTAATAGTGCAGAATGGGGAAATACTTCTATACGTTTATTGTCATTCAGACTTACAAATGTCACAAAACAGCACAAGGTCTTTGTATGAGCTAAACGTGCCAGCCAGCAGCACACACATCAGAATCCTGGCAAATGTGTGATTTCCAAGTTCTGGGAAGACTTTGTAGCCTTTGATTTCCAGAAACACTGCCTGGCTTACCAAGAGCACAAACTGCAGTTGCTGAAACCAGTGCCCAGCTTCAGCTTTTTTCTGTCTTTAATCACTGGAACACCGTACATGGGAAAGACATTTAGATGATGAAAGGATCCTGTCTTTTGAATTGGCAGTATATTTAAACAGAAAGAAAGCAGAAAATTAGTTTTTCTCTGGTCTGTTTGTTGTGTATTTTCTAAGAGATAGTGGCATTAAAGGAGCATTTGCCTGAAGGCCTCAGATGAGATCACTGCTCCATTGTGTTCATCTCTGCAGGTGCCTACACAAGAGAAATATGCATTTTATTATTATTATTATTTTATTTCCCCCCCCAAGGGTAAATCGTCACACCAAAAGGAAGAACAAAGACTATATAGAGACTGAAAAAACATCCTGTGGAGATGGTGTCAGGATCAGGAATGGAGTTTATGGGGTGGGCACTCCTGGCCACCAGGACAGCAAAGCTTTGTGATGACCATGAGAGCTGGGGAGGTTTGTGAGTATGGCTGAGCTGGGCTTGGTTTGGTTTGCAGCTCTGCACCAGAGCAATCATCTGGAGCTCTGGTCTGAGCCAGTGCTGCTATCAGATTTAGGCTTTCACATTCCTCACCTCCACTTAGGATTCACACAACTGCTCTCTCCCTTTTGCAAAATTCAGTAGCTGAGACCTGTCTCTGTGGGCTCCCAGAAGGAACGTGGTGGCTCCGAGGGTCGTGGTTTCAGCGAGGGTGTGAAGATGTTTGATGAGGTCTCACAAGGAATGCTACAGGGCCAGGAACTAAATGGGAATGTTCCTCTTCATGTGACCTTGTGCCTGGGTGGCACAGCTTTGCAGCCATCAGTCCTGGAAGTCCTTCAGGCCATGGAGGCAGTAGGTAGAATGATTATTTGGGAGGACATTTCTGATAAAAATTGCTCATTACCGATATATATCTATAAAAAGACATTTTTATGGCCAACTGGCATTTTTTAGCAGTAAACTGTTCACCATAAAGATTCTGATACTCTTTGTTTGTGGGATTTAGCCTTCTTAATCAGAATGTCTTGCTCTTCTGTGTGATTCCGCAAATTGCTAAACCACCCTTCCATTTTGTTTTTATAATTCCACTGTAAATGTTTCCAAAAATCCTAAACAACAAAAAGTCAACAAAGCAAAACAGCCCTATGCTGCTTTCATTTAAATATTTCTTAACCAAGCAGATTTCCAGTAAGTAGAATCCAGAATTATTTTGTTTTAGGAAAGCAAAACAAATCCATGAACTAAATAATCTCTTGTTTTCTCTCCAATTTATTGGGTTTTTTAAGTGACTGGGAGAAGTCTTAAGCCTTGCACTTTCCCTGCAGTGAAAGGGAGTTCAACCATTTGGAGGAAAGGTGTTAAGCTGATGGCAATGAATTGCCATTTGCATAAAATAATTTATATACATGCATTTTGGGGTAAAAGTGGAGCCAAAGCTTAAAAGAAATCTGAAGATATTTCTGAGACATGCATATCTTTGAATACCCAGGCCATTTGTCAGCGAGTTTAGTTTGTGTATTTTATTTTAATTGAGCCAGACTAAAAGAATTTGTTTTAGCAGGGAATTTGTTTCCTAATGAAAGAATTCCAATCCTGTTACCCTACTGACCATCAGACATAAATTTTATGTTTACTCAACATTCGGTATCAGTGGGGGAATATCCAACAAAATAAAAAACAGAAAGAAGGCAAAAGGAATCTTCTGGTCTTTTTCAACATGTGAACCCTGTCTTCCACTCTGATATTCAAATAAAGTAACAGCGGATGTTTAAATAGAGATCGCAATCCCAAACACTCTTTGCCTGTTTGTTTAATTACATTTCTGGAAGGTTGCAGCTCTCCAGCAAATCTGGACTTTGTTTTTATAGGCTTCTCGAATTCTCTGCTTACTTTGACCCTGCAGCTTCGATTCAGTTCAATTGTTCAATACAGGGCAAACCCAGCCCCCCTCGCAGAAGCAAGTGCCAGCTCTGCTCCTCAATTCCCTGGGGACAGAGCGGTACAACAGGATTTTCCTCTTTATTTTCACATTCTGAACTTTGTGTTACAGCCCACAGTAGTTTTTTACACACACAGCCTGGTGTCTGGAAGGTGATTCTTGTCACTCAGCACTGTGCAACACAGAGCAAGCACCTCTTGCCTTTACCTGCTCCTGAGTACAGTGGTAGCAGCAGCTGATCAGTCCCTTGATATGGAATAATTCAGAGGGCTGATCTGCAGAAATAGCCAGAAGTAACTTTAAAAACAAACAAACAAAACCAAAAAGTTAAACTCAGGGATCTTCACATTCAGATTTTGGTTTAGGACATTAAATATGAAAGCTTTCCATCACCTTATATGTGTATACTTCACACTCACAATTATACCTGTATCTCACTGTAATTAAGTTCACTAGCCCTCCATATATTTTTCTTCTTTCTTCATCTGCATGGGGCTTGTCACTTTATCCTCACTCTCGTCTAAAGGTTCTTACAGTTCCATGGGAAGGGAGACCCTTTTATGTTAAAAACACATATCTAGATCTTTGTAAATGGTGTACATGTTTCCTGCTGAGGTCTGAGTAAGCTTTCTCAAATAGAGTCTATTAGCATTTTAATAGCATACTCACACTAGGAAGTCTTTTTGTTTCACTAGGCAAATATGAAAATATTCTGTATTTGCAAAACAGTGATTCGATGCCAGTTACCCATCAGATATGATCCACATCACATGGAAAGTCAGGCCATCATAAACATCATAATATTGCATAAACATTAACAAGGAATAAATAGCTATCAAATTATATACAAACCTCTGTTTACAGATCCATACCCTGACACCTCTAAATAGTTTCACAGTTTTGCACTCTATCCTTATATTTGAATTGCAAACATTGGTAAATGTTGATGTCTCAATAGTTATAATGCAATTTAACACCTCACTATAGGAGCATACACACATTTTCAAAGGTAGTTGTGGGTTTTTTTAAATCTCCTGGGCAAATATTCTCCCCCAGATTGTCTTACCATCAAATAATTTTATACCCACGAGATCATTTTTATTCCCCTTTGCCCACACAGGGAAAGATTGTGTTTTAAGGGAAAGATCACCCAGGGAATTGCCTCTATCTGATTCCTTCTGGGAATGGATATGAAAAGGGAAGTTCTTCAGTTTTGCAGATACTCTTGTCCCATTTCTCAGTATCAGGGCAGACTTTTCTTTTGCCCAAACTGCTACAGCCCTGCTCTACAGTGCAGATATAGATGAGGAAGAGAGTGGCATTTTTGTATCTGAAGACAAGACAGGAAATCATTGGCTTTGTTGCTGCAGTCTTTGGTAGACACCATAAAGGTTGCATTTGTTTCTTGAGACTTCTTTGTTCCAGACCCATTTAATGAATAAACTCTTTTGCTCGTAGTCTGAGCAAAATAAGCAAATCAGCTAAAAATACCTTTTACTTGCCTGTGATCTAATGGCACAGAGCCTTACGATTTATATATACTTAGAAGATGAATCAAAACTCTGTTTTCCTGTGTCTCTAATTTGTATGAAAAGATATAATTTCTATAGAAAAATGCAAGTCTTACTCTTACAGTCTGATTCCCCAAGCTCAGCTCTGCTGTAGGCTACACTCAACCTTGAATCGATTGCTGAAATAGAAAGGTCCTAAAAGCCATCAAAGTAACAAGTTATATTTTGCAAAAATGACAAATAACTTTGTCCTCACAGAACATGGAAACAACTTTACAAGCAAAGCAATAAAAAAATGCATTGTTATTGCTTGAGTATATTATAACCCTCATTTGAATAGAATCTCAGTCTGGTTTGAAATCACTCTGTGCATATGTTATGGAAAGTCTAGAAACATTTTGTTCTTTATTAATGAAGCATGAAGAAAATGATACTGAGCATATTTTGTGAGAAGTTTCAGCTTCCTTATGCATGCTATACATTAAGTCTTCCCTAATTAGATTTTTGTAGGTTTAGAAGCTCAAGAAGGACAAGCACACATGACTATTTCTATAATCACATTGGTTTTGCCCCCTAAGACATTTTCTGTTGTTTGGCACACTTCATTTTATGATAACTTTTCTGACAGCTGAATAGAGACAGGGGAAGAACAATTAATCTTTTTTTTGCTTGCAAATATGGAAAGAATAATTGAAAGCATGAGTGTTCTGGGGCTAAAAAAGGTGGCTTTTTGCTTAGCCCTATTTATAAAAGTGTGATGCAAAGAGGAGTGTGGGACGCCTTAGAGAGTGCAAATTTGTGATGTGTGTCAGTAAGGATGCTTGAGGCTCTCTACTTCACCCTCCTGCAAGTCCAGAGAAGCTGTGGAAGTGTGGAAGCCCCATCCCTGGAAGTGTTCGAGGCCAGGTTGGACAGGGCTTGGAGCAACCTGGTTTAATGAGAGGTGTCCCTGCTCATGACTGAAGGTTGGAACGAGATGGTTTTTAACATTCTCTCCAACCCAAACCATTCTGTGATTCTGTGATTCTAAGACAACCCCCCTTCAGCATCACAGCAGGGAGAGCTTGCCATGCTGGTGAGTCTCTGTTGACATCCTCTTTTGTTTTTCCCAAACTGTCAGCTCTTCAGGACGATCTCTGTACTCTCTGGCAGGGCTGGTGGTGCATTGCTGAGCCCCTTGAGACCTCTCCTTTGCTAAAGTGCCCACTGACCAAATACTGAGGCTTTGACCCCAAGAGAGAAACCTAACTAAAGAGAAAGCTGGCAGCTTTTCCCCTGAAGAAACCAGAACATTTCTCCTGTTACTCCTAATGTTTTTTTGTGGTGTAATGCTAAAATAACAGGAGCTTTGATGTGATACAGGCCAGGCCCGGTATTATTGTCAGCAGTTATAATTTGGCAAAAAGAAAACTCTGCAGTGTAGTTGTTCCAGACCCCATTTCAAGCCTTTAGAAACATTTTGGGGGGTGAAAAGCTTTAATTTAGTCTTCTCAAGAAGGAGAAACTTTTCTGCTGCACAAGGACCAGGACAGTGAACTCTGTGCAGTGACAGAAACCAGCAGCCGTGTTGGGGCCACTGGCCAACTTCTGCAAGAGCCCTGCTGTCCCCTCTCACTGGGCTTGGACAGTTTGGAATTGCCATGTATGGTTTGTGTGCCTTTCTGTTTAACATGTAATCCCCAGAAACTTACGGCTGTGTTTGTAATTCAAACTATAATGAAAAAGGAAATTAAAGCCTTTCTAATTTATCAAAAGAATGAAAATTGCATTGAGAAAGAAGGGGGGAAAAAGAGTTTTCACTCTTTTGGGATTTGAGAAAATTAGCCCTGCAGTATTTTTTTTCCTGAAGAAAAGGAGTATTAGATATATTAACTTTATTCTTTTGTCCTTTCCTCTTCAGTGTTCTAAATTCTTTGTATTTAGGGAAAAAAAATGCTGCTATCCAACTCTTAAACTTTATTTCTCATTTTATAGTATTTTAATGCATATTCTTTGTTCTGCAGAGTATTTTCTCAATAAGTGAAGCAGGTTTCTTACAGATAAAAATAATTGTTCTATAAAAAGCAACAGAACTAACACACAATTGACCTGTGTGAAAAACCTTCACATTTGTGATAGGCAGGAATGTACATATGTGCATATTTTTGTATATGAGCTATGTTTTAAGACTCTAATTAAGCTAGTACTTAGTATTGGTATCTGCAAACTTTTTTCAGATTCGTTGACTGATAAAAATTTAAAATTATCCCCCGAAAAGAGTGGAGGTTCGGATCCTTGAGTGCTGAGTAGTAAAAACGACAAGAGAATTTTAGGACTGTGAGTTTTAAAATTGGTTATTCCCCTTCATTGAATGTTTTCTAGCTCTTTCATTCAGGCAGGTTTATGGTTTATTATGTAGAAAATATGGGAATACAATGTTTGGCTTTGCAAGAATAGGATGCTCTTGCTCCTGAAGCTTCTGGGCTGCTGCTGCCCCCGGCTCAGGCACCTCTGTGTGCAATGGTCCTGGGGAGCTAAAACCTGCATGTACAGGGGAGAGGGAAAAAAAATTGCTATCCCCACTCAGCTGTCAACAAATGGACACTGACAAATTAAAGGACTCTCCCAAAAGAAATTTGTAGAAAAACTGAAGCTGGAAGTTGGTCTTCCTGAAGCCAGAATTGATGTCTCTGCCACAGGGACGATCAGCGACCATTAGGAGCAGTGTGACATGTAAATAATTCTTGTATTTATATCCTCAGTGAACTGGACCTGGAGAAACCTTTCTCCTCAAGTACCCTATACCTGCTCTATTTTGTTGTGCTGAGATCTTTGGAAGGTGAGGAGAAGTGAGGAAGGGCAGTTAAGTAGTTGGTGTAGTTGATAGAGGTGTTAAGGGGGCCAGGAGAATGAACGACCTTAATAAAGCAACAGAAAGCCTCTTCAGGCTGAACACAAAGAAGGTGACATGTCCTGTAGCCAGACTCTAAGAGGTTTCTGTGGATGCCTTCAAAATTATGACTGCTGAAGGAAATAATAGAGACTGTGGGCGTCTCAGTGACTGAGGGGACTTTACTGGAGAAGAACAGGTCACAAAATAAAAAGGGCATGACTGCTAGAGAAGAACTTGGCTGTTTGACAGGACAGTGGGGTGGTCCGAGGCAGGACAGAGCCAGGGCATTGGGCTGGGTGTTGCTACAGGTCCTGTCACCAAAAAGGTATTGAGCCAAATCAGCACGTCTTGGAGATAATACACCGGACTTGATTGGGCCACTATTTTTATGAGACAGTTTTCAGGAAACAGGTCCCAGTGATAGGAAAGAGATGAAGTGTATCATAGAAATTTAGTGCATATAATCAAAACTTTTATTTCCTCATTTTGGAGCTGGGAATTTATGACCAGAGCTGCCAGGAGGAGGACAGCAGCTCTGCATATGAAGTGACCTTTGCAAACCTGGCTTTGAAAGTTTGCTTTTGGAGGGTATGGAAGAAATTTCTGTTTTCCACTGTTGGAAGGAGGGAGGAGTGTTCTCTGATTGGTACTGTTTTATCAAGAGGCTCCTTTCCTTAGTGCCAGGTTGGTATTTAGCAACTTGTTTCTCTAGCCTGTCTCACCACAGGACAGCAGGAGTGGTTGGGCATTGAGGAACTAAACAGTGGGACTGGTACCCTTTGGTTGGCACGAGCAGGACTGTTACCATTCCTCTGATCACTGCCTGGGTCCCTTCATGACACTCTATGTAAATGATGGATCTTTCCTTCGTGTTCCTTGCTGTGCTGTGCAAGCTTCCTACCCCGATATGAATATTGAAACACAATAATTCCAGTGTGAGCTGCAATAGATGTTGGGAAAGCTGAAAGGTGGGTTAGGAGTTTGGCTGTGAGGGAAAACCTGAGCAGCAAGGTGATACTGAAGTAACTGAGAGTGAGGATGGTGTGCAAGCCTGTGAGAGCAATGTCTGCAGAGAGAAGGTTTAGACAGTGCAATCTCTGAAAAGCCAGAGCAGGCAGCTGAGGGAGGTCTGCGAGGTGATGGGTATCACCCACTCTGGATAAACTTAATCTCAGTGCTAGTACTCTGCTTTTAAGTGCTTGCTGCTTCTGTACAGAGCTTAAAAGACAAATGAGCACCACCAACAAAAAAAGCACAAACTGTGGAAACACTTGCATCTGCATTTAAAAATGTGTTGCAGTATGCTCAGGGAGGCAGCACAGTGAAGGTGGCAGTGTGTGGCTGAGCGTAGGATGGCAGCTGAATCCTGGGAGCAGGGCAAAGCACAGAGCCTGGGTCTTTGTGGGAGATGCATGTGGAGATGGGAGCGTGTGCACTGAGGGAAAGTACACCTGCAGGAATGAAACCATCTGAATAAAGCTGTTAACTTAAAAACAAATGGAATATCGAACTAACCTAAAAGTGACATAATAGAAAACAGTCAGGGACCATAGCACAATTTAAGTGGCTATTTTTAGCTTGTTTTTACTAATTGCAAAGGAGTAAGAAAAGGAGGTGTAATTACAAAGAAAAATGTTCTTGATAAGTGGAATAAGCTTTTTTCTGCCTGGTATCTCCTTCAGAGGAACTCATACATTTATTTCTAGTGTTTTTCTAAGGGTAAAAGAGTAGGCTTACTAAATAGATAGTAATTGGTATGAAATGGGCAGCCAGTTAAAGCTGAAAGCACTTGTACCCACTTCCCTCTTCATTATGTTTTTTGTGTCATGTAGATGGCAGAAGTGCAGTAGCATGACAATTTACTTGATTAAAAGTGACATTGTAAATATAGTCAAAGGCAATTCATATTAGAAACTATTTTTGATAAGAAGGTTGTCCTCTGTCATGTTATTAGCCTTCACGAGATGAAAGACAATGAAAGCCTAATTTGCATATAATTCCTCTTAGTATTTTTTAATAAGGTTTTGTGTATTATCCAGCTATGGGTTTTGATTTGCACAGATGGAATGAAGTGCTGGAACATTTTCAAAAAACGTAAATGGAAGGTTTGTATTTCGGTTTCACTTTTCATTTCAGCAGCGGTCGTGCAGGCAGGGTGCAGTAAAGAGGAGGTCAAGAAAATATCCATGAGCTATACAATGCCCTCAGACCATGCTCAGGTCTCCCACTGATTTCATTGTCTGTCTCTTGGCACAGGAATTACTGAGCCAAAACACAGAATTTATATTGCTGTCCCCAAGGCTGTGTTCTTATCAGTCTTTTGGGGTTTGTTTTTTTTTGTTGTTGTTTGTTAGGTTTGGTTTGGTTTTTTTTGTTGTTGTTGTTTGGGGGGGGTGGGTTGTGGGGTTTTTTGTTGTTGTTTGTTTGTGGTTTTGGGGTTTTTTTGTTGTTGTTTGGTTGGGTTTTTGGTTGGTTGGTTGGTTGGTTGGTTCTTTTTTTCTCTTTTAAAAAAAAAAGCAAACCAGAACGCCCCTCATCCCCCTCAAAAAACCCAAAACTGATTAACCAAATGCAAATTCCCATGCATGCTTCAGAGGCTCAGCTATTCCAGACAGTCCAGCTTCCCAGGATCATCACGAAGAACTAAATATTAATCGTATTTCATGTACTATTAGAGAGAGTGAAACAAGTAATATCATTGTCTTTGGAAATGGTGTTTGTGAGGCCACACAGCAAGTGTCTCATGCTCTCTTCTACAGTTTGCTGTTTATTAGTCCAAGGACAGATTTCCCTGACTGCTAGCACTTCTAATCAAATTGGGAAATTTTAAAATCAAGATAATGGATGTGAAGTTGGAACTCACGTTAGAGAGAGGCACTGCCAAATCTCTTTCTTTCTTCCGTGTTGACTTGGCAGAGATAAAAGGCATAAAACCTTTGTACCACCAGGAATATCAGATAATTCTCTTCCAGTTTTAAACTCTGGAAGTGCACAACTTATGTATATATACTCAAGACTTTTAGCAAAGAAAGAACAAATCAAATTTTCCATGACATAGCAGGTTACTCACTCTGCAACAACTTATTGAATGGACTCACTCTGTTTCTCTACTCCCTACAAACCAGTCAGGGAAATTAATTCTATACAAATCTACAACCAAAATACAAGAGAAAACAACCAAACAAAAGGAGATCCATTTTGATGTTTGAATGGATAAGCCAACATAAAAAAAGATACTCAAGGAGAAGGTCTATCTAGTAAATGAGGACCACTGTTACACATTTTCTGACTTTAATCACACTTCAGAGGAGGCTGTTGCTCTTTTCTTTAAGGGGTCCCTGCCTCTCATGACTGGCAAAATTTAGGTATGAGTTTGGTGGGACACAGGGGAATGGCAAAGTCAGCAAAGGATTAAACAAAATATGACCAAATGCAGAAGGCAGACTGCAAGGGCAGCAGTGCCTCATGCTAACTGTGCATTAAAATGAGTGGGGGAAAATATAAGTGTTCCTGAACAGCTGCTGCTGGACGACAAATACAACGTCCTGTGAGAACAGCAGTGCACCTCTTCAGTGCACAGTTCCAACACCACCACCTGCTGTGGTCAGGGAGGTTGAATTAAAACCCGAACAAGAGGGAAAATGACTATTTAGTATGCCCAGATTTCAAGGCATTGAGGAAGGATAATACCCAAGTCATATCTGTTGGGCAGAGACCAGGGAAGGGAGTTTGTTGGTAAGACAGCATTAGTTCCTCACTTACCATCCCAGAGGAGATGCTTCCAGCCTTTTGGTTGAGCACAGCAGCCTCAAAATGTCATTGCCCATGATTGCTAAAACAAGCCATCTCCTGAATTTCTTCCCTATTTTTATCTTGGGCTGCTTGCTTCCTACCCTGATATGAATATTGAAACACCATAATTCCAGTGTGAGCTGCAATATATGTTGGAAATGCTGAAAGGTGGGTTAGGAGTTTGGCTGTGAGGGAAAACCTGAGCAGCAAGGTGATACTGAAGTAACTGGAAGTGAAGATGGTGATAAAAAGGAAACCAAAGAGGAAATTCAGGCTGTTCATACCTAGAAAAGCTGATTGACAGCAAAGAGTATGACAGCACAGTATGAATTTATAATGGAAGACCACTGAAGGACTGGACTAAAGACTGAGCAAAATGGCTTATTTTGGGATTGTCAAGAACACAAGAGCACGGAAATATTTATCAATCAATGTATTATTTTGAGAAATTGTGAGGGAAAATGGTAGGCCATGGGAGGATAACTGGTTAGATGGGGCTGGAGAAGAGGAAGAATTGCAGTGGAAGATGCTGGAAAATCTAAAACACTGAGGATGGTGTGCTCCAGAGTTTGTCAGAGTAGGACTCAACTTCTGCACGGAAAGACTTCTTGCATTTCCACAATTCCCAGTTTGTATTTGCAGGCAATGGTACCAGGCATCTGGATCTCTGATCTTTGCGGAGCCAGAAACTTTGAAGGCACTGAATTACTTCCTATCTGCTGGAAAATCATGCCCATTCTCACTTCATGAATCTACAACAGACAGTGAGCTCCTTTATGGCATTTCTGTTTACTCCAAATATAATGAGGCTCTGTTGATTTTTTAAGCTCCCGTTTCTGAAGCCAGAGCATAACAAGATCTTGCTTGTAAGCTTAGATCCTCCCTCTGAAAGGGAGCGTGTCATTTGAACAGGAAACTCTGCAAAAGGGAAATAAGTGTTTCCCAAATGAGTACCTGTGGAGAGGGAAATGCTAATCCCCTCCATCAGCTCTGCAGCCCCAGCCAAACACTAAGTGTGTGCGACACGGACGTGAGGGTGGTTTGGGCTGATGGGGGGTTTTGTGGTTTGGGTGGGTTTTTTCTTCTTCTGTCAGCACCACTATCCTTCCATTTTATACAGGGTATGAAGTGGCACAGAGTAGATATTATCCAATAGTAGCAGACGTGAAATAAAATGAAGAGAAAAATCAAGAAACACAAGCTTAACATGGACCAGGGGGAACACACGTGGTGGATCTTTACATTTAGACCTTCTCAGTTATTAAATCACCCTCTTTCTTGTCATAATGAAGGTTCAGTTCTGAGAGTTAATGTACAGCTCATGCCTACACCCAGATGGAAATGCAATACATTTTGATAACCATATGGTACAACATGAAAGATAGTCAAGTATAAAGATTATAACAACCCTGAAATTAATTTAGTGTTGAGCTTGATCTAGATCCCACTAAAACCCAGTGTAAACTCTTTCAATGACATTTGGGTCAGGTCTTTCAGATCTTTCTGTGCTCTTTGTGTGTGACTTAAGATTGTATGTCAAAGGTCAGCATAGCTGAGCATAAATAATAGATAGCTTGAAACATTTGCTCTCTTTAAATCTGCTCAGAAATCACCTTTTGGGATTTCAAGAGGTTTTTTACTGGTTTGCTCTCCCTAAAACAATAATTAGATAATGTTATACTTGCAGCTGTAATTTGTGCTGGCAGTAATGAACAGCCAAGTGTTCTTTTATGAATGACCAGGTGAGACTGATCTGAAAATATAGCATTTAAATATAAGATAAAGCACAGCAATTATAGACTGGCTATGATCCTAGAGTAGTCTGTATTCTTTTCAACCAGGAAAATAGCACTGGTTATCTAGAAAGCAGGCAATTTTTCCCTAGGTTTTGGAATACAAGTCATTTTCAAAAGACCTTGGATCCTTTCTAAGAGCAAGTTGTGGTGACAAAAACACAGGCCTTTAGAAACAAAAGACAAAATTGTACAAGTGAAAGCGATTGCCAATAAAGAGACATTAGCTGAGTAAATATTACCACCAAACTCCACTTAATTAAATGGTTTGCTAAACACATGCAAGTACTTTTATAGACACCAAATGTGCAGGGGAATGCCAACTGACTTACTGGATTCTTGTTTAGCATTTCCTGTTTTCTGGTCTGAAGCGTCTGAACAGAGCTGCTTTATTGCACTTCCTTGAGATCTGCTGAATGCCAACGTTCATGGGCCACAGTGTCAGTACCAAGCAGACGTGAAAAGCACAGCAATCCTGGAGCAAAATGTGGGTTTGCTCTCCACAAGGCCCTCAGCAACACCTTCTATGGATTCACACAGATGGAAACACTCTTTCTGTACATGCTTCTGCATTATTCTGAGGTCAAAGCTATGGATGTCTGCCAGGTCCTCCATCTCTAACACAACAGCTCCTGTTAATAGTCTGTATCTCTCTACTTAGCAGTTCGTCCTCTCTGAGTGTTGCAGAGCAGCAGCCTGTCCCTTGAAGAGGAACGTCCATTTGGTCCTGCCATGTCTGGGAACCACCATTCCTGCATAGGTTGCAATGATCATGGCAATTCTTTTTACCTGAAATATCTCCTGGACAGAGGTTCCCTCTTTGTTTTTGCCTCCTGTCTGTTTTTAGCCTGTCTCGCCCTGTCTTCCCAGCCTTCTCTGACCGGTGTAGCCGCTTGTTCAGAAGCAGCTGCCTTGGACAGAAGCCAAATTTTTGACTAAGAAAGATCAATTTAAATGGATGTTCATCAGGGTTTAATGATCCTTGTTAGCTCTGCGCCAGGGGCAAGATTGTCTCCTGACACCTCTGTGGGTATTATCGCTATGCAGAGGTAAAAGCAGGAGAGATCTTCATCCAAAATGGAGTTTGCAGGTTGACACAGAGTCCCTGCTAATCACATCTTACCCAACTGCCTGCAGACAGATTGCCACCTTCCACATATTTCTATCACAAGGTGTTGAAGGTCATTGCTTATTCTCATCCCTAAAGGGGATTCAAGTTGTATTATGGGCATTTATTGTTCCTGAGGATTTCTAGTTTTTATTACGGATGCTTGTAATCAATCTGCATGTTATCTTCTAGCTCAGCGAGTACCAGAGTTTGCTCAGGCTGTTTATTTCCAGAGAGCAGACAGTGTACCTACCACCCAAAACACACAAACAAATTCATTCCCAGTAGGATCATAACCTGCAGTTCATGGAGTCAATTTTTCTGCAGTAAATTCAGTGTTCCGTGGAGTCTCATTAATGCACATTTTTAAAATCTGCACAGATGCCTGAACAGGCAGTGGGAACCTCAGAAAATCCAACCTTTAGTTTTGTATTCAGTGGGACTTGACTTTTTGCAGTATATGATAAGGTGGTGAGACTAATTGCTGTCAGAGTTGAATTCACTGGAGTTCTGCAAAACACAGATTTGTGTAGTGTGGCCATGGAAATGTTATGCTCTGTGTGCAAACGCTTGCAGATTCAAGCCTTATCAAAAGTGTCACAGGACTGGTGCTCCCCTTGAGCCTGTAAACTTTTCAAAGCTATTAACATTGTCTAATTTAAGTATCTCTACACCGAGGTCATGGTCCCTACTTCGTGCCTTTCTGCATCGGGGTATGTTCAAAAGGGCATCAGTATAGAAAGACTCCATAAAATTTGAGCAGCAAAATTGCTTACTTTGAAATCTCTACCTCCCATCTCTTCTGGAGTTTTTTTGTACATCTTGGTAAAAGAAGTGTAAGGGTACAGCAGTCCTTTTTTTTTTTTTTTTTTTAAATCAACAGTTGAAAGTGACTGCTCTGATGAGGCTCTCGGGAGTGCTCTACGTTACAAGATTGTTGGGTTTAAAACAGCTGGTGAACGTTCTGTGCCACTTAATCCTACAAGAGTTCACATTTTGCTTTCTAATCCTGAAAGACCTTTTCTCCCTCTCGGATCTCTGCTGTCATTCCTGCTGCTGTGATGGTGATCTAAGCATTGAGTGAGTAGTTCCCATCTTTGCAGGACTGCAGGTGATATTCTCGGAAAGTTAAGTCAAGCCTTAATTCTTCTGAGGGGAAAACATCATCATTCCCCATGATTAGTGGAGAATGGAATTTTCAACCATAATCTTAAGATCTGAGAGGATCAGGGAGGACTGTCCTGGTGCAGGAGAACCCATGAGCTGAGCACTGCCCTTCCTGCAGGGGCTGGCACAGAGAGTGTCAATGTGATGGGCAGAGGGGAAAGCAGAAGTCCCCAGAACAAACCTGTAGCAGGGTGGTTGGGAAACAAAAGAGAGCCTCCCCTGGGGCTTGCAGATTCATGGTGGGCATTCTCTCTCTCCTGGGACAGTCTCAAGGTACTCAGTAGTTTTTTACCCTGCCCTCCATCCATCTCAAATAAAGCCTGTGGGCTCCGTGTGGTTTTTAATTCAAAGGGAAAGCAGTGCCACAGCCTTGCAGTCTGTAAAGTCCTCTAAGATGTGACAAGTGACAGGGTGCCACTGGGTGCATTGCTGTCCTGAAGGATGACAGCACTGTCCTTTACATCCAGACTCCTCCAGGGGGGTTTAATTCCTTCTGATAAATGAAAGGCATTAAGAAACCTCTCCTGCCCTTTGAAGATACACCAAGAAAGCTTAAGAACAATGTAATGGGGTTATTATTCCCAGAGATTATCCTAAAAATATGGCTTTTAAATGGTTTGAAAGTGCACTGCAGAAAAGTCATCAAAATGTCTTGGTAATAAACAGACATTTCTCATCATACACCAAAAGAGAGAGGCTTCATTTCTCAATGGTTGAATAGTAGCATTAGAGATGAGCTACTCTGCGATTTTGTTTGCAGAGTAAATGAATGTCCAAATGTATTTTTACTGAGGAAGAGCAATCTCACCGTTGCTGACAAATAAATGCAAATGTTAGAGTCATAATCTGCTTTAACAAAATAATGCACAACAATTAAGCATTAAATTATTGATGTTATAAAAGGCAAATCAGCCACTAGGCACAGGAGTTTCCATGACTTCAACTCCAGCTAATGGAAACTCATTTTTCCCCCATTTTTGTGGAGTGTATTATAAATTTTTTTTGTCTTTTTTTTTTTTTTTGTCTTTTGAACTTTGAAGTCTATTTAAGCAAGAGCATTGGGGAAAAGTTAATTAAATTGGGAAAGTTAGCTGGCATATTTACCATTTCAGGAGACATATTGTGTTTTGGCAGTGAGAGGTGAATTGAGTTTGCATTCAGAAGAGTAACCCTGAACAGCAACAAACCACAGAGGCAAAATCTGGTTAGTGAAAAAATAGCTACAGGGCTTGTGAGGTTTACAGTATAATTTCATCTTTAAGACTAGGCAGTCTTCTTGTGTATTGATAAATAAGTATGAGAAGGCCACTTGGGGTTGTTTCTGTGGGATGGATAGCCTTTCCTGTACAAGGAAAAAGTGAAAGTTTGGAGGGATGTAGGGCATCCAGTGAGGAACTGTATTTTAAGTTTTCTGGGCAAAAGCTACAGTTTGAGCAGCTTGTAGTGGAATCTGGGGCAAAGTTGGTGGCAGGGTCTCACCAGCTGCTTTTCACAAACCTGCAAATGTGCTGTTGCCCATCCCATAAGCATGACCCTGCCTTTGGCAGGATCAGGCCATTAGTGCTAACTACTGGATTTGGGGCAGCAGCAAGGTTCAATGCCTGGAGGCAGTGGGTACAGCTATAAATCTCTCACAAGAAATAAGTAACATGTTGGGAATCTTTGACAAGTTTAGTAACTGTGCCACAACCTCAATGGGGGTTTTGTTTCTTGGAGACTTGTTTATTTTTTTTCTTCCTTTTTTTTTTTTTCTTTTTTTCCCATAAGTCTGCTAAATTATTTAGGGGCTGAATTTTAAAATTAGAAGATGTGGCATTAAAAAAGCGATGAATATTTTATGAAGGGTTCTGGGATTTTGTGGTATCAAAATACATGTTGCAGCCCTGGAGACTCCAGCACGGAGCCACATGAGCCACTCCCTCCCCTCCATCTGACCTGCAGTGCCCATCACAGCTACAGGGCAGAGCAGAGGGGTCCCTCCATCCCCCAGTGCAGGAGGGAACCCCGTGTTGCCCAAGGAACCCAAGTGCATCACCTCACATCGCATCAGACTTCAGTAGTTTTCTGTTCTGGTGGTAAATAGGAACAGAGTGTTTTGTATCAGTGGAGTTCCTCCACGTTTTTGAGAATGATTTTTAGATGGCGAATGTGGGGTTTGTTTTATAAACACAACAGGAGAGGCGAGGGGAGCCGCAAAAGCCGCTTGAGTCTGCTCCCAGAGGCACCATGGGATCAGCAAAGCTGCTGGAAAGCCCAGGGGACACTGGAGGAGCAGGAATCTGTGCAGAGATTGCAGAAATGGGGAGCACAGGTGGGTAGGGACAGAATCTTAGGAGGTTACTCTGCAAAGAGAGGAGCAGAAGGAATAAGATACATGAGTTTTCCTCGCGGACAGGTATCCCAGAGAGGTGTGTTTGTGCAGGCTGCACGCTGAAGTCTGTCTGTACCTCAGTGCATCCCTTAGCAACCTTTCAAGTCAGAGGAAATGTGCAGTAAGTACTCATGGCTACAGCCAGGTTTTCTCCAGTGTAATTTACCTGTGTTTAAATGTATGTAAAATAAGTTCCGACGACACTTCTTCTTATGAATTAGCAGGTCTTGCTGACACAAATCAGGAACTCCATACAATATTCAGCAAGCACATTAAATCTCCTTCTAACATGCAGCACGTTGAGATGCTCTTCCTTATTACCAGGAGTACTGGAGGCTGGAGAAATGCCAGCTGTCCCCTCTGATGGCAACAACGATGACACAGGCAGAAATAATTAGCGCTCTGCTGCACCGCTGGTGTGGGTGGTGCTGCTCTTCAAAGCTTCTCTCCCTTTAGGTGCCATGCGGAAATCCTTGATAATTAATCAGCTCTTGGCGACACTGCAACACTAATAAATCCTCAAGAGTTGCATTTACTGTGATGTGTAGATACACAAACCTCAGTATTGTCAGGAGGGTTGTGCTGCAGATGGAGCCTGAGCTGGGGGAACAGCACAGCCCCCCTGAGGTCGGAGGAGCTCAGAGGATGTACCCACACTGCCCATCTGCCTTTGCATGCAACGTCAGAGAAAGTCCTTGTCCTTAAACCTCAAAAAGCAGGAGCTCTCTGGGTTTCCTACATTCTTAGATTGCAAGAGTGGGGAAGAAAATATTTTCTGGCAAAGAAAGTCTAATCTGATACAGCAGATTTTGAAAGGGGATAAATTTTCACACCAGGGTACAAGCTGAAAGTTTTTCTTATGGAGCTTACAAAAATCTGGCTATTTTTTATTTATTTTCCTGTTTCCTTATTATACCCATCTACCTTTCCTGCTTTGTTTTCCATGGCAGGAGACTCCCAGCTCTGTACAAGGCTGAACTTGGTGGGATGCTCTGGCAAGAAGTTCTAGCAGTTGTCTGGGGTGCTCACCTGCAAGAGTGTGTCACTGTGCTATTTACCAGGCACTTACAGCTGACTGAACACCTGTTCTTCTTTTTTATTTTTTTTTTTTTTCAGGCATAGGTCCTTAAGAAAAGAATTTTAAGATTCATCCTTAAGAAAGAACCCATTTTCCCTAAGGAAAAGATGAAATGAAAAAAAAATTAAAAATTTGAAAAATGAAATGGAAGTTCTTCTCTGAAGGTCTGATTCTGGAAAGGGGGAACAATTTCATGCTGAGAGATGACTTCACGTGTCCCAGGACAGGTAAGCTTGTAAACTTATAAGCATGGGGAGAGAGAGCACCTCAAGCTCACCCAAGCCTGTCTTTATGGTAGCCAAGTCTGTGGGAATCCCTCATTACTTATCATTTCATAGCACCACAAAACAATTCCCTGGACTATATCAGGAGGAGGAGTTAATTTCTTTTTACCAAATTATGCTGCAATCACATTCTGCACCAGAAAATAATTTATTCCTCCATTGCAATGCTGGAGATGTTTTCTCACTTCTACAGCACCGATTTCTCTTGCTGTTGGCATATACTGTAACAAAGAGAAGGAAATAGTTTCAAATGTGTCCATCCTGCCGACATGGATTATAATGAGAGTGGAAAGCGGGCCAACATTAGCTCTCCTAGTGTCAGTAGCATAAGCCTAAGTGCCAAGCCATTTCAATTAATTATGTGCTAATAGTCTCTGGGCTGAGGCAGCGTTCAGCATACTCTATGTGTACCAGTTATACTCATCAGTTCTATTTTTTCCTTTCTGAATAAAAATTAGAACTAATCCTTCAATTCTGTGGAAGCCTTCTGTTGCATTCCAAAAGTCAATGCAGCATTTAGGCTTCATATGTACATTACCATTCCCTTAGGCCATTGTTTAGATGGCATTTGTAGGAATGTTAAACACCATTAGTATCCTGTGTCCTGCTTTGGAACCGCAAAGTCACTTCAGAGCTGTTGTGGGTAAGGTTTACAGCTACTTTGGGGCACCAGGCAGCAAAACCACCACGAGCACGATGGTAAATAGGACCCTTATAGCCAGAAAGTCATAAGAAAGATTTTTATTTTGTAAGATACATTTTCAACTTATGGTTTTTTGTTTGGGTTTTTTTTTGTTTGGTTGGGTTTTGTTCGTTTGTTTCTTTTAATGTCACCTCTTTCCCTAAGGGAATGGCTGTCTTGGTCTCTCAGGAATAGACTGATTGACAGTCCCTTGTTGCAATTAAAGGAGGGATGTCTTCTGTGGACCTTTTTCACTGTGAAAACAAATATTTTAGAAGAGCCCTGGACTGCTCTGGAGAACTCTTAGTATGATTAAATATAGAAGTGGAAGGAAAGCAAAATCACATGGTCCTGTGGCAAAGTCCCTGGAATTTTTGGTGGTTCCTCTGGTAGAAAATTGCTCTGGAGAAAGGAGCTCACAATTCAGGTCTGATTTGGAAGGATTTGGGAATTTGCCCTCTGGGTTCTGTTTTAATTGTTGTTAAGCTGTAAACATTCCCTCAACCCAGAGAGGATGGTAAATATCAAAATCAGAATAATTAAATGATTGTAAGTACTAATGAAGTTTCTATATAAGCAAAGACATTCGAAGCAATAGGCTTCAGAACCATGTCAGGTCTTTATGTCTATGAGATTGCAGCTTAAAAATGAGACACGTTCTTCTCCTACCTCACCAAAGCACAGATATTGTAAGACTAAAATATCTCTTCTGTCCAGGCAGGAGTGCACTGTAATACTCAGTATATAGAAAGATAGTAAATGTACAATAATGATGGTTATTTTGACTATTCTCTCTCTCAATTAGTATTTATCTTGAAAAGACAGTGTTCTGTGCAGGTGCTCTGAGGTAATATGTGCTGTTACCCCAAGGTGAGATTTTATTTGTAGATTTTCATGCAAGATGATGTACATGCAGCCCAAGAACAAAGTCAAGCTTTTTTCTTTTGGTGGGCCTTCCTTTATCTGTGAAGAACACTAAAAGGACTCTGGTCAAAAATCTGTGTTCCTAATCCTCATCTTTGTTCCCTATAAAATAAAGTCTCTTTGATTTTAACTCACACACCCGCCTCAAAGGCCTCATTGAGGGTACACAACCCCCCAGCACATTTTCCCATCACTGCCCCATTTATTGATGGAGAGCTGTGATTTCAGTTAAGGCTGCTTTGTTACTTGAAATGAAGATGAGTAGAGCAGGAGGACGACTGTGGAAGGTTCTAGTAGTAAATATCCAGAGACTACTATCCCTGTCAGAAGGGATGGATGTTTCAACAGCTAGTCAGCCAATTTCACGCTAAAATTAAAGTTGTCAGTCATCAGGTGGCCTGCTTGGTAGATAAGTGATATTACAGTTTCACATACCCAACCTTTTTCTATTGGTCAGAGTGTGATGCAGAATCCTTGCTGGCATGCCATTGACACATAAAATGTAGCAATTATTGCTAGCATTTTTATTCTCAAGGTTTTTTGGCACATTGAGTTCAGATTCCCATTTGCTTGGTTTAATACATGTAAACAATCCAATTTTTCATCAGTTCTGCTCAAGAGCTCATCAGTGACTGCATATGGGTGTAATCAACTAAGCATCGTTTACTAAATCCAAAGCTTAGTTCTTCATTTCCATCAGTTCTCACTTCTTTTTAAATTTCCTAGAACAGCTCCACATTTTTAAATAGCGTTACTCAGGATTCTCGTTTGTTTGTTTTACTCTTACTGATATCATTTCAGCGATTCTTTTCTTTTTAGTGCTTGAAGTGTAATTCTACTCTCCCCATGTAATTTCCTTGCAAAGCCAGATGGACAGAAATGGTCCCATGCCATGCTGAAACCCTCCATCTTATTTATACAAGATAAATCTTGCTGCTAAACAATTCTGAAGAATGTGTTCATTATATAATATCTACTGAATTTGTCATTCAACTCATTCTTATTTCATCTTTCATCATTCTGCTGCTCTTCTCTACACACATGTACTGGAAAAGGGGGGGAAAAATAAAAGCTGTAGAGAAGATGGTGACAGGAATCTTGTGAGATGGATGAATTTGTCTGCTCTGTTTTGCCCCAGCAGTGACAAGCAGATTTATTTTCTTTTTGGTCACCCTTTTTTCTTCTTTTCCCTGAAGGATACAGAGATCCCTTGGGTTAAGCAGGAAAGCTACTGGTGCCAGTGCTGGAGAGCAGAGCACAACACCTGCTGCTCTGTGTCAGGACTCCCAGCTGACTTGCTGTGCTCAGGATTTCATGTGCCTAAATACTCCTGATGAGCACCTCTGAAAATACACGCATGGAAAAAACACGTTTATTTCATTAGGAGAGTACACCGGAGGTTTTGGGAAGATGTATTTGTAGCAAGTTATCTGTGGTACATATCTGATATCTTTATTCAAGTACAGCTCTTCAAAGCAGTCCTTCAAGGGGCAGAAATTCCCATTGTGGTGCTCAAAGATGAGGCTTCAAGGCAGAGGGAGTAAAAACCCTCCCACTGCAGTCAGACATCTCAGCAGATATCAGCATTTCTCCCTCCTTCTTGCTTGCCTATTGCTGCCCTCTTATGCTAATTATGCTTCTGAAGACAGACTGTACTCCTCATTTAGTACAGTGGCAAAAAGCCATTAGTACAAAGGCAGTGGCTCATTTTTTTTACCCTTTTGCCTCCACTCTCTGTCAAAGCTTTTTAGCTCAACTTCATGTGTTCTTTGGGCCATCACCAATCTCAAAGACCAAGAGAAGGATGACCTGGGCTGTGCAGCACTAACAAAGGATCAGTCTTTCTGCTCATGCTTTCACCCCAGCCCACATGCCCCGGAGCAAGGTTGTACACCAGAACCTATGCCTGGGTAGGAGAAGCTGTGAGGGGAAATTTCCAAGAATTTTACTCTCTGCTACAGATATTTTCACACATGCCTGGATCAGCACTGTCCTTAATTGAAATCATCCTGTCCTCAGAGTGCTAATCCCATCCTTCGTGGGAGTTCCTTCCCTCCCTGTGCTTTCTGCTTGCATGTTTGTAGCTGAGTGTCACTGTTATGGGAAGTGGCATGCTGCCTTCCAGTTTTTTCTACCTCTTTCAACTGAAATATTAAGGCTTTTCCCAACAGGCCTTCCTATTTCTCCCATTTTCTGCATAAATGCTGTATAAAATACTGGGATCTCTCTAATCTGGACCCAAGTGCTTTGTGATGAGTATTAAGAGATATCTTACAAATTACAAATTATCAGTTCTATCCCAGTGGTAAAGACTTCTGCAGTTTCACTTTTTTTTCCCCCTTGCCTAAGACACTGCCTCCCCATTTTTACTAATCTTGATTTGAAAGTGCTTGAAATTCTGCTTTCAACAGCAGAAGATAAAAATGGAAAGAGAAAATGAACACCAGTTCCTCCTGTCCTGAAGGATCAGACTCCTCAGCTTCCCTTTCATTGTTACTTTATTTGTTTCAACATAATTCCTCATTCAGTCTTACTATTCACATGTTTTATTTTCTGGGCTATTGTGCAGGACTGCTGTTTCAAGGTTCACTTATAGTAGCAGTCAGGAAGTCATGTTCTGTCCACAACATTCAGAATTTCCAGTTCCCAAAGGTCATCTGTAGGAAAAGTTTGTGTAAGAAAGTACAAAAAAGGTCTGGAAATGATTATCTAAATGTGTGTAAGTGGGTCGTGGAGGCCACACAAGAATAGCCATCCCTGGTGGGTTTGAGATGGAGGAGGAAAGATGTGCTCCAGCTCATGAGTTTCCAGTAAGCAAGAGGAGTGTTGTGTCCATCAGCAGAAGTATAAACTGAGCTTGTACTTTACAAATTACTCATTTTCACCAGTCGGTCCTAAGGCCTTGATTTAGCAAATACAGCTGAAATCATTCTCTCCCAGCAGCCTCACCACCCCAGTTACAGCACAGAGCTAACACATGCCTTCATTCACTGGCACAATTAAAGAAAATACCCTGATTCCTTTGACTGCTTCTTAAAATAACTTCAAAGGGATTTTTATATGGTGAGTTTCTTATGGGGAAACACTACAACCAAACAGCAATGTGTTTTTAGAGTCTCATCTCTGAGAAGGAGCCGTGTTGCTGCATTATGATCATGGTAGAGCCTTTAGTGTGATGTTCTAGAAGTCAGGTTGAAACCCCTGGTTTGACTCTTAAATCCTATGCCTATAACCCAATAACAAACTGTTTTTGAGCAGTTTGTTATTGCAGTGATTTGTTACTTGATTGTACAGATAGTTAATACAAAGGGTTAATACAACTTGAATGCTTTATTAATGAAAAAATCATATAGTTTACAGAGCAATATGGTTGAAAATCTTTTTGCAGTAAGAAAGTAATACAGCATTTATACTGTTGGATAAGCTGGTCATGTACAAATGATAATGTAAACATAGAAACCTACCACTCTGTTAAGCTATTTCCTCTCCAATCATTATTTATGCACCTGTTGTCTAAGACTTCAGTTATTTGTTTAGTAACTATGTATTAGTAACTGTAGTGGTAAAGGTACCGTTACCTTTATGGATTGTTAGGCTTGGATCCAGCACAGAGTAAATATAGAGCTTTATCTATTCATACTGTTATTTTATCTATTCATACTGTCTTATATCACCTTACATCACTTATGCTAAGGCACAAACTACCCCCCCCCCCATCTTTAACTATGGAAAAAGAATAATAAGTCAGAGGAGCTAATGAACAGCACAGTGGAAAGTTCTTATGAGGAAACTGTGGGAAAAAAATGTGACCTTAATAAAACAGAAGTTGTAATCCTTAAGCACCATGTAAATAGTTTGTTTTTACAGCTGCTAAAAGGTTGGAGAACAGATTGAAGTCCCTAAGATGAAGCACCGCCATAAAGAAGCAAGTAAAAGACCCTCCCTAAAACACCCTAGAAACAGTGTCTCAGGAGTCACAGGAATAGGCAGGGTAGTGCTTTGGTTGCTTCCACATATGGCTCTAAGTGTCTGCAAGCTGCAAGGCCAGTGTGAGGTGAGAACTGCTACAAGCAAAGGCTGTTAAAGTGCTCAGGACCAAAAGATGTTCTTGCAACAAGGACAATGGTTAAACAACACTGAAGAGTGTTAACACATTAATACACTGCAGGTTTCTTTGAGATTCAAACATGAGAGTGTGAGGTGCATCCCACACAGGCACGGTGAATAACCCAGAGCAGTTACCATTGTTTGTACCCAAGCATGTGAGAAGGAGAGAGGCTGTTTACTCAGCGGAGTTAAAATCTATGATTGCTGTTACTGCTTTGTTTGATGAAAATTACAGAGAATTGTTTCCCAAGGCTGCGTTAGAGCTGTGGTTTGATCACACTGATAGCTGGTGCTTTAACAGCCATTGGTATTAGCAATTATTCGTAGTTGCTGGGACTGTTTGCAAAACTTCTCTTACCTCACACAATCTGTTGAGAAACAAGGCTGTTCTCTGCTAGATCTCTTGACCTGAAAAGATCTCTGTCTTTTTAAGTTTTTTAAGCAAAACTTCAGATGTATGAAACAAATATAAGCAAAAAGGGACAGTGATTTATTTGTTGGGGTTTTTTTTAAAGATTAAATTCAAGTCGACCACCTTTTTATGTACAAAACGAAGTATCTTGATAGATATGGACCAAGGTTTCTTTTGTTGTTTTTCAGATTTTTTCCTTATTTGCAAAAGTGAGTTGACATTATAAAATTGCCCCTTCACTTTGACAGAAAAACTGTCTCCTGCCCAAACCTGGCTATTATCTCAATATGATGATAAGGTTTTTTTGTCATTCCATTCTTTGAGAAACAAGTGTCAGCTCACTTTGACTCACCACTGAGTCAAAATACCGGTTTGCTTCAAAGGCAGCCTGCACAGAGGCTGTGAGCCAAGCACAGCTACCCCACCATGCTCAGTCAAGCTGTGATTTTACAACAGCAATGACATGCCCATGTTAGTGGACAACAGATAATCACAGAACATTCTGGGTTAGAAGGGACCCACAAAGATCAACTCTTAAGTGAAGGGCTCACACATGGATTGAACCCACAGTCTTGGTGTTATTAGCACAAACTATAACAAGATCTGTGAATTATCCTCTGTCCCTGCTCAGAGGTTCCTGAATATCTGAACTGTGGCTCTAAGAGCTCTTCCTCTGCAATTCCAGAAATTATTTTTTTTTTTATAAGCAAAAAAATATTCAACAAGAATTTTGGGTCGGGAACACAAATCCACTGACCCCTGACTGTGTTTCCCAGATCTCCATCTCTCACCAGCACTGCCTGGTTTCACTTTCAAGGAGTTGGATCAAATAACAGTTCAATTGTCCTGCACTGAATTGCACCCAAGCCATGCTGTCAGTTTAATTAACTCTCAACTTGAAGCCTCTAATGAAGGTGCTTGGGAGCAGACAGTGGGAATCACCCAAATGATGGCAGAGTTGTTCCTAACGGGGCTGAAATGTTCTCCAGAAGGGAGTGGTGTACAGAGAATGTCTCTGCAACTCACTCAGCCTGTAACCAGCTGTGCAATCCAGAGCACACAGAGCAAGGATATCAGCTGGAAAAAGGTTACAGATGTTGGGTTGGACCTGGTACAAATTACTTTAGAGGGAAACTTCCTCATACAAAAGATGAATTTAGGCTGGAACACAACATAAACATTCTTTTTCGGTGTTTTTAGTGAATTTTGACAGCAGAGACCCTGTGCTAGCCTGTTCAATCATGTCAGATATAATCTTTAAGGATTTTAAAGGAAAGATTCCTAGAGGCATTTCCTGGATAACAACAAATCTCTCAAATGGGCTTGTACCTGCAGAACATGAATTGACTAAAACCACCAAATTCATGGTTGCTTACTTATTGACCACAGCCCATGGGCTGTTTCAGCCCCTGCTTTAGCCTGGGGAGGTGGAACTGAAGGTGTGAACTTAATTTCTTTGGCAATTCTGTGTCTGTCTCAGGCTTTTCATAGCTGATTCACACCTGAACTAAAGGCAGTGTGATGATGAGGGTGACTGAGTACTGGCATGGGTTGCCCAGAGAGGTTGTGGACTCTCCATCCTTGGAAATATTCAAAAACCACCTGGACACAGTCCTGGGCCACTTGACTAGAGGTGACTGCTTGAGCAGGAGGGACGGACCAATGACCTCCACAGGTCCCTTCCAACCTCAACCACTCTGTGGACTGCTCACTTCTGTGCTAGTGAGCTGTTCTGTTCAGTCCCCATTTGCTGAAGTGGGTCTGCTTTTAGGTGGGAAGTCTAGGGAGTAAGTGACTATCATGCTGGCAGGTGGATGGTTTTGGAAAGCCCAAATAAATGTTCCTCCAATGTAACAGAGAAGTCTCATTCTACTTTTACCTCTCTTCTTTCTCCCCATAGGGAATCAGTGTGGTGTATTCAGCCAACTGGTCACCTCTGTGAATGTAGAAGAGGGTGAATTCTTCGTAATTTTTATTTGATTCATCTTTTCTTTCTTCTGGCCACCTAAAATTCTACCGAGCAGAAGACAGCTTCCCTGGAAATGAGTCATTATAACAAACCTTTCTGTGAACAGTTTTTTGGGCAGCAGTGCATGGTATGTAGATAATTTACAGCATTTGCTGTTCAAGATTATAACAGTTTTTATTGGGCCTTCCAGTCTTGGGCAATACTATGATGCCCTTACTGCAGAGACAGTAAATAAATCAGATGTTTACCATGATGAGTCAAACATTATGACTTTTAAAAACTTCGTTTTCTGGAAGTATTTGCTCTTTGCTTGAAACATATTGTTCATCCTGACACATTTCCTAAGAAATCTGCGAAAAAACCTAAAGACAAAACAAATACAAAGGAGGAAACATATGTTTTAAAAATGGGAGACTAGTTCTTCTGAAAACATTTGTATGTTTGTCTGAGTCTCCAGATATGAGCAACTTTTTCATTTTATTGAGACAGACTTGCATCCCAACTAGATTTGACATGAATAAGTAAGAAAGACCCTCCAAAATCTGGCGCTACAGGAGAAACAACATGTTGCTGTATCCAAAACATCCAGAGGGGAATTATGCAAAGAGATTAGTCATCATCAGAGCAAAGTCTTAATTTCAAGTTCCCGGGGCTGATTTACGCTGGGCCACAGCACCAACTTCTCTTCCTGTGCGTGTTCCCTGTGCAATAGGAAAGGGCTTCTGCCTCCCTGCACCTGATGTTGGATGAGACTTGAATCTGATCCAACCCTTGACAAACATGTGTCCATCTGTGAATTGCAACAGCACAGAGCTGATCTGAGGGTGGTCCTGAAATATCAGCCCAGGCTGGTGACCAGAAAGACATGGAGCCCTGACTCAAGAACTGCCCTGTCAGCTGTGAAATTTAGTTGACCACACTCATAACAAGATCTACGTTACTGGATGGGAGTAAGCTAAACACAGTCTGAATTTCTGCATAAACTGAGATGATTCAGGTTTGCTCTGTCACAAACCTGCTGTGAACTTTCAAATATTGACTGACAGCACCCTTTTCTGGAACACAATAAAAGCTGTAATTATTAAACAGCTTGTGGTTGCAGAGGAAAGTCTAAAAACGTGACGCAAGGGTATATGGATGGCTGAGAAATTGAGAAATAATAAGAAAAAAAAATCAAATTAAAGGAACCAGAGGCTATGTTAGTTTTAAAAAATTCATGACCTTGAAAGAAATTTAGGGACGGTCAAATTCTTGAAGCAGAATTTACTGACTCTGCTAATTTGTCTTTCTGGCAGTTGGTGCTGACAACAAGCTCATAAAGTTGTACATAATTTTAGAAAAATAAGCAAAGAATAATTTAGTGTGTTCTGTAGCTTCTATTGATTATTTCTGGGCTTGAAAACAAGCTATAAAGGAGTTAATGCAATTGCTACAGGGGCAACTCCACTGTCTGTGGTCTCTGCTGCTGGAACCACACCACCATCCCTTGATGGGACTGAGCTGACTCATGGTTTACCTGGAAGAGTTTCCCATCTGTATTGCTTCTCACTTCAGTTTAACTCCCATAAGCTGCTCAGGGAATTCCCTTCTGCCTCATGATCCTGGTGGATGGCACGTTTTGGGTGTTGTGTTTTCTTCTCTCCCTACTCTGACCGACCCAGGAGCAGCCCAGGATCTGCAAGCGTGGATGGCATGAGGGCACCTGTGGGCACTCAGCCACACATAGGGAAGGGCAAAGCAAAATGAGGGGGTGTTCAACAGCCTGGGCCATGCAAGGGCTGGAAAAGAGAATTCATTGAGGAGGGGGAAAGGAAAAAAATGTTTGGGTCTCCAAATCCCCCTCAGCAGGCTGAAAGGCGTTTCCTGTGGGCTCCCTTGGGAAAGGTTGTGCTCCATGGAGAAAAGAGCTTGTTCCTACATGCTGGCAGGGGGGCACAGTGGGGCAAGAATGGCTGCAGAGAGAGAAGAGAAAGAAAGTCAAATATAGAAAAACGAAACTGAGAAAGGAAGCTCAAAGAGGGAGAAACAATGGCAGCGCTGTCAGGAGCCAACGACCCAAAGACATCGATCTTATCTGTGCAAGTAGGAGGGGATCTGATAACACACAAGGTGGTTGTTGTCTTTGCACTCTGTCCCGTGTCCTCTAATAGGTATATGTGAAACCTGCAACTCCACAGCAGGTGTTTGGGGCTGTCAGCCCAAGGAGCTTTCACTTCCCATTCATTACTGCCTGAGTGAGCTGCTGGGAAGCCACGAAGCACAAAGCAGTGCCACTCATGCTGCTGTCGCTCCTATTTTCTGCTCCATGAGCCACAGAGGAGCAAAGCAAAGCAAGAGGAGGACAGGGGAACCAGACTACCTGGACACCTCATCACAGCTGAGATTTACCCTTCTCTAAGGCAGCTGATGGAAGAGGTTATGGCTGGGTTGCTCTGCATTGGTTCCATTTGGATTTGGAGGATTCACTGGTTTGGGCTTGTTATTGAGTAGCAAAAAAAAACCTAAATCTTTATTTTCTACTGTACTGTACAAGCATTTTTGATGAGAGATGCAGGGCTGGCAGAGCCTGAAGAGTGAGTGAGAGCCTTCCTGAGCATATCCAGATGGGATCGGGCTGGCACATGCCTTTCTCACCTGCGTTGTTGCAATGGGCCATTTTGCCTGGTGTGGGGGAAACAGCAGGAGATTTCTTTCCCTTGATTAAGTGAATAATTAGATCTATTTCAGTATTTAAAGAGATTGCTAAACACTATAATTTGAAGAAAGCCAGGAGAGCTAGCTTGGGGTGACGCCAAAAGTGGTGTGTAGCCCTGAGGGTGGGAGTGAGGAACCTGACTCCAGGCTGTACCTGGGACTTTCTCAGTCTTTTTAAAGGTAGTAAATTAGGCTCTTAAATGTTGTTCTGAATGCTGAGAGCTCAGGCCCAGCCTAAGGTCCTTCATTTGCATCCTGTTTCCCAAAAAATATCTTGTTTCTGAAACTGCCCTTTAGCACATCACTGTGTTCTGCCTGTGTTTGTCAGCCAGCCTGGAGGAGAGCAGAGCAGCTGCTGGTGGCTGTTCTGTGCAGGATCAGGACCTGGGATCTTCTAGAAATTGTTCTTTGTTTTCCACCTGCAAATTAGGAGTCCCAGCACCTTCCTGCTTCAGGGGTGTGCTGCCAACTGAGGGCTGGTGTAGGTTGTGAAGTGTGAAGATGCATAAGGTAAGAGAGATATACCAATGTGTTTGGGTTTATTTGTTACAGAGTCTGCTCTCTGTATTGTTGGAGAATGAGCTAAGGCACAAAAAAAAAAAAAAAAGAAATTATAATTTAAAAAATTATTTCTGTGGAAATTACTGTTCATCTCCTGGCTTTGTGCTCTTTTCTCTTGGCCCTACCCTTCTGAGGTTTTGTATGGCAGCACTGGGCCCCTGGTCCCACCTGTGAGATTGAGCCATGACTGTGCTTACAGACTTCCTGATGCAATTTGACCTACAGGGCTTGATTTTGAAGAGGCTTTATTGATTTGTCACTTAGGAGAGATAAGCCAGGATCTCTTGCTAGTGGAGATCCTTCTGTCTCTGTAGCCTCAGCACGGCATCCGCTGCAGCCACATCTCCTACAGAGAGGTGAAAGTTGAATGTCTTTTTGGAGCAGACTCTCAGGGTTTCCAGGCCAAATCTCAGCTCTTTTCAACAGCCAGTGAAAACAAAATGTGAGCTCCTGAGGTCTGGGATTTATTTTGTTACTTGTCTGTGACTCCAGGCACAGCAGGACCTTGATCTGCACTGGGGGACCTGACGCATCACCCGAATAACAGAGGGATGGTGGGGCTGCAAAGCCCACTCAGAGGCCAGGAGAGTCATGTCTAAAGGTCAGCTCAACTGCATCTACACTGCTCCTTACTGTTGGTCCTTTTAGGTGTCCTCAGAAACACCCTCCACTGCTGGCCCCCTCAGCCAGGGATAAAACATCCAGTCCCAGGTGCAGGGAGCGCTGACCAAACTCAGCGGCTTTTCAATATCAGCTCCTGCTTCAGCAGAAGAGAAGTGTCTGATGAAAATGCAGTCCTTATGATGCATTTATGGTGTGTTGCCAAAGGGAAAAAAGCCTGAGTAAAAGCAAGGGATTGTTTTTTTTCATTTTTTTTGGACAAAAATGTTTTGAGGCAAATTTGTGTAACAGTTTCACACAAGAAAGCTGGTCAAAACTTGGAAAAGAAAACAAAGTAATTTAGTCCTTCTTTTTTTTCCAGTCCAAAATACCCCATTTTAAAATGTGTCCATGATATTTTAATTATTTTTTTCTGGATCAAACAAACCAAAAGTGCTTCAGCTTAAGGCTGAGCAAGAAAGCTTGGATTAGCCCCAAATGATGGTGTTTTGTTGTTCAGTATTTCATTTTCCTGAGGCCAGCAGCACAATCATTTGGCATCAATCAAAAAAAAAAAATGCTTTCAATTCTTTGCTCATTTGTGGTCTGATAGATCCTCCCTGCTTCCCTACCAGTTGGGTCTGTCATACTGTGGCAGACCTCCACATTTTTAGGGTTTGTGCCTTCAAGGCTACAACTGCTCTAGAATTAGAGAAGCCAGCCTTTCCAAATGCCTGAGGCACTCCTTCCCTGTCCTGCCTGATTCCAACACCCAATTTGTTCTGACCATGGTTCCCTGTGCCCCCTCATCCAGCATGGAGGAATCTCACCCCCAATACAACAAGAATAGTTCAATTTCTATTGCTGCAGGGTGTAGTAACTTTAAAAAGGAAAAAACAAAAGCCACTTCTGAGAAGTAATTTATTCCATTGTTATTTGGAATAGTAGTTGTAAAAATAATAATGATGAAAACAAATATTAATAGCCAGACAGGGCCAGTGCTAGGGGCAGGCAAAATCACTGCAACTGCTGGGAGCAGAAAGACAGCTCTGACCCAGCTGCTTTCTGTCCTGGTTAGCAGATGCCTCCTTTGCCTGTGGAAAAGCCCTGGAAAGCACATGCTGCTGCTTCAGAGAGAAAGAGAAAAGGCTGGGGGGCACCAGTGGCTGCCAGAAGTAAGATCCCTCTCACTCACCTTATGGAGGCCAGAAATTGTTGTGGCTACTTGGACATGAAGCCTTGAGCTGCTTCCCCTTATGCAGTGTTTTTCATCCAGGAGTTTTATAAACTCCCATGATAATTCCTAAATCTGAGAACAATAAAACAGAGGACACCTCAGGCTTACGTCTCAGAGCACTTTGCAAATATGTTGGTTTTTTTTAATAATTCCCTTTAACATAGGAAGTGAGGTAAAGGAAGGGTTATTTGGCTGACCCAAATGAATCTGCCAGGCCAGTGGCAAAGCTGACTGCAACATTAGTCTTCATTTACAGAGCCATGAGAGAATCCATAACTCAGTAGCAGTGTACATTTTCCCATCCTCTAGATAAGACACAGGGTAGTCCATCAAAGCATTTCTTTAATTGTACAGCAAACTGGAGGTATTACTTACTTTTGGGTGTTACTTACTCTTGAATGTTGTTTTCATGGGGAGGGGGAGTGGCAAAGGGGAAGAATTCATTTATAATGCATCATCCAAATATTAATATCAGAGCAGAGGTAACAGGTCAACCTCAACTACCTCAGTGTGCAACCTAAAGCAGGAGTACAGACCATTGTTGTGTTACGTGGTGGGGCAGAAGGGGAAGGGAGTTGTGCAATGAAGTGCAGTGTGTGATGTATAAGGGTTTTTCTTTTTTGTCCTTCCCCCCCAACACAATAAAATCTCAAGAGATGTCAGACATGGGCAGGGCAAACAGCTGATCTCTGTTTGCATTTTGGACGTGCCTCTCAGTGGGTGGGTTTTCCAAAATGTGTCTATAATTGCAAAGGAACACAAGTGCAGAAAGCTCCTGGGAGCTCAGCTAAACCACTTTTCTCAGCTGGGTTGACTTAACAAGATCAAATACATGTGAACAGGATGAGAAGTCACAGGTTTAAACTGCTGCTCAGGAAATTCAGGTTAAACGTTAAGAAAAACTTTTTAACAGTGAGAACAGTTGAATATTAATAGAAATTGCCGTGGGAGGTTGTGTACCTAGTGCCACTGGAGGCTGCTAAGCACAGGTTAGAAAAACATCTGTCAGGAATGATGTAGGCAGAGTTGGTCCTCACTTGGGGAAGAAGTATGAATTAATTGTACCCCCAAGTTCCCTTTCAGCCCAATTTTCTCTGCTTCTGCAAAGTTGCATAGTAGTGGTTGACAGATAAATTATAATATTACAATTTATTTTTCTTTTCTAAAGTATATATTTTGAGTTCTCTCTCCAGTGTAGTATGAATACAGGTTTCAGTCAGGAAAGGTCCATAAGCAAATAAATCTCAGAATTATTAAACTGGCAAGCAAGACCAACACCATTTTTTTTGAAGGGAATGACTTTTCAGCAGGGAAAAAATAAAGCCTCAAAGAAGGTGTATCAACCTGGGGATAATCACTGTTATATTAAGAAAATAAATCTAGAGTGTATCAAAAGTTCATATCTTTGGGGAGAAAAGAGAGGGAAAGAAGAGAAAGAAAAGCACAGATATCATTAGAACAAAACCCTAGAAGAGGAAAAAGTCCTAAACAAATTAAATTATACATCTAACAAGCACAAACAGACATCTACTTTCAAAAGAAATTTAACCCAATTCTTCAAAGAAACAAAACCCAGCAGTAATTAGTAAGCGCTTTTATCTCTTCTGGATTAGAGTATCCAATAAAGCTGAATTCCTAGAGGTGATGTTCCTCCTCCCCAAAATATGAATCATTAGAAGATGTTGTGCAAGGCTTTTGCTGCTTCAGCCCAATAGGACGCCACTGAAGTCGGGCAGCTTGGGCTGTGCTTATTCTGCATATCAAAAAATCAGTTGTGGCCAGACCCCGAATGCAAAGATGAGGAAAAGAAACCTGGGGAAACTGGGACTCCTCCTTTGATGTTCTGTGAGTTATAAATCAGGCCTTAAAATCTTGCTGATCTCCAGGGTTTTGACACAATACTAAAGTTTTGTAACTTCTTCAGGAGAGTGAAGCGGGAGTGTAATGTAGGAAGGAAATATGGTAAGAAATAAAATTCCTGCTTCTTTGCTTGGGTGCATGTGCCCTGACCACAGAAAGTGAAACCAGTTCCTTGCTTATAAACTGAACATCGTGCTATGGCCAAGATAGGTAAAACTCTGTGGCAGCAGAGTGTAGACCTGTATTTCAGATCACTTGAAAATGCAACTTCAGAACTCTCAGTCAGAGAAGGATGTAGATCCCTGCCATAATGCCAAAGCCTTGGGAAAGCTCTTATTTACTTTTTGTGGAAATTTCATGCCAGGACTAAGTGACTTCTGCTCATCAATCAGTAGCTCTTTTTTTGACATGAATAAATACACCATAAAACCCTGACAGAAAACTTGTCACATCTCACCCATGTGTGCTCACGTAACAAGTATTTCAATGTGTATTTGACTTTTCTTTATGCCTCTGAAGTTTCCAGTGCATCCCCTGATCCTGTAAGTGAAATGGGAGGCTGGTGGTCCAGGAGGGATTTGCCCCCATGTGTGACCATGGTTTTGCTATGAAGTGATGGGCACTGAGGGTGAGAAAACCCAGCTCAGGCAAAGCTGGTGCTGTCTGCTGTCCTTCCAAAAAGGAACAGAAAAGTGAATCATCATAGAAATATAGGTCAGGGTAGAAAAATACAACTCAGGAATGTTTTCAAACTGCTTTGGAAAAAATGAAGGTCAATTTCTGTGCTGCTGCCTTTTGACTTTTCAGCCAAGAAACATAGTCCTGGTAGCCCAAAATCTGCACGCTGAGCTGAGTGAATGATAAACACCCCGATAAAGAGTGGCAGAGTTTGCCAGATATTTTCTCCAGCCAATTCCTTCAGCCCAAACATGCTCATCACTCTCCTATGGATTTAGACATTTCCCAGTGGGTAGCTTCTTTTCCTTTTGTTCCCATGCTTCAAGAGACAAAGTTAATCTGTCTCAGCAGAGGTGCCCAGGCCCTGGGCTGTCAGCAGGGTTCATATCAGTGCCATTAATCATCTGGTAGTTGCTGTTCTTTCATTTCCTTTTGCTAACTTGTGTTCCCAGCTGTCCTACCCTGCTTTGAGGCAGAGATCTCTCTGGCTGACCTATATGGGCAGGAGTAAGAGGCAGCTTCAGGTTGTGCATGGGAAGGGAGAGCTGCTGTGCCAGTCCTGTGGTGGCTTTAGCTGTGCCTGAGGTGTGGGGCAGCTCCAGCCATCACCAGCTTCTCACCAGTGCATCAGTTCCTGCAGTCTTGGAGGCTCTGCAGCCCAGGACCTCCCCAGCAGTGGGATGCCATTTCAGAACTGAAAACTTGTCCCTTGCCCAAACTTCAGACATGTACCCTTTGCTGCTATGCCTGTTGCAGCTTCCCATGCCACAAAGCTGGGTAGTTCCTGTAAAGCCAAAGAATTTCCAGCTTTTTTCCTTACATAAATACATCACAGATAACTTAGGGTTTGGGGGGTTTTTTTCCAGACACATATTTAAGTAAGAAGACATGTTTCTTTCATTCTCCACAGTTATCACACGGAAGGCATACCATTATTCTGTGATCCTTATAAAAATCTTTCTTTCTTTTTCTGTATTTCTACTTCTAATATATTTTCCTTTATTATTGAGATAAATTCCTGAGATTAAATGAGCTGAGGTTGTGTTGGATAAGCTTATTATTTTATCAATACTGAGATAAGTTCCTGTGATTAATAACAGGTGTAATTATTAGTAATATTGTCATTTACTGCTTATATACTGTTGTGTGTGCACAATTTTTTCCAAACAGGTAAAAATTATTGCTGTTATTTTATTGCAACCATTTTTGGTCTGCCAGCACTGCTCCTTTCTCTCATTCTCTGTCTCTTTTCAGGAGGTTTGGCCACATCAAGCAGTGCCGTAGGTGACAGAAACCTGAGAAAAGGTGGGATGTGGATGTCCTGATGACAACCTGAGCAGCAACACAGGAAGCAGAAGTAAAAACATGAAACTAATGCTCTCTCTGTATCATAGGTAAGTCTCTAAAGGGAGGCAGAGGAGCCCATATACATAAAAGTGATGTTCTTCACTATCACAGAGTGGTGAGCCATTATGAGGGTTCATTCTGTGCCCTGGGTTCTCTATGGAGGCAGTCAGGACAGCCACAGCACTTGGTCCTGCAATTGCAGTGTCTGGTATGGAGTGGGTGTCTCAAGTGCCTGGGATTTTTTAATAATTTATTTCTATTTCTACTTTATTTAAGCATTGTGGTATCTCTCTGATACATTTATCGATCAAAGTGGCACTACTTTTGCAACAAGAAAATCAGATCTCATTTAACTTTGTCTGAAAAGTAGAACTGGTAAATCAAAAATGCGTGCAGAGTAAAGGCCATGAAGGTGAAGACAGAGTGCTGAGGTTTAGTGGTAGGATGTGTCTGTCTGTTGTAGCTACTTTAACTGTGCTTCCAAATTAAAAAGGAGAGAGCCTAAAAATAGATTGCTAAAAGCCTTTTCTTATTCCTAGGCCAGCTCCAGAGAGGCAGGAATCTTACTCAAACCCAGCCAAAGGGAGTGTCACATTTCTGAATTGTACCAGGAGCTCCCTTGTTCTGAGTCCAAAACTGATCTCAGAAGCTCAGCCCAAGCTGGGCTAAGCCTTCCCAAGCCCAGTATTCCTGTGACCCCAGCTGAAGTCCTGGCGAGCGGTCAGCTCCCTGAGCAGTGAGATGCAGAGCAGTCGGATCAGGTGCTGCCTCTCTTTGCCACATTCCCACGCTTGTTCTGTCATCTGCAGAAGGCAGCATTCCCACTATGCTGCAGCAGAGATACTGCTCAGTGGCTGCTGTTGCTGATCTCCCCTAATTACCAGAAACATTGCTTTAAGAAGTTACAACTTCCTGGCATGATGTGAAAAACGAACCGTTTAAGAGTTGAGTAATAGGTAATTGCAGGCTGCAGCATCTTTAATCACTTTCAATTTTAAGTACATTTTTGAAGAGCGTGGCTCATTATTACCTGGCAGATCTTGATGGAGTTCTACATTTCTGGTAGCCTAGATCACAAATGAAAAAAAGAATTTTGCATACAGGGTGTAATGGTTGGCAATTACAGCACAGCTTAACTCCCTGCTCTGCTGTGGGCTTTCCTGTGACTGTGGAAAAGTCATGGAGACATCTGTGTGTGGAAGGACTATAGTGCTGCAGAGCCTACCATTTTAGATCACCTGAACTCCAGGTCCTGTGAAATCTGATCCATAAGGCACATAAATTTATTATAAGAAAAAGAGTGACCCGTGAGAGGCTGTGTGTAGACACAGAATTCTAGACATTAGCCAGCAGAAAAGGCTGTGCATCAGCTTCATGACTGCTCAGAGAAAGGTGCTGAACTTCTGAGACCTCCAGCCAAGAGCCTACTAAGTCCAGTTAGTTTAGATCTGCACTTCTTGCAGTACAAATCCTATGTATAAAATGAAGATAAATCTTCTTATGGAAATGCATTGATAGCAGGAGCTCAGCTCTAGCTTTCAAGCAGTGTATATGCACACATTTAATAGAAAAGGAGAAAAATGGACATATTCTTTTCAATTGCTATCCCCACAGCATGTTCTGGCTCTTCTCCCATCCACTGGCTGCTCTTCCTCACCCAGAACAATCACTGACCAGCGTGTTTTCAGCCCAGGTGATATTTCTGCCTGATACTTTGAAAGCAAAGAAATGACACCACCTGGCTGGAGTGGAGAGGAGATGAAGCCTGGCTCCAGACAAGGCAGATGCCATTGTCTTTCATTCCATTTCCTGAGAGTGGTGTCTTGAGCAGCAGGACACACACAGTCCTGGGTGCTGCCCTCCAAATGACCTAAAATAATTGTTATAATCCCCTGTTGACTTTGTTACTGTTCATCTGCAAATGCCCTAAAGTTGTTACCAGCATGTTGATGGAAGCTGTTTTCCTCCCACTTTGTATTCCCAATTACATTTATTACCAGCAAATGGAGTCCTCTTCCCACTCCTCTTGTGGCAGGGGAAGGATTGATCCTCTGCCCGTAGCAGTGCACAGGGATGTGCATCTGACCACCCATATCCTATGTGTCCAGGCATTATATACTGCAGTGACCTTTTGGGGAGCAAAGGGAGGGACAGCAGTCCAAGGATTGGGCAAATTACATGTTTTTAAATAGAATTTATATGCTGGAGTAGGGAAGGAAAGTATTTAAAGGACTCCCTGCACCATCAGAAACCTGGCCACATATATGATTGGCACTTGCACTCCTAATGAGACCATTTCTATTATAATGAGCTCATTACTATTTTTATTGCTATTGTATTTTGCATGTTTCACAAATCGTGCAGGGAGCTGCTTTTTGTTTCCACTTTCTCTTTCTACCTTGGAAACTCTCAGGGCAATCCCAGTGGCTGCATAACACAGATGAATGAATTAACCCCCGTGGAGAGACCGAGCGGGGGTGGCTGCTCTTAACTGGTCATGGGGGGAGAGGGAGAGAAAGGAGAGGATTGGAGTCGTGGCTGGAAACTAATTCAGCAAGGAGTTGCCACACTGTTCTGAAACCCAGTGACATTTTTATGAATGTATCTCCTATTCAGGAATGTCTGCACAAAATTAGTCTGCTCCTGAGAGGATACTTGGCATATAGATTATTCTCTTTGTCAACTGTTTCTTCCAAATATTGATTGGGATCAGGCTTTGTTTCTCTGCCATTTTGCAGTATTTTGCTTTAATAAATTTTGAGTATGATAACACAAAGAAGTGTTGGCTTTGCAGCAGTGTTCAAGTTTCCAGTGTTGCTCAACTAGTCTGATTCACGTCCCTTGAGATCCTCCTTTCCTTTTTTGAGTTCCAAACACATGTGCAGTAGGACAGACCCCAGAGACAGCTTTTCCTGGCTGCCAGTGATCCCACTGGCTTGGTTTGCTTTGGCTTCAGCTCCTTACCATTACCAATTCCAGTTGGCTTCTCAGTAGCCACTTCCTCAGCTTTAGCTCTCAGTGAATAGCCAACACCCTGCAAATAATCCTCTGCTGACTTTCAGGCTACTTGGCTTCACCAGTGCAGCGTGAGATGCAACTCAGAGAGGGGACTAAAAAGGGCAATTCCACTGCTACCCTACGGAAGCTTTCAGAAACTTCTGGAGTGAAAATGAGTCATCTCTGCAAATCACCTGCTGGAAAATCATACTGCTGTATCATATGGTTGCCACTAACAGTTGTAACCACAGGAGATTCTGATGGAGCAGAGAAGACATTAGGATGCATAGTTATGGAGCTGGTTGAGACTTGCTCTGAACTCTCGCTAAATGCTGTAATTCCATGGATTTGACTTAGAGAGGACAGACCTATGGATCTGAATCACCTTGGATGTTATTGATTGTAGGACCAGCATGGTTTAACCTCACCAGGCAGATGAGAGGTATCCAGTATGGAAATGGCTATTTGCCAGAGTGCATTCTTCACCTTTGCCTTTGGCCAGTAGTGAGGAAGTCGACTGCGACTGGATCTGACTTCAGAAAAGGATTTTTCTGTGTACGAAACCCCTAGACCAAATATTTTCCTTGCCTATACAATTCAGACATATTCTGCAGTAATGTGTGCAGTCCAAGAATTGCCTAAGAAAATTAAATGCCACCAAAGAACACTAATGTTAAAAAAAAAAAAAGTGTGGGAGTACATCTGCTTGCTGTTGGAGCTACCAAGCTGCATTTTGAATTTCAGGTTTGTTATTTTGTTAGTTTGATGTTGTAGCTCTCTGACAAGCTCCTTCTGTCTCACTCATTTCCTCTGTGTCCTCTGGCTGCTGAGACATCATCACTCTTTCAAGCCCAGGGTTAGGGCTGGCCTGTTTTTAATACTCTGAAGACTTTGGTGGCATCTGGCAGTAGTACTGCCAGCTGTTGCAGAGAAGATAAAGAAGAAAGGAAAGAAAGACATCAACATTTAAAAAAAAAATAATAAAACCAGGCAACTGGGTGTGTTCAAAGTCTCAGTTTCACAACTTTATATTGAAGAAAAATTTGGATAAAGAACTTCTGTGCCTTTCAAATGAACCTTCTCCTACCTTGCTTGAATAGCTCACCGAGGGGAGACAAGATAGAAATAATAAATATATAGAGAGACAAAACATGCTGCACCTCCTTCAGGAATTCAGGAATTACTTAAGTGAAACTAAAGCCTGTTTTCCCCAGCATTTTAGAAATGTCTCTGTGTTATTGTTCTTTTTTGAGCTTTGTGCTGCACTGATATTTTATGTTTAATAACATGTGGAGTGAAATAGGAGAATTAACAAGAATTTTGCTTCTGGCAAGATTATCTACAATATCTGCTTTTGGCTGGATGTAACAAGTGTCTTTTCTGCAGGTGTCTGTGGGTGCTTTGGGGTTTGAGACAAACTGCTGTGGGATTTGAGATCCTGCTGCAGAAACCAGCAGGAGTCAGCTGAGACTGGTTCCTTCCTTAGGAAAGGAGGGAAAGGAAAGAGAGAGAAGTAAACTGTCACCCTTTAAATTAGTCCCATACAATCATAATCCCAAGGGAATTCCCTAAAAACTAATGCAAATTGTCATCCATCAGTCTTTCCCCCATGGAACTGCTACAGGCTTCAAAAAGGAGCCTTTTCCCTTTTCAGCTCCTCTCAAATTCCGCCTTTTTTCCTTGATTCTGATACCTCTTGGTGGGTTCCCATCAACTCCTTAGTCCCTTGCCAGTGGTGGATACCAAGGTCACTATACAATATTCATACAAATTGTCTCTCACTACAGGTTGATAATAGCTATAATACAGAAAATGCAAAAAGAAGCTTATCCATGCTGGTTTGGCTTTTTGCTTGTTTTTTTTCGTTTTTGGGGGGTTTTTTTGTTTTGTTTGGGGTTTTTTGTTTGTTTGTTTGTTTTTGTTTGGTTTTTTTTGGTTTTGGGGTTTTTTTTAAGAATCTGCAAGTTTTTACATGTGACTGCTATAGTGAAAACCTCAGTGTGTGATCCCAGAATCCGGAAGGATGGGGTAAAAATGTGAAGTACATCTTTTGCAAAACACAACAGGGTTTTGGCAAGGGAAGTGTCAAAGCAGGAGCCTAGAATGGAAAAAATCCCACATTAGTGGGTGCTGGTTAAATCTTCCTTTCCACTATTTCTTTGTACATTTATTATAGTTGCTACCAAAACTCCCTCAGTTATGCAGTCCCTGGGGTTCAATACATCTTACATTGCAGCTTATCTGAAATGCTTGTATCATACAGGACACAAGAGGAATGCTGGGGATTAAAGTGACAGGGTGGCCAGCATATAAAATAGTCAAGAATTCCAATAACTGGATGACAGATTAACTTATTTTTAGAATGTGACTGACAGGTGATGATTGAATAGTGCTGTGTCCAGTTAGCTCTTGTGGACCCGGTAAAACAATAGTGAAGACACTGAAAAACTGATGTCACTGCTGACTGAGGACAATATTCTGGTCCTGTATGGCATTTCTGACATGCAATGATCCAAGTGTCATCTTTTGCTCAGTTTTTTCATGGCTCATTTCTCTTTTTTCTGGTTCTTTTGCCTCTCAGCTCATGACAGAAGGAGGATAAAATGTCACCCCAGGATACTTCTGTAACAGTCCCTATTGTGCTTTTCTCTTCCCTTTGAAAGAATGAAAATTCAACACAACTAAGTTATTACTCCATGAGTGCAATAAGAGCTATCCCAAAGACCAGGCTAAGCACCAATATAGTGTTAGTGAGCACTGATTCTAAACACTCCTAGGGAAGATGAGGGCAAAAGATGAAGTCAGATGAAGCTGTTAAGAACAACCATATTTGTGCAAAGTCAGTGCCCCTGGTATTTTTGCACCATTTGTTTTCTTTCATTATTAATGAGGGAATGCTTTGTTTCCCCTACTCCTCTGGATTACAGTTGTGATTCAGCTGTTGTATCAACTTGGAACTGGGGCAGTAAAAAATCACTGTGCATTACTGCTTATTGGACTTGACCTGATGTCCCATAATTTGCTGAAGAGGACTTACAGCTTTCATTCATGACCTGGGCCAGACTAATTATTGCAATTCTAAGAGAGGCAGTAGTGTAGATATGGTCCTGGTTTCCTTGTTTGTTCCTTTTCTGTAGGTTCTCAACAATAAAGATATATTGCAGTGCAGCAATTCTCTGGGTTACTCTGCTGCCTATGTGGAAACAGAACACAGATAAAAGTCTTATGTAGACTCCTGGCCTTGATTCAGCCAGTTTGTTTGTTATCTGAAGTACATTCAGTAGCAAACTACACTGGAAGCTGTTCTTTTGGATTTTCTGTTTGTGTGAGGCAAGGTGATGGGAATTTGAATTCACATCAATGATCTCATCAGGTTTGCCATAGGTAAATATATGCAGACATATAATGTTTTCCTCTAGAACATATCTATGGGTAGTCTGCAAACAAAATTGAAGTTTACCTCTTACAGGTAAGTTTTTGAAACACGGCCCTTGCATATGGGTTCTACATTTTACTTGCTTGATTGAGCCATCAAAATCAAATGTGTCCTGAGTTCCTCCAGACAGAACTACCTCTCCAAATTGACTCATACTGTGATATTAAGTAACAATGTTGAATTTCCTAGCTAGTCTACTGTGCTATTTAATTAGGATGCCTTTCCAAATCACCTTCAATAGCATCATTGTAACATATGGGTTGAGATTTACACATACGGCCCAAACACAGAAGCAAAGCACGTCACTAATTTTCTGCACACACAGAGAACCACAGCACACAGGCAGTGTGCTCAGACAGGGAGACAGGTCCTGTTTTGTAGGAACAGAGCATCCACTTATTTTTTATATAATTTGTAGATATGTAATGAACAGCAGAGTTTTACTGCTGGAGAGACATTTAGAGTTCAAAATTCACATGTGCTGCTCACTAATCTGCTTGATTTGGGCTGTCCTGAGAAATGCAGTGCTGACTTTGCACTGAGCTCCAAAGCACTGAAGGAAGGACAGATGCACAGCAAAGGTTCTGCTTTGGGTGGGCCTCTTCTAAAAGATGCAGTTTCCTTCTACTCAAGAGTTTCAACTGAATGAGGCTGCTGGGCTGCAACCAACCATTGCCTTTTCCTGTGCTCGTGGCAGACCAAAGCCTAGAACCCTCTGCAAAGCACAGTCTGCACTTGTAAACACACCATGAAAGTGGTCAGTTTGTCCAACAAGGGAAAAATAACCCTCAAGCAGAACATTTCCTTTCCTTCTTGTTTCCTGCCATGACACACACTGGGCAAGTTTTTCCTCCTTCCTTTCCTTGGCCCCAGGAATTCTGCAGTCATCAACAGATGCGGGTCTTAACTTCACATTTTAGTCTCTTCATTACCCTTCCCCTGCCTTTTCAATCCACATGAGCCAGGAAAGCCTTGTGGAATGTGCCCAACATTTAAAGCATAGCTGGGTGTTTCACATGCTCCCCAGCTGCGAGCAGGATTTCGGTTCAATTAAGAATAGACCCCCTCCCACTGACTTGGTTCCACAACCTAATTCAAATGTTAACCCTGTAATGCTGATGTTGTGGATTTTCGGGCTGATTTGGGGGTTTTGTGGTAATGTATTTGTTCAAAGAAATGTATTTGTTCAAAGAGAATAGATTCAATCTATAGATACAAACTGGGATTAGTGAAAGAGGTCACCCCCCCCAACCCTGTTCATCTTCGCAGTCTCTCATTTAATTTCAACATCAGCAAAGCCTGAATTTTAATATTATTTGTTATATTTAGGGCAGATGACCTACCCAGTCAAAATAAGAGATTAGGAATTCATCTTTTAAGGCTTTATGCAAAAATATAGAAAAAAATTTGACCCTGGCTCAAACACTTGGAGTCCATTTGTATGTAATTGTAGAATCAGGACAAGAATCTGAAGAGAAGAAAATGAAATGATGGTAGTGGAGATCTTTGGGGTTTAATTTAGGGTTTTTTCCCTGCATGACAGGTTCTGCACACAGAAACCTTGAGAGAGAGGGTGGTTCCTTTGTGAATTGGGGTATTTGTACAAACAAGATTACTCAGGAGCAATAAGAATGACCCCAGCCACTCTTTGCTGCTAGAAATGTTTCAAGTGGATAAGGACACAGAATTATTCAGTAATGACAAGGAAGGAAGACCACATGCATTAAAGTGACCAGTTAATAATCAATTCCTGCTGTGAAAACTTTTGTCCTACATTTGTGTGGAAAAATGCTTATAAAAATCAGCATTGTTTCACACATGGAAAAAATGACAGTTCATTCAAAAATAAATAATGTAGCCAGCATTTTATGAAATCCCAGTGTTTTAAAATAACACCTAACTTAATTGCACCCATCTTTTAAAATAATTAAGAACATGAAAATAATCAGTTTTCTTTTCATTGTAGACCTTATTGTGTGAATTGTGAAAGCATTTTTTATCTGGTTTGCACCCACAGCTTCAACTTTAAAGGTCATCGTGTTTTATCAAGACATCATTTTGTGACAGCTTTTTTAGTATTCTTAGTGGCACTAGCAGCATGCAGAGGCTGATCTTTCTTCAGAAACAGCAAAAGAAGTAAGTGATTTATATATATAACCTAAAAATAATGGATATTCCTTTCATATTTTAATTTAGCACTAATTAGCTGGGAAGTTTTGCATATGTATTTAGAACAAAGGGAACAGATCTGGCCTTCTGCATTGATTTTGTTACTGAGTTTCAAGAAATTAAACAACTCTAAACCTCAGAAAAAGAAGAAAACTGAACGCAATAAATGCTGTAACAAATGAAATAGTGATTTTAAAATTCAGTGATAGAGAGAATGACAATAAGACTAAAATATTTTTGAGAAGTCAAAGGGCCCAGATTGTGCATCAATAGCTGTATATGTGAAAGGACAACACAGAAAGCAAATATAAAAATACTGAAATGTTCTGGATTAGTGGAAACAAATCACTTTTGGAGAAGAGGAAGGCAGAACTTCTTCATATTGTCAGTGGGTGCCCACTTGCCACTGATGCAGCTGGTACTGCAGACAGGACACAGTAGAATTTCAAAAGGACATTGGTGTGAAGTCTTTGCATAAGTAGTAACAGATCTCAGGTTTCTCAGCAGCACTTGCAGTTGTGAAACTCAGTTTTGCCCCTTCTTTAAATGTAACTGCAAGAGCATTATCCCTGCTTATTTCTCATACAATATCAAAAGAATTGGCTACAAGAAGGGGCAAGGTTGAAAGAACCGAGAGGACGGTGTCCCAGGCCACATGCACTGCCTGTTAGCTGTTCTTGTACCTTCAGTGAGGCAAATTCAAGAGTATATATAGCACTGGAAAAATGACCAAAGCACTAGTATGGAAATCATAATGTTGTTGCAGATCCCTTGTTGGATCCAGCTTTTGAAGCATGGATGGCAGGACTGAATAGAGACTGTGGAAATCTTGAGCTGGTTCCCAGTGTCAGCAAGGGCTCTGTGATTCACAGGGAAAAACAACCACAGCCTGTCCCTATTCATTTCCCCAAGCATAAACCACTTAAAACTCTTTGGAGTGACCTCCCCTGACTTTGTTTTGTTTTGTTGAGGGAGATTGTCCCTTGCTTGAGCCCCTATTAAGACTGCATTGTGAAATAATTTACTCCAGAGCAGCTCATAGACCTAGGTGCTTATGTTCCTTTATTCTTAAGACACTTTGAACATTTTACTCTTCTTCAAAGGATGTTTCTTCTTTGAGATGAAGCCATTTGCTTAATGGTTTAGAGTATTTCATATCCTCTGTTTTCTCCCCTGAAAAAGTCTCTTTGTAAATGAAACGTAGGCCTAGATCAATACCCTTCTCCTTGCTGCAGGGTAGCATAATAACTGAAAGATGTTCTTATAATTGTTCTGAGGACACAGGGATTGTTTCATTTATGCATGTGAAACATGTTGTTAAGTCATCTGATGATATGAGTTGACTGTGAGATTACTGTACTTGTGGCAAAATGTCAATATTCCTAAAGCATCCTACAGTCAGCAGTTTCAGAATACAGGTTATTTGCAAAATAGCCTCAACACTATAATCCAGTGACACATAAATCTGCTGCTCTCTAACTTCCAGCACTGTCTGTTCCAAATCCAAAGTTAAATGGATTCTACTCCAAGAGCTGAATCGTCACCTAAACTGCAGTGCTTGAAAGATGTGCTGTTACTGAGGAAATTGGTCTCCTACATATTTCTATTCAATAATTTCCCAAAGACCTATCTTCAGTGCATGGTAATACCATATATTGCAGTGTTGTAACTTCTGGAAAGACTAATAGACATGTAATCTTATTTTAGCAGAAACCTGGATGCTCATAGACTTGTACAGAGCAGTAACTTGCTGTACAAATATTCCCTCTGAAATCAACAGGAAACCTTGTGAAGGTATTGTTTCATATATTAAAGTATATTCACACCTTGCTAGCTCACAGCAATGGCTTCAGCAGAGTTGCTTCTCAACTTCTATCACAGTAAAGCTCAGGACCTTTTCTGGCGGACAAAGTATTTTTTATTTTGTATAATAGAAAGACATGGAAATTGCATTTGAACATGGTGACTTTCCAATACATTTCAGGCCTCCTTAAGCCATGTTTACGAAATTCTGGTTGCTGAAAGGATCTTATTCATAGTTACTTAATTCTATAGTTATTCTTAGTTGCAGTGACTCCCTTGGTATGTACAATAACACTCTTGCTCCCCCCATAAGGAGCTGTTGGCCAAGTTTTGTCTTGGATCATTTTGGATAGGAGAGGAAAAAACAGTAATCAAATCTGTTACTTAATAAATCCATATTCATTTCTTAGACTGTGCTACCCATCTTCCACTTCCCTGAGCAAACAGGGAAGACACCATTTCCCCTGCTCATTCCCTCACCAGCTTCCTTTTGATCTCCCATAATTGCTTTTTTCCTCTCTGAAACTTCTGCAGATTTCTGGATACGGGGTGCACTTTGCTGCTGAACAAGATAAAACAGACATCTCAAAAAGACATGACTGCAGCTTGTCACTGGCTCTCCTTTGTGGCAGGAGAACGGGGGCAGTGACAGGTACTGCCCTTGGCAGGTGGAGTGAGAATCAGCCCTGGCTCTGTTGTTCCCCTCACACTCAGCACAGGAGCCGTTACCGTGAGTGGCTTTTCTTCAGCATCGCTATTGCCCTGTGCAACACAGCTGTCAGGTTCAAATCTTATCACAAGTACTGTTCTTGCCATACCTGGGCAATCCACTCATATCACAAAGGATTTTCAAGGCAGATCTACAAACAGCCTCAAAGGGGGCCTTTCCCTGACCTGTGAGAAGCAGTGCACACCCCCCCTATTGCACACTGGGGCTCACCACTGCCCGGGCTGCGATGTTTCAGCATCACCTTGGCCTCTCAGGGGAAGCCAGTCCCCAGGCATTCCACTCTGATAAGCAAGGCCAGGGACCTTGTCTGGCAGTCTGTTTGTAGATGCACTGCATGGGCTCAAACCCATGTGTATGCTCAGCTCTCACCCAGATAAAATAGCCTATGTGATGAATTCCACAGTAAGAGCAGTAAAGAGAAGCAGTGTGAAGAGGGTTTGGAGGACCAGATCAAATAGCTCTAGAGAGCACTTGAAGCAGCCTGTCAAGAAAACGTGGTCATGCATGTGTTTCAGAGGGCTCACTGGCCTGTCTGTTGCTCCTTGTAGCAAACTATTCTCTCCCATGATGAGTGCTCTGCACGCAAAAGACGCCAGAGCAGGTCAGGTGCCAAAAATCAACCCTTGCTCCCTTTATTCAGTTTGCCAAATACAGGTAAGTAATGAACTGCATTCATTTAGTACAAGCCTCTCTCACCTCCTGTTGATTTGATGTAATAGATGTACTATAGATAAAATATGTGCAAATAGTGCTTCATTGTGATTCAATGGTACGGAGAACATAAAACAACACCCTAACAATGAAAGCAGTTTTAGTCCTGTGCGGATTCAAACTAACTTAAGGAAACTAGATATAAATCTCCTTTTGCTTGCATTGGTATGTGTGTTTCACCCTTATTATTGGGTAAGACCCATGCTTGTTTTACCTGTCTCTCTTTAATTTATTGTGACTTAGATCCTTTACCAGAGCCTCAGAGTCTATCTCATGGAAAGAATTATTGGACTATCTCTCATTCAGGAAAAGCAGAAGGGTTTTGGTAGTTGCAGGTAGGATTTTTGCAGTCCCAGTAAGCTGACACAATATTAACTCTCACCTCACAGAACACAGTATCATCCAACATTCACAAATGAAAATTAAGGAGTTTCACCATCTACTGTATAGCAAATGATGCTGTGATAGTTTCATCCAAAATATGTGAGATAGAGAAAAAAAAGAAATATTTCAAGGAAGATATAAAGAAACAAGAAAGCTTAGGATGCAATCTGAATAAATAGTGGCATTGTGGTCTTGCTGGAATTCTAAACAGAGAGCTTTTATGGCTGAGTGCTGGCTCAGGGAGGCTTGGCGTTGGATATAAAAGTAATTTCTCATATTACTTGATTTCTGTGCTAAGAATTAGGATTTTGTTATTTTCAGATAAACAGAACTACATCAAAGATACCTGACTCTATCATCATTTTTTTTTTCTTCTAAAGGAAACAACAAGGTTTTGTCTATCCCTTAGGGGTAAAAAGAAGCAATGTTATTGAATACCTCACCATATCAGTTTCCTGTTTTGTTTGATGAGATGACTATGATTTACAGGATTTCTTTATGAGACTCAATTAAATATAGAATTTATAATATTCATGCAGTTTCTGTGCCAAATATACATAGTGCTGATACAGCAGGGATCTCAAAATATCAACCACCTGCTTAGAAGGAACAGAATTATGAATACATCTCCTTAAACAATAATTCATCATACTCAGAAGCCTAAAGTTAAGCTGCTCTAGAGCCAACACAGCTGCTTTATCAACTTATTTGGGGGATACTGCTGACTTACAATGCTGGATATCACTCTTGCAACTCATGGCTAAAATTAAATTCAAGAATTCAGAAACCTAAGCAGCAGCACTGACTTGGGCACGAAGGACCCTGGCTTTCAGAGGGAATCCAGAGTTGTGAATGACATCTCCACACTGCTCATCCAATATGCCAGGAGACTGAACCGGGTTCATGAAGGAACCATTCAGTGTTAATATATTCACAGTGTCTGTGGGAAACCAGGAGAATCTTTGCAAACCTCACTGATGAGGGATCATCCTTGTAGGGAAACACTCCCTCTCCCCAAGGATCCTCATCCTTATGCAACTCCCCTCAGCCCCCCCAGATGGTTATGGGGTAGTTTTTCTCTGACTGAGGTCATCTGAGGTACCAGCTCAATAGAGCCAAAAAGACACCTTTTTCCCTAGGGAAAGCTCCTCTACTCACAGTAATGAAATTAATTTTAATCCTCATGGCTTCTTTGTGAGAGGACTTTGATCTCACATACTTCAGCTTTATAATTTTTTTTTTCCCAGACAGGCTGGAGCTACAGAAGTGAGACAGACTGAAAGCCCTCACAGCTGAGCTTGGAGGACTTGCACACAATCTAGGCAGACATATTCCATAGGAAAAATGGAATCACAGGCCCTGAGCTGGGTTCTGGGGGATAAAAAAAATAACACCAGAGCATGATAGTGGCTTTAAGGCCATTTTCACTGCATGGAAGCAGAATCCTGCTGAGCCCATTCCAGACAGGTGTTAGTCTAATTGGTCTTTTATAACTTAGATTTTACAGCTTCCCTTAGCAGCCAGGTTCACTGATTAAATATCCTTCATTAGGAAGCTTTTCCAAATCTCTAATTTAAAATTTTGCTCCATGTGGAGCCAGGAACCTTTCTGGCCCCTTTGATGACCAGGACAATATTTCAGAAGCACCCTCTTTGCAGACTTTTTGAGAATTAGAAGACTATCATCATGTCTTTTTATTTCAAAGCTCTAAAAATTCAGTTTCAGCCTAATGAAAAAGAACTTTTTCTTAACTTCTTTATAATGCCTGTTGCTCTCCTGTAGTTCTGTAATACTAAATATCCTGTGATACTTTAGTCCTTTCTGTCCCTTTCTCACCAGCTAAATGTATCTCAGGATGACTGCTTCTGTGAAGGGGGCATTGGACGCTTTCCTAGTCAATAAGTGGGGTGTCATCATGCCTAATGAATGTTGCTAAACTGTTCAGACATACTGGGATAAAAGCCTACTGAGGAATTTTAAGTAGTCAGAGTATGAGGAAGTCTAACACTGCAATTACAATGTGTTGAGGAATACCATTTCTACCAGTAGTATCCATGCTTCAATCCAGCTGCTTATAGAAAGAAAGGAAAAAGCCCACAAAACACAATCCTGCTTATTTTACCTCTAGCAGGTTTGCATTATTACTCAGCCTCCAAATCTTCGTTTTGGGAGCATGTTCCTGACCAAGAAGTTTTGCAGTCAAGTGAGGGATTTGTAGGTCCAGCTCTGAAAGACACAGACACATTTGAGGGGATGATTATTGTCTGGCCTTTAAAAACCACTCCAGACCAAATAGATCAAGTCTGTTCATATTAAAGAAAATCTGTGCCACAATGAAGACAGCAACTACCCCCTTATTTATCTCTAGGAAATAACCTTTAGGGTTTTAACAAATAAGGAAAAGGAATAGTCTTTTCATCCAGACTGTTATTGCCTGAAGCATCAAAATAGACTGAGGGCTGTTTTCAGAAACCAAATGCACAATGAACTCAGGATGGGGTGAGAATACAGCAAGAAAACTTCAAATTTATTTGAGATTACTAGAGATTTCCTTATCTCATCCCAAACCCTCTTCTAATTAGCATTTTCATCTCATCTACTGTCTCATTTTACCTTTTGCTCCCGAATAGTGCTGGAGGCTTGGTTCTAGGGCAGCTCTCTGACATCCACAATGTCTGCCTTCCCCATTTGACTGAAGCTCCATTTCAGTGATGCAGAAAATTAATTAGGGCATTTTATTTTCTTTGTAAGTAAACCTATATGCTGTCTCTAGGACTGCAAATATGGAAACTCTGTGAGTGAATAAACACAAAATTAGGCTCCTTTTGCATGACTTCTGAAGCTGATAGCAAAAACAACCATGAAGGAATCTCAACACAGAATTTGCTGTTTTAACCATACTGGAAAAAATTCTGTGTACCAATTAGAGAGATTACTTTGCTCCAAGTGATGCAGAGAACTGAATAATCAGGCAAGTATACTAACCAGATGTCACTTTATCAGACAAGAGGAAGGAGTATTCCACAGTGAACAGAAGATGGTCTCTGGGATGCCCATTGGCTCATGCAAAAATTTGCTTTTATTGCCATAATCACTTCTTCTGTGGCCTCTCCCCCAGCCTTTGCTCATGAGCAGCATGAATAGTTCCACAGCACCTGGTGAGAGAGCTTCTATTTGTGTAAGGACAGGCAGCTCAGTGGCCACTGAGGAGGCAATGGGTGGGTTCAGGTGAGTGACCCCGGGCCCCTGCACTCCCCTCACCTGCTCTGCTGATGCACCACAGTAAAGTATTAAAACATCAATAGGGAAAAAACATGGATTCGTGTCCTCAGCCTTCACTCATTACAAATCTTTACAGGGCATGTTGTGGCAAAACTGACATACCATAAAGATGTAAAAAGAAATAAGGCCACAAAAGGGATTAACAATAACAGAAATGTGAAGTATCATCCCTGTGCTGAGCAGCTGTTGTTCAACAAGCCTTTGTATATATTAGTCATGTTCAGGTTTTCAGAAGTCATATATTTCACCAGATTGAAACCTTTGTGATATTAGGACTCCATGCCTGAAAAATAGTTCTTTCCACCCATATCTAATAAATATATGTTTGAAGCTCAAGTTGATCTAATGGGAATTCATGCTCAACTGTGCGTGTGATGTTTGGATATAAACAACATTTTCACATTGTACAATATCACCCTACTGCTATTGTGTCTTTTCTCAGCCTTAGTTATGTATCTTTAAGGTATTACCCTCTCGGGGTAGATTAGATAACTTAAAATGCCTACACTAAAATCCTCTGTCTTTAAATTGGGCTAAGATGTCAAAGATTAGCTATGTGTTGCCCAGTTAAATTACTTTGACTGAGCTAACTTGCAAAGAAATTGCATCTTTTATTCCAAGATAGGCCAAAAGGTTTTCCACCACACATTGTTGGTGAGGTTAAAATGACCAAACCAATGACAGACCCAGAACCTGCTCACCTAGAAATCCTCTGAGTGACCTTGGCAAGAAGTTCAAAGGAGAGCAGAAAAGAAAAATGCATGCTACACAAAAGTCCAACATAAAGTCCCCTTCTGCTCAACTCCAAACATGTGCTGAATGCTCCCCAAGCATTTTAGCTTTTACTTTGCCCTTGGCTGCTTCAAGACAAGGGAGCGAATCTCAGCCCATTTGAATCATAACAGCTGCGGTGACTTCAATAGAGTGATGAGCATTTATTCCAGCAGGAAGTCTTACCCAGAATCTTTCCTAACTCTAAGATCCCTCTTACTGCTAAACAGGATATTCCATGCCACATTATGCTAATGCAGTGGCATGTTTTCAGCCAGCACAATTCAGTAATTTGTCAACAGCACCACGGTGACAGTGGTGACCACAATCCCCTAACTCAACCTCCTAGTGCATCTAGTAATTGTCACTGCATTTTGAAATCTTCCATAGATACTTCTCCTTAGTAGCCATAGAATTAACAGATGTGTTAAAATCTATGAATAAGAATTGTATTCTCAAAAAGGTAAAATATTAGCTGTCTAGGGACAGCTTAATGGAAGGCTCACTGCAGTGTGGGTAGTCTTGAGTCATAAAGTGCTTTTAAATAGGAAAAGGCTAGGTGGGGCAAGAAGACATACTTGCACTATGTCTTTATATTCTTTTTATTAAAGATCTAAAAAAACCCTAACTTCAAAACAAACAAGCATTTGTATAAAGCCACATGTCATACTACTGCAATGGAGGATTAAGCAAAGCAGTATTTTTAAAACCCCAAAAATAAAGGTTTTATTTAGGAGTAGAAGCCCTCTGTCCAACAGAAAGGAACATCCTTGGGCTTCGAATCACCTCCAGAACCCAATTCCATGCTTCCCAACCAGTCCACACCTAAGCTCTCAAGTCTCTACCATTCCCTGCCCAGTAACAGCTCCTCTCCTTGTTTTGAGCAAAGGCAGATTAAGCAGAAGGACAAGAGTTGAGAGAAAACACGTCTCTGCAGCAAACACAGCCCATAGACATCAGCTTCTCTCAGCACTGGGTGGCAATTATTCCTGTGTAATAGGCAGTCACCCCCTGACCCTCTCCTTCAGCCTGCAATGCTTCCACTGTCAAGTGTTAATCCCTTTGTTAGCTACTCAGCTGCACATTCATTTAGGAGGGCTAATGACTTACACTGTTCCCTCTCTGCATGATTTCCACGGACGTGTAATTAGAGGTGAATGGAGTCTTCAGAGGTGCAGCAACCACGAGAGCCAGCGGCAAAGTCAAAGTATTTGTCTGATTTTGCATCGGCTGTTTCAGTGAATGAAACCATGTGGTCAGCTGCACACAGAGGAAAAAAAAGCAGAAAAGGAGAAGTAAAAACATAAAAATAAAAAAAAAAATCAGCCTTTAAAAATAAATTGAAAAGTGGGTTGCCTGGCACTCACAAAGCTCCGAGATGAAAAGGAACGCGTTTCAAAATATTTTTGGCCGGGGTGCCAGAGAGCACGATGGAAGATAAATGCCAGTAAGGAATCTGTTCTTCTCATACAGAGTGAAAAAGTATCTAAAGGTGAAAAGCTTTGTTTTAAAGTGCTTGAGATGCTTAATCATTAGCAGAAGAAGTACGAGGGCTGGAAAGCTATAGAAAAATATATGAAGGTGAACTGAAGAACTTTTTGTGTGCCACAGCACTGGCCTGAATATTTGAGTATTCTTTTATGTGAGCCAACCACATCTGCAACACCTCAGGAAACATCCTGCAGCCCTTACACCAGGTCAGTAGGGCCTTTTGAAGTCCAAGGGATTTTTGCATATGCATTAATGTCACTGGATGAAATAGAAAAGTGTTACAGGGACCCATAGTCTTGATAGATTTTTAGATGAAAAAAACCCTCTCAGCTCTGATTTCTGTGCATGGACAAACCACAGAGGAGGTCCCACTTTTCCCACCACTCCCCTTCCACCACACAGGTTTTTGTGGATGATCCCAGCAAGAAAGGATGGCTGTCAGCTGACCATTTATGTCACTTTTGGTACTGAGACGTCACAAGGTCTGACAGTGCTGGCTGAAACCACGGCAAAGCAGGGAGGTGCTACAAGGGGCTCGACACTCCCTGTCAGCCCAGAAGCACAGATTTAAGCCACCATGTGGTGGTACCTGCCCACTTCCTCCACATGTGGTGCTTTGTGCTAATTTCTTACACCTCCTGTAGCTGCAGATTGTTTTCTGCTTCCCATTATTTCTTATCAAGTTTGGAGATTTTTTTATATTGATATGGTTTTTTTAACTCCTTCTAAGATTTTAGGCCTCCCCATCACTGGTTTCTCTGCATGCTGTGTGGCCATCCCTGTTACTGAGGCTGCTGACCCATCTCCCTGCCACTGACCATTTGTCCATTTTGGAGCACAGAGTCTCTCTTCTCCATATAGATTACACAAAGTACATTCTTGGATGATACAGTGTTTGCATTAAATAACACCTACTCCTATTCTCCCAGTTACACAATAGCCAGTCAAAGTGATATTTTTATGAATTGAAGTAATACACCTTCACTAGTGCTTTGAATTCAGGAATGTAATTTCATTAAAAATGAAAAAACAGAGTAATAATTAATAATTGTTTTAATTCAGTCTGGGCTTATGAGCTAATATCTCTCACACAGTTGTCTAATACGATTATAAACATAATTTCATGCTTAATGAAATATAAATGAAGCAATTGAATGGCATGCTCCAAAAACATCTCCCTATCAATCAGTTGTCCTCCAACCCTCCCATCTTTCCTGTATGCTTTAGTTAGCTATTTTATTTGAAATGTGGCTTGTGTTTTGGAAAGGTTTGATTTGAGGACTGCAAGCAGCAGAAAGTCCATTATGTCCCTAAGGAAGTCAGCCTGATGGTGAGTTGCCATCACAATTTAAACTGTGTGTGTCATTACTGGTACGAGGCCATTTTATTTTCTGAGATACATATTCAGAGAACTGACTCTTGAGTGAGCACAGCACAGCCTGTCCTACACCCCTGTAGCAGCCAAGAACACACATCCATGAATGTCTCTGCTTTCATTGCAGCCAATTTCCCACCACAGCAACAGAGACAGAATGATTTGCTGTTGGCACAGCAAAAGATGACTGTGGGCAGCTGATGAGGATATTTGATTTTTTGAGTGATTTGGGATCTGCTGGTAATCAAACATATAAGCGTACTCTTCTGGCTATTTTTTAGTTTATAGTCTTTATCACTGATATCACTATTCACTTTTTGAATTGTATCAGTAATTTCTCTCCCATTTTAACCAGCTGGCTCTCAATGCCCAGTGTTGCCATTGTGAAAAACTTTGTGTACAGTTGCATGGCTTGCAGCTACAAAGAGGTAAAACTGTATAATATTTGCTCACTAATTTCTTGTGTTTGTATTCCAAGTGCCTCGGTGATGCCCATCCTCACTGCGTGCCTACAGGGCGGGAGGGAGGAAGAAAATTCATCCTTTTGGATCAGAAGTGTAATGATCCTGACATGAGGACAGGGGTGAGGGCAAAATCCACCCAACTAACTCCAAACTGAGTAATGCTTGCTGTGGTGTGGGTCTGTGCAGTAAGTATATGTTTTATCTTGCTGAAGCCTGGATATAATTGAATGGGATTTTGTTGGAAAATTAGCCCAGACATGCTGAAAGCCTCACACAACTCGAAACCAGGCAGTTTTCCTTGGTACAGGTTTAATTATGAATGGTTCACTCAGCCCTGGTAATGACTCATATTCACTAACTGGCCTGTATATGAGATGTGACAAAAGTGCAGTTCAGATACACAAAGCATAATTATTTAATGATGAAGTAAAGTTGATTAGGAAGCCTTTAAGCTATTACACTCTTAGTAGGGTATTTTGCAGTCACTGAATAAATGAACATAATTTAATTCTTAAAAGCTGTATAGCTCCTGCTGCGTTTGAAAATGATATGTAGCTAACACGATAGGTTTTCCCATTATAGAATTCTATATGCTACAACAAACAGCATACAGAATGCAATGCAGTGCCACTAAGAATAAGGAAAACTATTCTTAGTGACTATCCAAGCTAAAAATGATAGAACTCACATATCCAGTAACAATCATGAACCTGACAAATCAAGCTTGTAAGCCTGTGGTGTGATCTGAAAACCTAACAAGCTTCCAAGAGGAAACTCCATTTTAAAAATACATTCTTTCTTTCTGGATTCTTTTTGATGGGATGTGCAAGATTGAACAGCATGAGAGACTGAAGGGATATATTTATACATTATGGAGCTGTGTTCCAATTATGAAATTGATCCATGGATAAAAATCCCTTAAGGGTGGCTATTAATGAGATTGTCTGCTCTGAGTGCATCCAGTAATAAGATTAGGTATGCATTTATCCTGAGCAGAGATAAACCAATGACAAGTTTGTGCCAAGATAAGACAGTTTTGAAAGGCAATTAAACATGGGACATAATGTATGTGCATATGGCTGTGGGAGGTTGTAGAATGGAGAGTTGGTTTTCATCTGCAGAAGTGATTCTGAGTGTAACAGGTAGGGAGAAACAGGCTTTTCGCAGTACTGAGATTAAACTTGATCTTAAAAATCAAAATATTTGAATTTTGAATTTACAAATCAGTTTTATAAAATGTGCAACCTGGCCTTTTTTGGCTTTTTCTCCACTTACAAAAGGCTTGAAAACACCCTTGACAAATATCAGCTGCTCAGTGAGACAAGACTCAATCACCACACTTGGACTTACCTCGGAGTTCAGAGACTACAGCAGCTTAACAGCACCCAGACTGCTGCATAGCCTCTCACACTGCCTAACTCAGGCAAACCAGACATGGTGATGCCTCAGTGATGCTCTGAGACAAATGATCTTTAGTATTTCCTACAGGATTTGCAGCAGAAATACCTGTTCTGTCGTTGTGGCATAGCGGGATGGAAAAGCTTGCACCAGGGATTCATCGAGGCAGTTTGGGCAGTGCTGAGGAGCTCAGCAGAGCTCAGCACCAGCAGGAATGCACATAAAGCAAATGGCTCTCAGCACATCACAGCCAGATGTTTCCATCCCCATCTTATGGCCATTGGAACTGCTTGATTACGCATCACCCTCCCTCAGGACAGCTGAAATATCTCCGAAAATTTTCCCTTATTTTTACAGCACTGGGAAAAGACTCTGCTTCTCACACTGTTATTGCTGCTGCTGCTCAAGACATTGTTGGGCTGCAGCACCTCCAATAACTGCTGTACACAGGGTGCAGAGAGGCCAGAATCCCCTCGGAAGCAGAAACCTCTCTTGAACATGAAAAACTCAAGCTCAAATTGAATTTTGAATTACTGGGCTTATTAAACAGACCTTAGAGTCCTGCTTGTGCTTACTACCCTTCATATATCTGAACCGAAGCCAACTGCTCAGTGCCTTTATCTGCACAGCTGGAACCCCTGGGTATCACTCCGGACATTACCAGGCATCAGGTAAAAGTGTGAGGGGGGAGGAAAACTACAACCCAATTTCTGGAGCAGTCTCTGGGGAGATAATGGACAATAACTGGAGTATAAAGGGTAGGAACGAAGGCGTGATTTGTGCTGCCTTGGTTTTTTGCATGACCAGTTCAAGGTCACTCTGCCAGCACAAATGAGAGCAGCCTGGAGGCTTCTGTGAACCACATCCATTGGCAAAGCCATTAAATAGGAAGGCAGGAAGAGAGAGGGGAGCACTTCCAATAATCAGCATGAGCACCTGTCCCAGGACAGTCTGGAAGAATTCTTAAAAACAAGAACCACAATAACTTGTTACAACAGAGCATCTTCAAAAATCCTATACTCTGGAAATATTGGCATTTCAATGGTTTGTGAATGCAAAGGAAATTCCCTTCCATATTTTTTTAAAATACAAAAGCCTCCTGTTCAACTGTCAAATATTCATTCTTCCTAAACTAAATTACTTAAGAAATTTGGGTGTCTGACACTTCAACTAAATGTATTTGAAAAGAAAAACCAGATTTCTACTATGTATTCACAGACATTGAAGGGATGGTTTTAAGCTTTTTAAAACCTCCACTAAATGAGTGTTTCTATTAAGTGGTGACTCTACAGAGTATATACAGAAAATGTGTGTGACTGGGGAGTTCTTGAACATAGCTGTGTACTTCAACGAGCCTTCTCTTAAGAAGTTGCAAAAAATGTATGTGTGTATTATTATATTTAGCTTTTTCCTCCCTGAGGAGTTGATTTACGGGTAATTATTTGCTTAACTTATTCAAAGTGGCACAGAATCGAGTTCTCATCTGCTGCAGAAAGCTGGTTTTTTCCCCACCCCTCCCAAGTAAAACATCAGGACCCTTTCACACTCATCCTCCTTTGACAAGGTCAAGCACATCCACCCTATTATACTTCTCACTCAAAAATAATTCATAAGCCTGCCTTTCTGTTAAAAAAGTATTAAAATTACTAAGAAATTCAGAAATTTAGTAAGAAATATTCGATTTAGCAGCTCCTCCCATTAGACTCTCTGTTCCCTGCCAGGACAGCTGATTCTTCCAAAGCCTGTCCTTTATGTCACACATGGTCACACAGTGCTGAGCAGTGACACTAATTCTCCTAACAGATAATTTGAATCATCAACTTTGTTTTGCCTCTTGGGGTCCCTCCTTCAGAATTTTAAAAAATCAGCTCTCTTCTAAATTAGCATCAAAGATTTATGAGATCTCCGAGCTCTTTCTGAAAACTCTGCTAATTTTCCTCTTCTGTCCTTCCTTCACTGCCCTGTCCTGTAATCAGAATCCCAAAGTGTGCTTTCTGATGAGGATTAAACCATGACCCATGCATGATTGCAGGAAATAAGCCTTTAAAATATGCCTAAGTGCTCTGCTTGTTTGAAGTTACTGATCCTTAAAATAGATGTCTGTAAAAATGTGTAATTTCAAATGTTTCTGCAGATATTGTTCTAGTGTGTGTAACAGGGAGACACATCAAGCCAAGTTACATCAGTTATGCTCCATTATATCATGAACTGAAACAAAGGAATCAAAATATACAGTAATACTTCAAATGAAAATCCAACTCTTGTACAGATTCTTTCCCCAGTTACCACTTACAAGCTACAGAATATTCTGCTTGATTTTGGGGGTTTGCTTTAACCATTCACCCTGTTTATGTTCTCAATATCATTCACAATTTGAAAGTCCAGAGGTGTTCATCCAGCTCACCTCCTATGGACAATTTCTTCCTTTCAGACCCACCTTATTTTCCTGCTCTCCATCCTTTCTTGTTCCCTTCTTTCCTTTTCCAGAGAAGACGATCATGAGTGGGATTTGTGGGCTGGTCCACCACAGACTGATATAATGGAAATGAAGAAATGCCATTATTTTGTTGTCCAGCACTTTCTACATCATTCCTAGCACTGTTCCCTTGGTCGATCACATCTAAACTTCAAATGGCTTTTGCAGGAACTATATGCAATAACTCAGAGATCTGGTTTTTAAATGAGTTTTTATAAAAAAGCTGTGTGGACTAAGAAATCAGCCAAATCAGCACGGGAACATGGGGCAAAGAGTTTTTTCTTTCTCTCTTGTGGCTCAGTGCACAAAGCAGCCCTGGGAAGCTCCAGAAATCAAGGAGAATGGAGCAAGGCCAGGACTTCTCCAGTAAAACCCTGTTTCCCCTTTTTTGTGACCTTTCTGCTCAGATAAGGAGCAAAAAGAAACAAAGAATAGATTTTTCTTTTTTTCTTTTTTTTTTTTCTTTTTTTTTTTCAAGGACCTTTTTTCCCTATTGGAATATTAGGTATCAAGTGCCTCCATTGGAAACTCAGTGTAAGAAGATGCTTTAGAAATCCTAAGGTACTGTCTGGCATTTTTAGATCCCTGCCACTCACTAAGCTTACTGGCAAAGCTCTTTAAGGTATTGAGTATATTGATAGAAGTAGAATAATATTGCTCCCTCCTCATTAGTCTCTCAAGGTACTTAGAACATAATTTTGGCCTATTTAATGTTACTTTAATCTTAACCAAGTCAAGATAAGGTCAGATATTTCACCTTTACTGAAGTTCTCAGCCCCCTCATGCCTGTGTGCACAGAAACCTGTGAGAAAAACATTTCAGTCATTTCCACAGCAATGATCAAAGAAAATCACAAATGCAATGGACTTCAAAGAAAAGGGCAATGGCCCAGACCTAGCTCTGAGGCAGTGTGCACAAAATTGGTGAGATCTGAGCTAAATTGCTTGAAAACAGCTTCCAGTTTGCAGCGCTGGCTATTTAAGGGAGCACAGACTCAAGGTCTGTGGGTATCTGCTGCTCACCAGAGATGGCAGAGACCTGCTGCAAAAGCCAGAAAAGCTTCAGCAAGGGCGAATTTTAAACAGCCTGGTTGCTGCAAAGCTTTGAATTCTCAGGTCTGGGAAATGAGAGTCAATGGAAGAAACAAACAAACAAAAAAAATTTAAAAAAAAAATAATAATAATAATAAAAAACCCACAATCCAAAGAAGAGAAACAGAGAAAAGGAGATGCCATTTAGTGTAGTGCCTATCCTGCTAGGATGAATGGAAAACCATGGAACTGCTGTCACGTCTGGGGCTTACTCTGGGCCTGTAAAATCCTCTCCTCACCTTCACTAAGAACATTTATATTTCCACCAGTGCTACAGTGGGAGGGAATATGGGCACTAACTGCTCTACAGGGTGCTGGGAAGGCAGTCTATGCTTCCCTTCTCTTCCTCAAGCTCTACCAAGTTCAGAGCTAGTAGACATACCACTCCTCAAATGGGAGAGGAATGGGGCTCAGCTGCAGACTGCCTTGTATTTGACATTGTCTACCAAAGGGGGGGTGGTTAGAGCCTTGAAAAGTTGCACAGCTACAGTCTGCTGTGGGCCAACACACCCCCCCCCCCCCAGGAGCAATTCCAATGCTGTAAGCTGTTTATTTGCCAGGGTATGCTATTTAAATCCATCTTACTAATGTGCATCACTGACAGCCAAAGGCAATTTTCTGTAGGAGCTTGGGGAAGAGAGGAGACGGGAGAAAAGGATGCATTGCCCCCCCACCCTGAGCCAGCACTGGAAGCCGGGAGGTGAAAACTCAAGGGTTTCATTTAACAGAGTTAAAGCCTCCACTTCTGTACATTGTGGTGCCTGCACATAATCATGGAGAAATACATCTTGGTTAAATTTTTGATGAGCTTTCGGCTGCTCTAAATAATTAACTAGGACCTCTCTCATTCGAACACGGGTGCAACTTTTCATGTTTCAAATGCTTCCTGCCTTAATCACAAGGGAATCACTGGAGTTATTCAGGTCACTTGATGTATTTATTTATTTTTAACGTCACTAGTCAAAAAAAAAATTTGAACTTTCATGCAGGAAAGGGAGGAAGAAGTTTCCTTTTGATCTGACTCCAGGTAAATCCCCAGGAGAAGAGTGTGTCTAGTTTCCAGGAGCTGAATAATAGAGATTGATAGGTTAATCAGTTCCAATACAACTTACAGAGTAACAGTGTGCACTCATATCCGAAGTTTTGACATTCCCCAAGTCCAGGATGTTTCAAAGATGTTAGTGCAGGATATCACAGCATAGTTTTTGAAAGACAGATACATTAATAAGGATGCTTCTGTATCGCCTCATGTAAACCATAGGAGGCTGATCCTGCTTTTGACAGGCTGATTGTATGACAGTCTAACTACTGAAGTTAGTCCTGCTCCACCACCATGTAACAGCATAGAAAATGAGGGCTTAAAACCACACCTTCTGTCCCTTCATTAAGTGTCACAAGGAGCTTGGATGTTGTTTTATGTGGAAACCAGACTATCTTGTGAGTATATAAAGTGGCATTAACTGTATTAAATATTGGATTCAGTCCCTTAATGAGGGACTTTGCTCTCCTATCATAAGACTCAGATGTGAAAATTGGACTCTGAAAGCAGATCAGTAAAAAAGCTCCTTCCTAACTACTCCATTCTATTGCTGCTCGGTAAGCCACAGACTGTGCCTGAACTCATATAAAAAGCCTGCAATATGGAATAAGGAGTGTCTACTCTGCAGGTGCAGTTTTCTGCAAAGAGGAAGATGTAGGTGAGGTAGTAAAAATTTGACTTCAACCCAAAATTCAACATCCCATCCACCCACAAAAATAGGACTGCCCACATCACTCTGTCTCACGGGAAAACAAACTTATCTAAAATTGCAGAGGGCTTCAAAATATTATAGACAGAGGAACAGGTTTTACTCTCAGCTGAATTTGTAACAAAGGTTTACCCAGGGCTTTCAAACTTATCAATAAATTCAGGATTAATGATCTGAGGTTGTGCCATTTTGTAACTCATTACTTTAGGAACAAAGCTAGTGAGCTGCTTTAGTCTTACATGACTTTTTTTCTATGGATGGTCACTGCAAAAATCTGAGCCAATATTTCCTGGTTACTGTTTAGCAGTTATCGTAACTGAATTTCTACATATTCTACTTTCACTAATTTGTCCCCTTTTGCAGTGAAAACTGTCATAACTGCTCGATTTAAAATGCAGACTGCCTAAGAAAGAGCCTCCTGAGAAGTGACAGGCCTGGAGAAGTATAATGTGTGCAGGAGAGCACTTTAAATTGAAGGCAGGTGCTCCCATGTTTCTGCAATGAGACTGGCAGAGCTACATGCTATTAAAACTGGAGACTTACAAGATTTTCTTCAAAAAATGTCCTTTGGTGCTAGCCACGTCTTCAACTAGTTTCTCTGAACTGCATGTGTAGCTGTAGGTCAAAATTTATTCATTTATTTTTCGTTTGATGGTATTGTTGCCAATGCTTATATTTGGCCATAGGTACCGAAAGCATCAATCATGATCAAGATCAAGAGCAATAGAACTGGGTATAAACTGCTGCTCAACAGTTACATTTCTTTAGTCCAGCTGGGCATCCAGCCATTAAAATCTAACTCTGAAGAATCATCACAAAAAAGAGACATTGTAAGATTTTCTTCTTTCATGAGAGCATTGCACAAACACACTGTATTTTTGACCCGTTCATATGACATGCTGCCACAGAGGCAGAGGGGGCTGCCAACTGCAAAGTGAGCCAAAGAGCTGCTTTTCTTCTCCAGCAGTTGCTATTGATCCCAGATGTGTCCAGCTCAGTCAGGTGGCCACACATCCACCAACCTCCCAGCACTAAGGACATGAGTTTGGCCTCAGGCCTACACGTTTGCTTTTCATCGTTGTGTCAGGCTCGTGCGACCTTGGCAGGTCACAAAGGGCATCTGAGACTCCTCCAAGGTTTCCATCTTCTTCATCAAGATGCATGAAATATATCTGGAAATCTGGCCTTCAACCTGCCTGTGCCACAATTCTTGTTCCTCTTCTCTTTGCCTCTTTTCTGTCTGGTCTGGTGTAAATGCAATCTCTCCACAGCAGCTGCTCTCTCTTGAGCTATGTGCTCATGGCAGGAGAGGACCCACTGTTATTTATGAGTCCCTGTACTGTGAATAAGAAAAACTAAGTCTCCCACTATCTCAGCATCTGCTTTATCTTGGGCAGGCTGGAGGATCACTGGGCTGAGGCCAACACTAAGAGGTTCAACAAGGCCAAGTGCCAGGTCCTGCACTTGGATCACAACAACCCTGTGATCCAAGGGTTGCTGTGCAGCACTACAGGCTGAGGGAAGAGTGTCTGAAAAGTGGCCCAGTGGGAAAGGACCTGGGGGTGCTGGTCAACAGTGACTGAACATGAGCCAGGGTGTGCCCAGGTGGCCAAGAAGGCCAATGGCACCTGGCCTGTATCAGAAATAGTACGACGAGCAGGACCAGGGCAGTGATTGTGCCCCTGTACTTGGCACTGGTGAGGCCACACCTCAAATCCCGTGTTCACTTTTGGGCACCTCACAACAGGAAAGGCATTGAAGGGCTGGAGCTGGTCCAGAGAAGGGCAACAGAGTTGGGGAAGGGTCTGGAGCACAAGTCTGATGAGAAGCAGCTGAGGGAGCTGAGGGGGCTCAGCCTGGAGAAAAGGAGGCTCAGGGGGAACTTCTTTCTCTCTACAATTGCCTGAAAGGAGGTTGTAGCCAGGAGAGCTTTGGCCTCTTCTCCCAGGTGACAAGCAATTGGATGAGAGGAAATGGCCTCAAGTTGCACCAGGGGAGGTTTAGATTGGATATTAGGAAAATTTCTTCACCAAAATGGTTGCCAAGCACTAGAACAGGCTGCACAGGGAAGTGGTCAAGTCGCTGTTCCTGGAGGGCTTGAAAGACCCATTAGTGGTGAAGTCACCATTCCTGAAAGACCTATAGAAGTGTCATCTGGGGACATGGTTTAGTGGTGGCCTTGATGGTGCTGGGTTAATGGTGGGACTCAATATTCGTAAGGGTCTTTTCCAATTTAAATGATTCTATGATCTCATTCAGTCTTTTTCCAGCTTAATTTTTATATATCTACAATACTTAGGTCATCTACTATTTCTGTGGGCTAATGCATTGTCATACTTTCTATTTCAATAACCCTTGAGTGTGATTTATTAAAATGACAGACAACACTACAGTTTGCAAGGCAGGCCTAATTCATTCCCACTTTTTAATACAGTTCCTCACATCATTTCCAGCATTCAAGAGAATAAGTATTTATTCTAATCACCATGTGCTGCATACGTAATTTTTTCCTAGGTGAAATTTCCTTTTAATGGAGGCTGGGTCATGAGAGAGCAATTACATAAGTTATGTGCATGTTACAGAATAATTTAAAATCAGCTTTCAGGTCAATCTTTTTTAATTATCTATTTTATCAACTGTTTTTGACTAGCAATTTAAATAATTGTGTTTGCCTAATACCTGGAAGTGTAATTGCTTTTCGATGGCCTTTATTCTGATCCCAGTGTCAGTGCATGCTGCGCATGTTCGCATCTGTCTGCACAGTGACAGATTTGTGGTGACAGCTTGTATAACTTATTTATAAAATGACAAATTATTTTAGAATTTCTTTAAGTTCACAGACTGCAAATATGGAGAAACACCTGCTTGCTGCAGAAAGCTGAAGAGGATCTGCTAAGTCAAAGGGAAACTACATCAATTGGTGAAGAGCACAAGTGCAACAAAACCCTGTGGGCCATCCTTACGCTGGTCCAGGTTGCAGGGAGGGCTCCGTGGATGTGATTTTTTAGCTACAAAGTCCCTATTGCTGAAGCCAGACATCACCAGGAAGATTCCCAAAGATTTCAGGGCATGGAAGCCTCACCTGGAGTCCAGGGGTAGCAACAGCCTCCTTTCAGGGGTGGTTCAGAGTAGGAGCGAAGTGGAAGTGCTTTGAGTGGCATCTGGCCAACCTCCTTGGCAGAGCCCAGCTGGAGCTCAGCAGCTCCCTGTGCCCAAAGTACCCGTCTGCTTTCCCGTGTCCTTCTCTGTCCTGCAAGGAAAATACCTCTCTGTCCTCCACTTAGTGCTTGCTTGAGCAAAGACTGCAGCAAGTGGCCCAGTGCTGTTTGGATCCCAACACCAAATGCGGCGAGGCTGTCCCTGTAATTGCAGCAGGATTGTCACTCTGAAGCCACTTTGTTAACATAGGAGGATTAGCTCATCAGCAGGTGGTATCACTGGTAATGGAGTGCCCAGCTGATGTGCTATAGAAAGAGTAACAAGAGCCTATGACAGAAATTAGTCCTCATTCCCAGCAGTAGGAGCAGGAATAAACAAGTGAATTGCCTTGCAGGAGCCATAAGTGGCAGAGCAATACCACAGCCACAGATTGCACTGCACAACCAGGTAACAGGTACAGAGCACACACAGCCTGCTGTGCATCCCAACAGCACAACAATAGCAGTGCTCAGTGGATGTGAATTGGGAGAACAGGCAACGAAAATAACCCACTACACCCCAGCTGATGGGGGGTTCTGCATCTAAAAATGTTATCACATGTGCCTGAATGAAGCCTACCTAGACACATCCTTCTAATAAGTAGATAAACCATTATGCACCTCCCTCAGAAAGCCACTCTCTCAGTCCCTTTCATACATAATAAAGATACTTATCAGCATCGCTCAGAAAAGAGACATTGGTTTAAATTTAGCATCCTGAAATCCTACTCAAAGAAACATCCATTTATCAGCTACTTAATGGCAGCTTCTTTTCTAATCTGATGTTTGGTTTCATATTGTCTAGGTCAATTCTTGGTTTCATTAAGCAGCCCTGTGTAAGTTAGGATTTTTGGCCCATAATGTTCTAAGCTGTATTCAGGCCACCAGTGAACATCAGTGTTTAAGCTCTGTGCCAGCTCTGATGGCTGTTGTGTACTGGTCAGCCTGCTGGGTACAGCCTGCTGGGTACGTGGCAAATGCCCACTTTGGTGCTAGGCCAAGTCTGGCCTGGACCTGAATGTTTAAAGCTTCAACAATCATAATAAAGCAATATAGCAGCATATCAATTACTGGGAAATCAGCTGCAGAATTGCTGCTGGATGCAAATGGACATAGCATTGCCATTTATTTTCCTACCGAGAAAGACTTAATTTTGTTTTTGAAAGTGACCAAGATATTGGCATAGCGCTTTGTGTTTTTCAAATTGTCTCTATTTGAAAAATGAACTATCCCTCAAGGTAAATTAAATGAACCTTTTTCTTTGTTCTTTCAATCCTTCTCCTGGAAGCCTGGTGCTGTTCAGCTGGAACTGCGTGTAAGCCAGAGATAGACAGGTTGCTCCTTTGAGCATTGATTTCCCAAGAAGCATAGAGACAAAAAAACCCCTAGCAGGAATAAAACAATACAATTCAGCCTATCTGCATCGTCAGAAGAAATGCCAGAATTTACTGTGCACATGAAGGAACATAACTTGGTCAGACCATGTGAGGATGCACTCGGTATCACAATTTCAGGAACAAGAAAAGAGAAGGGGATAAGTGAACTTGCAGAAAGGACAGTAACAGGAAGACCCAAACCCTAGAGATCACCCCCACATCTGGTATCATGCCCTTAGAAAGTTTCTACCTCCATTTAGACCCACTCATCCTGCTTGCAGCACCAATGTCACTGAACATTGTAGTGTTTCTGAGCATCTTGATCCTATTAGACTTTGAAAATACTATGGAGTGTTTCTCCAACACAAACCCTTCCTCCTGGCTTTGTCTGTCTCAGTGAGAAAGAGTGCAAAGCACACACAGTACATGCAGCTTCCTCCCAGCCCAGAACCAGAACTGCTCAGTGGACTCACCTTCACACACCTTGAACAGAAGAGCTGCTGCCATCACTTCTGCTCTGGAAACACTCAGCTTGTCCTCCATGAGGTTTTATATTCTGTCTCTTTGGTAATGTTTTCTACTTACAAATGCATCTTCTGCTTGTTCCCATTGGCATCTTGTTTATCTATGAGTGTGAACACACGTCTGTGCAAGCATTTGTGCTTTTTCCATATATTTATATATGTGACTGTATGTTTGTATTTCACTTGCAATTGTTTCCTTCTGGTTGCACCGAAAAGCTGTAAATATTCCAATTTCTTCTGACACATACAAGCAGTTATGATTACAACCGTGCAAGCTGGGTGATAACAGCTGACACATCCACTTCTGATCACAACTTCTGTGGGCAGTCTGCCTCTCAGTCTGTATTTGGTAAGGAAAAATTAGAGTTCTTCACAAAAGATAAAACTGTGTCAGCTTGCACTCACCTAGGGATATGCTGAGCTCTGAGACAGGTGAGCTTAAGGCTAGGATTGAAGTTGCACAGTGTTAAGCTGAAGGTGTATTAGGATCAGGGAGTTATATGAATCTTGAAATAAGTTCCAGAATACTACCTATATAGTAGAATGATATAATTACAGTGAAGGTACATTGAAGTGGCATAAAAAGTATATACTTACATCGAAAAGATTTCTTATGTAATCATCCTGTATCTCCATATAAACAGATACTTGTAGCACATAATCCTGAAATGGTGCAAATCTGAGAAGCATCAAAGACCTCAGTCTGTTTTGAAGTCCAGCTGTATCAATATTACAGTTACCAAAAGCAACACTGTGATTAGAGACAGGTCATTTGTGTACTATATATGAACGTACTGCAGTGTACATGAATCCAACCCCTTTTGTTTAAAAAAAAAAAAAAAGCTAAAAAAAAAAAAAAAAAGAAGCTAAAAAAAAAGAAGGAGAGCTCAGAAGCTGATATTGGAAATTTGACACCTGAACTGGACTGAGAGGATGTACTGTGACAGTGAAACTCCAGTGCTCTTCAGCACTGGATGGTTAGATTAAAAGAACAGATAACACAGACAATGGAGATTTCAAAGCCAAGGATTTCTCTAACATTAAAAGGATTTCCCCTTGCACAGACAGTTGCACTGCCAGGACTGCAGAAGGGAGGTTGTTCCCTACCTACTCTTGCATTTCAACAGTGCTTAATTTAGCTTCACTTCAGCCACTGGACCTGAAACTGTCTCAGGCACTTGAGAGGTTCTGTAAGATAAAACAGATTTTCTTATCCCTTTGCTTTAGTGTTCATTGTGTAAAATCAGGAAAATACCTGATTGAAATCATGCTTTGCTGGCAGAGAATAATCACATTTTGTGAAGTTCCCTGCACTTACTGCCCAACACAACATCAAAATGCATGACAGTGAGGTGGCTCCTCCACCAGCAATGAAATGCACACCTTGGCTGCAGGTGTCAAGGGCCTGAGGTCAGCATAAAGCAGTCCAGAGGGGCCCAATTATTATAGAAAGATGTTGGACAGCTAGTTCAGGGCTGTTCCAACAGGAGGGCTGAGATGCCAGTAGGTCTGTCTCACCCCGAGGTCTTTGTCTTGTGGCATCTGAAAGCATATATTGAAGCAACAGAAATCTCTGTGCACGTGCAGAGACGTGGATACAGGAGCCAGCAAGGAATGGTCCAGCCAGGAGCAGCAAATGAACAGAGCCAGCAAGGTGTCACGAGCTGGTTTTGCCCACAGAGCTCCTATATTTTAAAATCACTTGCCCTCAAACCTTATGGGGAAATGGAGCCCCAGTTTCCAGAGCTGCTCGCTGGGCTCAAGCTCGCGGGTTTAGTTCCAGCAGCCACAAGTTTGTCCTTCCTGCAGGACCTCAAGTCATTCCAAAAGCTCCCCTGTGACATGCACCAAACCTCCAGGATGAGCAACAGCCTGTCTGGGCCCAGACAGAGTCATTATGATTTATTGGGTCAATACAGCATGGGAGTTCTTTGTGTTCCTGTCCCAATCCACAGCCACTAATTGCACTCCAGCTCCAGGGGCCCTGCAGACTGAATGCAATTCCAGGGAACTATTAGAGCTCTTTCTTGGAAGGGACCATTAAAACTGCAGAGTGAACATGCAGGTGCCACTTGTACAAACTGTGTCACAAACAGTGCAGAGGGACTTGCAGCCTCTGTAGCAAAAGCAGCATGTGAGGAAGCACACAGTGAACAGCTCTTCTGAAATCTTTCCAGACCTACTGGTTTCTGTGCAGTGCTTGAGTTAGGGCTTAAAAGTAACAGAGTACATGGAAAAGTCCCACTGCAAGACTTTTTGGCAGAATGAGTTGGTTTGAATGGAATGGAGCTGAGTAATCAACCCTGTTCTACCACTGTGCTGTTCAGAGCCAAGTACTCCATCTCCACAGAATTACAACAAATAGCTACCACCCCTTCGGGATTCAATATTCAAACACATAAAAGTCATATGAGATGAATTTTTTTTTAGCTGTATCAGAAAGCACTGGCACTACTTAAATCTTTTGCTGATTGAATTTAGTGTTTAGCTTTTAAAATGGGGACAGGCTCAAGTTCCTAAATTCCAGGAATGTGAACAGCAGGGAAGTGCTTGCAGTAGCTTTGCTGACAGCATGGGTTGGGGTTTGTTGTGATGCAGGAAGAAAAACACCCAAGTACTGGATAAAATTGTAGCTGCATCATCACAGCTTTTCAAACTTTTTGTAAGTTCATTTTTATAAATATGATAACAGGCTTATAGTATGTTTGTAAACACTTGTGGCTAATTTTCACACGCTGCCTTGAGACAGATACTGGGCCACTTTTGAAGAGGCATGAAAGAGGTTAATATGGAAGAGCTGCACAACAGCTGGTTGTTTCATATAAGATGCTGAAGGTGATGTTTCTTGCATAACAAATTGCCTGTAAGAAACTGAGATGAGGCCCTGAGATTGTTTTTGAGGCTCTAAATGGAAAAGGGTTAAAATCATGTGGCTTTGTCATGTTGGACATATTTTTTATGCTCTCTCTGCATACCCTTACAATCCATTCTTCTCATTTTCACAGACAGTATAACCTTGAACAAGAAGCAGGCTGTAGGACCACAGTACAGACAATATACATTATAAAAACAATTCTGTATACAGAAAAATAAAGACAAGATTAGTTTTTACTTCTGTCTAAAACTTACCTGGCTGTCCTTTAATTGCTTTACTGGACATGAAGAGCCATAAAAGTTGCCACCTTCCTGAAGCTGGGGAAATGCAGAATGGGCACATAACTTTGTGAAGCACAGAAGAATCTGGATTCAGCTGATGCTGTTCCCATCCCTGCTGTAGTGCTGCCATATAATGAACAGTTCAAAGGTGTCAAAATTTGTAGTATGATTAAAGACCAGGAGCAGTACATATAACTTGTAAAAAAGAGGAAAAACAGACAAAGCTGCTTCCTATCAACTGTCAGATGTGGTAGTTTTACAGACCTATTTTCTGTACAGTTTTAGCTCACAAGAACAACTTCATAATTTCTTCTGGATTTGATATCAAAACCGGGAAATCATATAAACAACCTCTCCGACTGTTTCAGAAGGAGCAAATTTCCCAGCACTACAGGGCTGGATACACTTCAAACAAATCATTACAGACACTGGTATTTAAAAAATCAGACACCAAGAATTTTCAGTCTTGCTCAACACCCAACAGACTCCTTTGTTTGAATCCTTAATCCCACCATTAGGCACAAAAGTCTGATAAAATGATGTGGGTTTGGACATTCCACCTTTTGCCTGTTTTAAATTATCTTAAATAAATCATAACTAGAGTTACTTTCTGAGAGTAACCTGACTTAGACCAGTCTGGATGTAGCATCTATTCCTCTGCAGGTACCACTTGCACAGGCATATTCTGTGCTACTCATTTAGAAGTTTGTCAAATATCTTTCCCTAACAATGCATTAAATATCCAAATCAAGCACCAAAACTGTCTCATTCCCCTGAGCTCTCAATATCTGAAGTTGTGTTGGTTTATTTAGGAAAAGGAAATGCTCCTTGGAGGGCAAGGGCATGGATACAGGGGATGGCATGGCTGGATGGCACCAGCCTGCAGAGGCATGGGAGGATTAAGGTATATTTTGTTATTGCTTCACCCCTAGGACATTCTCTTTGTTAGCAAGGCTAGTGGGTAACAGCTAATTGCTGATTTGGAGATGTACAGATGTTTTTTCCCCCTAAGGAAAGAAGGAAAGGCAGGAATAGTCAGTGGCAATGGGAAGCAGAATTTACTGTGCTGAGGTTATTGTCTGAGCCATGGCTGGAACAGAAGGGAATTCCCTTGGGCAATGTCCTGCCACACTGTCTCCATCCTGCACCCCCAGGTCAGCTTTTCCTTCTGCCCCCCTCCAATACGTGCTACCAATTCAAGTAAGACACAACTCAGCAAATGGCTGTGATTGATCCATCACACTGAGGGACAAGAGGTGTCAGGAGGTGGTGGTGACACCCGGGCACAACGGTCTGAGCATCGATGGCTGGTGCCATGTGGGGCTCAGGACTGCAGAGCTGCCTCTCTAGTCCTTTAGTGAGTTCAGAGTTCAGAAGGGAGTGATCTCTCCGGCTTTCTCCCACTCACAGCACTTCGTGTGCCACAGCCCGTCACTGCTGTCACCTGCCAGGCAAAATTCATTCTCTTTCTCAAGAGCTAATCTCTTTAGAGCAGCATTTACACATAAATTAATGAAAGATCAGAATATAAAGATGTTCATTTTTGATTGTTTGCCCATTTACAGGAAATTAAGTTAGAACTGTTTAGTTTTATCATCACTAGACAAAATAAGCATGACAGGATATTTTAGCCTCTGGATTATGTAGATAACACACAGAAATGTCATTTACATTTTCATTCTTTTCACAGAGCAAGAAACCCATGCTTGCAAGCAAATTAAAATTCGGAACTTAATTGGATTTTTATATTCTCTTTAAACAGGTAATATTGTTTTTCTTCTTTTTATTATTGTATCTGAACACTGGATTTCATTTTGAGAGTGTACCACTGAAGGTGAGAGGCCCTCTGCTCTAAATGGTTCATTTAACACCATTAAAATCTATGTTTCTTCAACATATTTGAGGATCTAGATTGTTGAATGCCACTATTTCAGTATTGTTAAACAACAGAAAGGGTATGGAAAATTATTTTCCTGGGTGTATACATGAACATACTTCTGTGTATATGTATCTTCGAACAAACATATGTACATACATCATTTATTTGCTTGCATGTGCAAGCAAATACATGTGTATATATATATATATGCATGCAAATGCAGAGAAAATGTTCCAATAATTTATCTCTGCATGCCCATGATTTGCCAACTTGACAAGCAATTCGAGGAAAAAAAAACCAAACATGTATTTTGTTTATTTCTGAAAGCCTACTATGCTATGAAAATAATTGAAATAATTAACTTTTTCCTTTTTCTTTTTTTTTTTTAAATTTCTGTTTATCATAAGTTTCACCAAGGTGGCACTGTTTGATCCTGTATTTAAACCCAATCTCTGATGGCGACCAGTAAAGTCCAGTCTCTGCAACTGCAGATTGCACAGCCCAGGTCTCCAACTGGGGGAAAGTCTTATTAGGGCAGAATAAGAAATATCGTGGAGAGAACTTCACTAAGGTTTTCACATTTTCATTGAAGAAGATACTGAGAATGGGGCTCTGGCAGGAAACAGCATTTGTAAGGGTGACCAGAGGGAAAAGTCACCTTGATGAAGTTGCTTCCATTCCATGTTACATGGCCACTGCTGACTCTCCATGTCAAGCAACCTGCACTTAGGAGCTCAAGACACAGTTCTGTTTTGTGGCACTGGAATGGAAGGTTTCACTCCATACAAGTAATTTGATTTCAGGAAAATATGTGAAATTAGGAAAATGTTAAATGAGGAGAAAAGCTTTTCTTGGGCAGCAGTTCTCTCTGCTCCCTGGGAGCGCTCTCAGCACAGTGGGAGGCAGGGAGGCCATTCCTGTTGTGTCCCCAGGCAACATGGTCATGCTTTATCCAAGGGTGGCAAAAGGCTTCTTGCAAATATATATATTCCCATTCATCTAATGAACACTTCGTGACCCTGAAGAATTCACTGAAGTGGAAACATGACTCGGTGCTAAACAAACAGACTCGGACTAATCCCAGCTCTTCCTTTACTCCAGTTACTTCTGGTCAGTGCATGTCAAGCATCACACCCACAGCTGAAACCCTCACCACTGCAAATCTGTGTGGGGTGAGACAGGAGCAGGAAGGCATCACTAACTGAGGGCATAATTATAAAACTGCCAGTACCTCTGGGAAATAACTGACCGCAAATGTCAGCTCATCAGCAGGGCAGGAGCATTCTTGCTGAAGTATAAAATTCTCTACATTAAAACTCTGCACTTCACATCGTATCATTTTCAAGTGCATGGCTTAAAAACTGATCATGCCAGACATCTTCCCGTATCTTTTGTGTTTTCCCTTCGTTGGTGATGCCACTTTCAACACCTGCCACAAGCACGTAGGTGTGGAAATTAAAAATGTACTTTGCCTCCTCTGCGTTGACCTTGCTCACAGATTATTGGCTGCGCTTACATCTGAGGCAGAACCCCCACACATTCAACGCAACAAATTCCTTGCATCACTTGAAGATCTGTCCCTCACTTTATAAGTTGTGTTTATTATAGATTGCAACTTGAGTAAGGAGTTGGAAAAACTTTTCAAAAATTACCCCTTTTCACACAGACCCACACCTAAGTAATAGAGAAGTAAGCAAGGAATAAAAGTCACAGTTTGGTGTTACTTGTTCTTCAGTTTTTTTGTCTGGCTAGATCTCTGCATTCTCCGAGAGTTCAGAATCAAGCATATGAGTCTGTCAAAAAGCCTTTTTCTTTTTTTTATATAATAATTAAGTGAACATATAATGGGAAAACCTGCTCCCACTGGGATATCAAGTCCAGCTTTGTAGACATCAAAGGTTTGTCTAATTCAAATTACTTTGGCATAACTGTTAAAATTTGCTCTGCCATGCTTATTCATCTCAGCTCTGTGGCATTTTTGTCTTCTGATTAGCCCAGAGATGAACCTGCCCAGCCTCACTCCCACGTGGTTTCCAGCACAGCTCTGTGTGAGGTGGAACACAACATAAACTGCTCTTCCCAGCCTCTGTGCCAGCCTCACACTCTGCTAAAACATCCAGAGAACATGGACATGAAAGAGGCCCATAGAAACAGTCACAAAGAAAGTAATTTTTTAGTTTGAAAGTGTTTTCTAAGCATTTTTTCTACTCTCCCTTTTTCTGCTGTTGTTGTTTTTAATTAAAAAAAAATTAGTCTTTTAGTAATAGTCAAAGCTCTCTAAAGCACAACCTCCTATGAAGTTAAAAAGTAGAACACAGTTGGGAAGAGAATTTTTCATTTGTGGCTCCTCTGTCTCCTGTGAGATGATATCCAAAGACACACATCTACCAAAAGGTTTTTTGATGTACAGCTATTGTCTTGAACAAATAAACCAAAGAAGGTACTGGGTTTTGGCATAAAATTCTGCCTCCTCTGTTGGATGCCAGTACTTCCCCTTCCATAAGGAAACACACATTGAAAGAGAAGGATCCATTCCTCTCCTCCTAATTGTCATCCTTTTAAAAAACCCAACAAAACACAATGCAAAAGCCCTTGCTTTTTCTGTCACTCTAGTAAGAGTATTGCTACCTTCCAAATGGACAATAAATTCATACTTACCACATGCTTACCTTCAGCTCCTGCCTGGGAGAGCAACCCTAGCACTCCTGCTGCAGCTCCCATCAGCCATGTACCACAAATGTGAGGAGGATGGGGAGGACACTGAGATCCCCAGGGGCAGGTCTGTTGGAAATCCCCAGTGACCACAGTGCTGATCTGCGTCACGATTAAAAATCCCAATACCAGTGATGGGAAGAATTCAAAGGTCTGTTTAAATTAAACACAAACTACAGATATACTTCTCTTGCACAGTTTTTTGTTGTTTTTTTTCTTTTTTAAATAAAGACTTTCTGAGTATACCCAGTATCTGTTTTTCTGGCAGTGGTGTAGGCAGCTGAAATCAGCTCTTTTTATTCTCTGAAGTGACTGGAGTGAGCTGCAGAGTGCTCAGCATCACCAAACCCCATAATTCTATTAGAGTAAGGCATACCCATCAGCTTCTGACTATTCACTTTAGCTAATTGTATTAATAAGACTAAGTGAAATTCAAATACTTTCTGAAATGAAGAGACATTTATCAGCAACCCTCTGTAGGGATGGAGGATGGTATTATTTCTGTTTTCCAGCTGACAGGGAGGGCTGGCAAGGGACTTACACAAAGTCACACCAAAGTCTGTGGTTCTGGGGAGCCCCTCCCTGCCTTGCAGGGCTGGGGCAGCTCTAACCCCAGAGCACAAGGTAAACGTGGGCTCTGCAAGGAGCCAGTGGTGGGGTCAATCCTGCTCGGAGCTGTTATTGCTCGCTAAATCTGACTCCTAAAAGGATTCATGGAGATGCAGAGTTGTGCAGAAGGCAGCTTGTCAACAGCACCAGCAGAGAGAAGAATTCACTGTGAAACTGCAGAGCTAAAACACTTCAAAATGTCAAGGCAGGATGACAACCCACAGGCAGAGTTATCTCTGCGGAGTTAGGACGTTTCATGGAGAATGCATCCCACACAAGTCATCCTGGTGGTTTCACTGTAAACACACTCCTGGCTGACACAGCCCAGGCATGGCAGGGGCTGATTTTACACTGCAGGACCTGGGGCAACGCAGGTGTGAGTGGGTGAGTATCCAGGACATTATTCCTGCTCAGAAACGATGTGCGTTGTAATTCTGGACTCTGTGGCTCTCACAGGGGGTGTCTCAACCCCTGGATGCAACTGCTCTGGAATAAATTTCTGGAAAGCTCAGATACACGCTTTTAAAAGAAATCAAATTTCTGAAGTGGGATCAGCAATACTTGGAGGGTGAAAAAAAATGCTTTTCCCACTTTATTTTACAAAATTTTAGGTTGTTGAAATAGTTTTCCTCTTGAGCGTTTAATACTGATGCTTAGGGGAAAAGCAACAGCAGGAAAAGGGTGCCAAGAAATACCATCTTTCAAATCACAGGTCATAATCACTCGGAAAGAGGAAGCTGGTGTTGTCTTCTTCACTAAAAGGAGAATGAAGGAAAAAAGTTCCTTACTTTCTTCCACTAGCTATAAACTAATTTTATTTCATTTCATTAGACTTTAGTCATTAAAAGAGATGTCAATGGAGCAACCATAAATTTGCCTCCTCAAAGACAGACAGTTAAGGAAGGTTTAAAATCACAGAGGTTTTTTGCATACAAATGTATTAAAGGACTTCATCAGCTGCGTGACTTTATAGCTTTAAGGTTACTGTGGCAAGAAGTTTATGGCCTTCATATTACCCCTAGACAAGTCCAGTATAGGCAAACACAGCTAAATATTCCAGAGTTCCCCAAGTACATGTATTTTGCACCCTTCTTTCCTCCCACCCCGCATCCCCCAAACCAGAAAATTCCATGCACTACCTGTAACAATCTCAACACCTTTGGCACTAAAACCCCAGGCACCTCAGAAATATGCTGCAGGAGACATCAATGTTCCCAGCATTTATAGAAATGTGGTCAGCTACGTTAATGAGTCATTAAAATCTGCCACCTATCCGTTCCTGTTGCAGGGAGCTGTCGGAGGCACGATGGGCTGTGACTTTGCTCCTGCCTGCAGAGATCAGCGCGACGCCGCAAGTCTGAACCCGCTTTAAAACTTTCTGTCTGCTGAATAGATTAATTTGTAGCAGGACCTAAAAGTCATGGATTTTCCATACTTTATCTCCAGTCTAAAATATAAGCTCGATATCTCTAATGCTTCAGAGGCAGGAAAAGAGTGGAACGTGCCCTTTGGCGGGTTTGAGTCTATTCTTCTCGCCGATCGCCGTTTGTTGTTTCGCCACCTCGCCGACCCCCCCAGCATCTCAGCAGCATCCCTGGCAGCATGCTAGAGGCAGATAATCCTAATTAGAGTTATCAAGTCCATCTTGATTTTGACATGATGTTGCACACTGCCGTGCAGGCTGGGGACGGTACATCATCCCCCTTCTCCACCCCCCCAGATGTAGCACAGCTACTAATGCTCAGCTCACATCGAGTTTTAAAGGAAAAGAGAAGGTCACCAGCCGCTTGCAGCAAATCTCCTGCTGATTCTGTGCCAAAACACAACTGCTTTTCCCCAGAAGAAGCCCAGCTCTCTGGTAGATTTGCCAGCTTATACCTCTTCTCTTAAACTGTATCTCAATAAAGTAGTCACGTATCCACAGTGTTTAGAAGCCGAGTTCAATTTCTGTTGGACCAACTCTAAAAGCCTTGTCGGGAAGCAGTGAGTGAGCTCAAAATTAAGCTATAAACCACACTATATCCATGTATTAGAATACAGGAATTGACAGGTAACAATAAATACACTCACAAGTTTATCACAATAAATATGGTCTAAAGGGGAAGAAAAATAATTTCTTTTTTTCTATTCTCTGGACTTCTGAGACACAGCCTTGCTTTGAAAATGCTGATTTAAGATTCATTAAGAAATGAGAGCCAACAATATCAAAATTTCTCCTCTTTCTTCTTGGAAACCCAATCACAAGTACAGCTGATTTTAAAGCACAAGAGATTTTGATTTTTCCAGTGATTCTCCTATCTGGTTTTGCTGCTTTAATTAGCTATCAGCAGCACTTAATTTATTTCTAGTGCATTGTTGCCAGCTTTTTGCATATCTTTCCCAACCTGTGAAAAATCATGAAAATAGACCTACAAAAATTAATCTTCCTGTTCCCTGTGCAGAGATATTAAAATGGTAATTGCATTCTTTATACCTCTAAAACCTGATTTTACTTCCAGATACTTATCTGAAAGCCCAATGAAATTGTGTGATAGCAGTTGTTGATGCTACTTACGCTTTACTGGAAGTTGTTGAGATCTGATAATAATCACTATATCGTAAAAGCTTCACACAGCAAGGCCAAAGTTCATTCGTGCCTTTGATTTCTATACTGGAGGGTGATTGTCTGGACAAATAAACTCCGTTTATTAATTCTTAGTATCATATTACCTTTATTTATTCTAGTACAGAAAGAAATCTTGTCATTTCAAAGGTACTATACTGACAACAGAGCAATTTCTTGAAAACCCAGAACTCCAATACAGAGTCCTTCCCCATGAGCAGGTGGTCAGATCCCACTTTACTCCTTTTTTTCCATGCACCCATGCACAGAAAGGCCGAGCAACAATTATCAACAGCTTATCTGGAGGCACCTTCTTTACTTGTGATCCTCAGGAAACACAAGTGGCCTGATTATTCATTACAAAAACCACAACCTATGCTGAAATGGTGAAGCAGAGGTTTTGATTTCAAAAAAGAGAGAGAACGGAGACCTGTTGGAAATACAGTATTTTTTTACTCTAGGAAATGCTATCAAAGATAGAAGGAAGTGAACATGTTACACTGCTAAAAACTCATCTAATATTTGGATTTATTTCAGTGTTGTTTGGCAAATTCTCACAATAGGCAGCTTCAAATGCCCTAAAGTAATTGCGAAAAGAAACCCCATTAAGAGACCCTGATGAGGGAAACTATTAAAATTGAGTATACAGTTTGCTCTGATGAATCTCCCTACTTCACTTTTGCAGCAAATTATATAGTTCCACGTTGTTTTTTTCCTTTCACCAGAAACGTGAATTATAGTCCTATAAATTCACCCTTGCTGTCAATTAAATTGAATAAACATTGTGTGAGTGAATTAAGAAGAGATACAAAACAATTCAATACCAGGGTTAGTTATTGAGGAGGCTTTTTAATGAACATAAATTGATGTAATTAAAATAAATTTGCTTTTCACGTTTCTCAAGTAGAATGCCCTGTAGCCATTCCTGTAGAATACTGGAGCAAAACAAACACTGGGTCAAAGCTGCTATCTTTCCTCAGATTAAATGTGAGCTTCCTGCTCTCTGGGATTTCAGAGATGAGTAAGGCTGAAGGATGTGGCCTACTTAGACAGTTGTTAAAGGAATATAATAGAGAAGATAGAAATTCAGCTTTTTGTTAAATTCAGGTTTTCTCCTCAGCACCACCTCGTTTTTATAGAAGGAAATAAGTAAATAAAAAAGCCATTTAACATTACTTTTTATGGGCTGTTGGCAACTAGTTGGTCATTTCTATGAATTCTGGGTTTTGCAAGCTGTAATACGGTCATATGTCAGGACAACATTTAAAATCAATAGGAATAGAATGCCAACATTTTTGACTGCTTAAGGATGGGACATACAATTCTCCTCTGGTCCAGCAGATACCAGGTAGGCCTAAGATGCAGAGCAGAGAAAAGCAGAAAGCTAGAAGAGCTCAGTTGGAATATATTAGATAATTTTAAACAGATGAGCAAAAGAACTACTAAAATTCTCTGACGTTTGAGTCCTACACTGTGATGGTGACAATCACAATCCCTAATGTGAAGGTGTGTGCCTACCCAGAGGTCCTATCTGAAACTGTTCTGAGCTCCCCCCACAAGGACAGTGTCACTAGCATACGGGTCCTGTTGCCAAAATAGAGGTTATTGGTCACTTCTGATTATACAGTCCAGTTCTCAAGTTTGCTCCACAAAGAACATTCTACTTTTGAGCACAGAAAAAAAAAATCCCACCTCTAACAGCACTCCATTCTTCCCCCCACCTTCACTTGGGCTCATCCAGGTTTCCAAGCTGAAGGCCCATTGCCTCTGTTAGATGTATTCTCCAAATCAGCTTCCATTTCAGGAGCTGTCCTTCACATGGCAAAATTATTCTGGGTGGAAAACAGAAAAAGGATATATTTTGTGTGCAACAACATCATTGACAATTAGTGCCTTTGGCATCCCCTCTACAGAGAGAGGAATTTCACTCCGTGGATAAATAAAGAGCTTAGGTCTCCAGGGCTGTCAGCCTTTAACAAACAATAAATGCATGCACCAGTGTAGAAGGGAATAGAAATCAGAACAGCAACTTGAAGGGTCTTTCTTAATAACACAATGTGTGTTTATCTCCAAGAAAAGAAGGCCCAGCAGCTAGGAAACACCACGAAATTCCCACACAACATGCCATTGTCTATGGCTCTTAGAAAGGTAAAACATGCCTGAATAGATGTCAGTGTTCTTAACACTAGAGACCTGCATGCTTAGAGAAAGGAAATCACAGCACACTGTTTCTCCCGAGGCACCACAAACTATTGTTCCTTATAATTGCAAGCATAAGATTTAAAAACATTTCCACTGCCTCGATGGGTTAGTTTGCAAACTGGCACCATACCAACCACTGGCTTAGGCTGCATGGCACAATATGTACAGTCCTTAAATCTCACAATATGTACAGTCCTTAAATCTCAATGCACATGCCTCTACACCCTGAAAAGATGGTGGTTTTGATAAAGCCATATAGTTGGGAAGCATGATTCCATAATTTACAGAACGCTTTTAAGGTGAGGCAGTTCTGCTCTTTTCAGTGCATATTTTTTTTCCCTTTTTTTCCCCCTTTCTGTCCTCTGATTTTTCAAGGTTATTATCTAATGCTCTTTCCTTGGTACCAATTCCTCTGAACTTGAGTTCACAATGACTCACAGCAGGGAGGCACAGAGAGAGCTACCACCAGAAACCTCCTCCCTGGAGGAGCTTCACAATGCTGCCTATTATTTAGCGACTTGAAATGCTGACTTTAATGGCACACATCTCTTAAACATCCCTTTCTTTCATTTGTTCACCCCAGGGACCCAAGCCACAGAGATGTATCTCCACTCTATCCCACTCTTCCCACTGGCAAAGTGCATGAAAGTGGGGGGGCTGCCAATCTCCAGACTGCAGCTGTGACTCCCAACACTGGTGTTTGGTGAGCTGAACTGGTGGTCTCCAAAGCTCAGTTCAGCCATGTGTTCACCCACCCACTTTCATTTTCAATGAAAGCCCTGAAAATAGTTAGAGAAAACCAATCCATCTTAGGGGAGTATTAAATTTGGGGGTGGTCATACTGATCCCTCTACCTCCATAATCAGAGGTGTAATGCGCTGAAGACACTCCAGAGGCTTTGACTGCGCTGCAGTGTGGGTTAAAAGCCTCTCCGCTGATGCTTGGTAGGAGACCTCCTTAGTAGAAATATACCCTTCTTAGCAGAGGATCTCTCTTATTGCAGTTTAAAGTCGGCCATTCGTCCTTGCACTCCCACACAGTATTTACTCAGCAGAAGAGGACAGATACAAGGGATATACAACCATAAAGTTCTGGAAGGAAAACAACTCCCCCGGGCTCATTAGCTGTGACAAAAGAACAGACCATTCTGCCTCCATGTAGGCTGAGCCTGGCAAGTTGAAGACAGAGCAGGCTGACAACAGGATATAGGGCCATTACCTGGTACTGGGAGGTCCTCAAACTAACCTACCAGTCATTTAAATCTATCTGGTTTTCCTTCTAAATTTCTCTCTCCCAAAAACCACGGCAGGTGAAATCCAATACCATGCACTGACTCACAAATAGTTATTCATTTCAAGAAATCTTTCACCTGAGTCGATTGTTAGAAGCTTCTAAGGAAAACACTGGGTAATAGAAAGTGTAGGTGAAATGACAAGTTGAACTGATTGCACACAATAAACAAAGCACCTGGGGCTTCAGTGTGCCACAGCTTTGTTTGGATGAACAGGATAATGATGTAAGCCTAGCAGTGGTTCAAGATTACAGGCTACTTCTCAGTTGTTCTATTAAATTCACCATGTGATGCTGAGCCTTAACTCTCAACCTTTTTTTTTTTTCCCTTGGCACATTTGCTTCTGTGTCATTCATTTGCAAGAGAAGGACCTCAGAAGAAGGCCTGTCTTCTTCCATAGATTTCTCTTGCCTCTATTCTGGCCCTAGCACCATAATCCCTCAATGGCATATCTAGTAATTCTCTTAATATGTGTACAGCTATTATTAATAGTAGTTATAAGAATTGATATAATTATGTATTTTACAATCTCATGGCCCATATAGCACTTTGTTGCAGTTCAGACATTAGTCACGTTAAGTCCAAGATCATAATGCTAACTTTCAACCCCTGCTATGACTAGACACAGGGTGCTGCTTGACTGCTTGCAGCAAAAATTGTTGTTTAAAAGGTACTGTAGAGATGGCAGCAATGCACTATTAAAAACATATTAAATTAATTGAATTCAAACAACCAGCCACATGAACAAAAAGGATAAATTATGTCTCTCACAGGTCAGTATGTAACTGCCTTTATAATTAGCATTTAAAGACAAATGCTCCTCATAAAGTGCAGCACACACACGCAGCTGGGTCAGGTTCTTCTCTTGCTTTCTCTGTAGATGGGATTAGACAAGATGAAGTGTAGAAAATGGGGAGTTTTCCTCACTACCCACCCTCACTTTAGGAATCTGTGAATAGCACAGATTAGTTTTTCACCACTTTCCAGCCTGGATTTCTCCCCAAAGGGATAAACACCTGCAGAATGTGTCAGCTGGACGCGCATCTTTCCAGACTGACAGTGGGACATGAGCTATGTGCAGGCTGGAACAGACTTCCCTTCCCTCCCTTCCACCATGCCACACACCAACCATGTTCATGTGGGTCCATGAACACCACACATCAGGACCTCTGAGACAAGTGAGGGCTCAGGACGTACGAATAAAACCCGGTAAGGGTCCAGCAGTTTAGCAAAACTCCAAGTCAAAACACAGTCATGTTGAAAAACCTGTTGAAAAAACCTCATGCAACTTCCTGGTGGAGAAGGTCAAGGTCTTATTATGGAACTTTCCACTTCATGCCACAGAGAAGTACAGATTATCTTTTCCTTCAGTATGAAATCTGCCTTTTTAATTTGATCACGCAACAGCACAAAGTGAAGCTTTATGCAAAACAACAGAAATTTCAAGCCTGGCTGCATCACAGAGAAGAGCAACACGTGCCCTGGCACAGCACTGCCAGCAGTCTATTGGCAACAGGCAGCTGGATTAGGAATAAGTCAAATTAACAGAGAGTGGAGAAAGAATATACTCCCTTCCCCAAGGACACATGTTTGAAAGGCTTCAGAGTGAAGGGGATGAGCACAGCCACAAGCTGCTAAACTGTGCCCTGTTCTGGGCCAGCTGCAGTGATATCCCCCATCCCCAGCCATCAGCTCTCTTGGGCACTGATCCAGTATCCTGTTCTGCTGCTGTGCAGGAAGGGAAAGGTTCATTAGGCATTTCTGCCTCCCTCCCATCAGACTCTTCTTGAAGCTGCACTACAGCCCTGAGCTGGCCTGACACTGCTCACGTCTCCTCTGCTCAGCATAATCCCTCAGCTAATTGCTGCATGGGAGAGGCACCTCTTCCCATGCATGAGGCACTGCTTGGAACATGAATATTTCATAAATGAATCCAGACTTTTCAAAAATTATTAACACTTTTCTGCAATCCATGTTCAAGGATTGCTGTAAAATAAGGCAGGGCTGTGCTTTCAGGGTCTCACTTTCCACTCTCAGACTGATCCTGACAGTATTTAAAACATGCAGCTACAGCCTTATTATGCAGTATTAATACAACACATCTCAAGGATATTTATTGACTGCTACTGCTAAGAAGCATTTTGAAATGGTTCCTTGACTCCCATTAGATCCTACACTAAGGTAACATTACCAGGGAGTTTATTTGTATTTCAGAGAAGAACACACTGACCATGTTCATTCTTTCCAATATTTCTTCCAGACACAAGGGATTATTTACCCATGCTTGCATGCAAATATCTCATCTAATTCATTTTGTTCTTTTAAAATGCTGGTTAAATAAAGCTTTTCAAGGAAATAGAGTCTGTTTCAATTTATCTTAGTTGAAACTAGGACTATAAATCTCTTTAGTTTCCTTTATTGATCTTAGACAAAATTACAAATATAAATTACAGCTGCTGCAAATTAAATGTCTAATGACTGTGTTTGAAAGCAAATGCAATAGTGTCAATAACACATTAGATAAGACACAGTGAGAATAACATAAAGCTACCATTCCCTGGTGAAAGCAAAAGGGTTCCTGTGAAAACTCACATTTAGGGGGTCCGTTCTTCAACAGCTAGATTCCCCTCATATCTCTCCCCTCATATTTTTTAATTTATAAAATTAGCTACACCAGATCTACAGGAGTTGCAGATGTTTTAATGCACCCATCAAGAGAAATCAACTTTTCAATTATTTTGATAGACACCATCATTTCAGAGCCTAAAAGCCACAAAGAGTGTTGTTCTTGGAAGTCTTTCTTATAGAGAAATGGTAGGCTTTGTCTAAAACTGTATTGAGAACCATAAAGGTTGTACACTGGACCAAGAGAAGAATCCAGTACTAGCATGCAATGCTGAATCACTGTATTCAAAGAGGCAGTATATGTTCTATACAGGTCATGCTGAAATATATAGATATATCTCCAGATTAACTGTCCCACCAGTTCTTCTCACCTTTTATCTCACTAGAAACACTGGTCACAGGGCCATGCTTTACAAGGGCAAATATCAAGTGATGCTGCTTCAGGTGCGATACATTTCCCATGAAGGAGCCTCTATTTCACAAAGCAGCATAATCATCAGTTTTCTACATGCTGACACTTAGACCCTTAAGCACAAAGGTATCTGTTTACCAGGTCATGAAATTGCAAGTATAATATCAGTGACTGTGCTGTGCTTGATAAAACTGTAAAACATTTCATTTTGCTGCCTATTGAGCTTTAAAAAACCCCAGCACTGGAGAGGAGACAACATTCTTGTTACCATCAAAGTATTTCAAAATACCTACTTTTCTGCCTGTGATCTGTGGACACGCATTTTTGGTACTACTTTTTGGTACAGGCAGCGCTGCAAATATCCAAGAAAACTGATTCTTCTTATGCTCTCTTAAGTTTTATATGATCACAAAGCCTCTCTCAATAAGTATGACTGTATGTAGTCAAGGTATTAACATTCCTACAAAATCTATGAAATAGGCACCTGGTAACTACACAAATGAGCTCTCCATTTATCCAGAGATAAATGCAGGACATGGGCACTGGAAATCCTGTTGTCTTTGTGGCTCACAGAACTAATTGCTTCTAAGCAGAATTCAGCTGGTTTGATAGACACCATTGATTCCAGGCCTCACAGCCATTAAAAGCGTTGCTTGTGAAAGCCCTGCTTGTAAATGTTCCATAAATGGCAGCTTGGGCTGAACTGTATTGACTGGGAAACCAGAAAGGCTTTGCACACTGGACCAAGCAGGAATCCAATACTGACATGAGGTGCTGATCAGAAGGGCAGATCTAACAGAGCCTCCCAGCCTATGAGCTGTCCCATAGATGGAACTTGTCCTCCTGTGCTTACAATGGGCAGTAAACCTTGATTTTGTCTTCCCTCATCATGTGACAAAACAAGTAAACAGCTGGAGCAGCAATCTTAGTTCTAACACTTCTGTGGTTTTGGAGGAAGAAGTTAGGTATTCTTTTCTTAAAATAAAAGCATTCAGAGAAGCTTCCCAAATCCTTGCAGTGATTCAAATACCATTTGCTCTTTTAATGGTGAAATTAGTGGGTGTCCCAGTCATATTCTAAACCTCTTGTCAATAAGGCTGGTAGACCTGCAGCTCTGAGGGGGGAGCACAGGGACTCCTCCGGAGGGGATGGATGGCCTCTGATCTAGGGGATAGCATTGTAAACCAGCCTCTCACATACCTTTTTGTCCTTCACTGAATATCAGTTGGTAGAATTTCATTCATGATTTACTTTGACCTTTAGCTGTGTTAGATACCAAAACCATAAAGAAAAACCGAAGGAAACGTCAGCCAGAACGTTAAACATCTGCCCAGGAAAGCTCAGTGAGCTGACAAATGTGATCACCTTGCTGGCAACTGAGAAAGATCTCTCTGTTTCAGCTTCAAGCTGCCCAAGGCAGGATCTGCTTCTTCCTCAACACTGCTGTTTTATATTGATTCCTTCGCAAAATCCCCAGATCTCATATTCAGCTCTTTTGGGCAACAGTGCTGCACATACCTGGCTTTGGGAAGATTTTTCTCCTCACCATTAACATGAGTCAGCCCAAGCTACTCTGCCTGTATGCATTCATGCATGTACAAATTTCAGCGAATGTCTTCACAGGAATATTCTGCAAAAATCGTTTGCTGGATGCAAAAGTTCAGCTGAGAGAATTATCTACATCCAACGATAAATGCTGTAATCTCAGTGTTAAATGGCAAAGAGGCAATTACAAAGATCAGGTTAAACACCTTCCACAATGCCTACAAGCTATAAGGCTTGAAATGTTTGCTCTTAGAAGTGTAACTCGGTAGCACAGGGTCTGGGTAACAGTGAACCAGAGCTGAAAGAACTGATTCCTAACCTGTGATCCCTGGCCCCTCTTCTCCAGTTATTTGCAGAAGGGAAAAGCACAGCCTTTTTATTCAAAATTCTTATGGAGATTTGCAGGCAAAAGAAACATGAAAATCTCTTTGATTACATATAAATATTTCAGAGAGGTGACCAGACACTGGAAGTTTAATTACCTTAAGCCATGAGAGGGCAGAAAATGAGAGCAGTGACAAAGGAAAAGAAAAGGAGAAAAATGAACTTTTTTCCAGGATAACAGAATGTTACTATTTATGAACCTGCAAGAGAATTAGACCTGAAATAATTAGACAGAAAGAGAGATTTTAATTAATGATGGTAATTCTTATGAAAGGAACCAGACTGTCAGCCCCGGAAACTGCCAGTACATTTTATCCACGATGTCCATACAATCTCAGTGAGACTATTTCAAAGATCCCCAGCACAGTACATTGTCCTGAGCTGAGAAGTTCAGTGTCTGATTGCTCCCACATCTTGACTTTTGCTGCAGTTGAGCTTTGCAACTGGAGTAGTTGTTCAGTAAATCAATTCCATGGTACAAGCAAATCCTTTGACATGGACCAGTTGATCTCTAATGGCTTGAATGAGCTTAGAGCAGAGACTAAGAATCACAAAATCTGCTGAAATAAATGTGGAGGCCCCCAGGTTCAAATGCCCATTGCACCAGGGTCCCAACCTGAGGAAATCACAGCAAATGGATCACCAGTTTCCTCCAATAACTAATCCCTAAAAAAGAAAAAAAACCACCCCCAAAACAAAAATTCAAACAAAAAAATAAAAATAAAAAAGGAATCTTTCACTTCCATCATGCCATTTTGGTTAACTTCTGGTCATTCTGTTTAGATGCATCAATCCCTTCATCCCAGTTCTTACGAGTGCCATAGATGTGGTGGACATGCTTTGCAAAGAGCAGCAGCTGTGGAATTTGTTTCCAAGTTAGAAGGTGAAGGGGAAGATTGGGTTTTTTTAGTAGTTGTTAATAAAATCCAGGAGTGATGAAACATTAGCAGAAGCCTTTCACCATCTTCCTTTGCATCCTGTTCTCCATGCTTTTGCAGCTGGATGGAGAATTCCACCTCCCAGAAGTGCTGAGCAGACTAAAAGATTTGGGGTACAAGTCCTCTGGTAGCAGGGGGTACAAGTCCTCTGGTAGCAGGAAAACTAGCCTGGCTTGTCCCTGAAAATGTGATTTCTAATCCCCATTGGCTAACCAACACAGCTGGCTTAAGCTAAACACCTCACTGCAGTTCTCATAACATCCCATGGCAAAGAAAGCAATGATTCTTGCTACTTGAGCCTAATATGAAATAGATTAAGTCACATGTATCAAATTCACTTTAACATGAGTATTTCTATTACCTGGGTCACAGAGTCTGTGCAGACACTCTCCAAAACCTGCTGTTATTAATTCAGCAATTATAGCTTTATGGTGGCAGGAAATCCTTGGTGTTTGAGCTGGGACTGGAAAGCTGTAATTCTGAATGGGACATGACATGAATTACTGGATCGCTGTAATTTTTCAGCTTTTCATGCATTTTCACTGCATATATTAAAAATACAGCAAGTAATTCACTTTTAATTATGCAAATTCAAAGACAGTAAGACAAGAGATGGATGAGTTTTTAAATGCCTGCTCTGCCTGGCCACCTGGGGTTAGCACAGAAAATCCACAGCTAATCAGGCAACCCGGCCCACCACGCTCCTGCTTGCTTGGATGTACAAAAAAATTACCTCTTTTTTAGTGTTCTGCACCATTACAAGAGCATAGAGTAGAGGAAAGAAATTGCCAAACAGAGGGAAAGCTGGGTAAAGGCAAACTTTCTCAACCTGCCTTCTCCACTTCTTTAGGTGTTCAAGAAAAGCCCATACACAGCTGTCCTCACACCTGACATCCACATAAGATCTCAGAGGCTTTCTGGTATCAATATATTTTCTAATTTGGTTTGGTCTTAGGGTTTGATTTTACTGGGACAGCATCCTCAGCCAGTATTTATCAATGAAAGGAAAGAATTGCCCAATACAGATATCACAAATAATTAGAATATTCAAATCAGGACCAGGGCGTGCACCAGCTTCCACGTCCTGCAGCTCTACCCTTAGCTCTGTTCCTTAGCAAAATCTATGGCTGCAACCAACTTTTACATGCACATGTCCCTTTTAAAGGAGAAGTAAGGTACACAGGTTCTCAAAGACATTGTTGTTAAATTGTAAGATAGCAAGAGCAAGTAATGATGGCTTGTTAAAAGTCTGGTAGCTGTATCTAATAGCTGCAGTGTTCAGTGTGGTAATTACAGAGGCGAGAGACTGCTGAACACGTGTGAAAAAGGAAATAATTGGAGTAGCAGTAATGCAAAAGCTTCTCCAAGCCTAGAGCAATTGTTATTTTGTCCTCCTACTGATGTGCTACTTATCAAGGATACAGTGGTTAGAAACCAGCTCTCTTTAATGAATGCTAAGTTCAGGTGTTTTCTATCCTGAAACCCCAAGGCTTCATATCCTGTACATCCACAGTTTAGAACACAGAGGTAAAATTACTCAAGCACCTTATTGCCTTTCCCTGAAAGATTACATCTCCCTTTTTCCCTGGAAGCCTGGGAGAACTTTCAAGCAAGCACATTAGCAATGCAAATCTCCAGCAACCTACCAAAAAGAGGGTGCTAAAGAAGGTGCTCACAAGACACTGCTGTGCTGAGTTCTCCACATTAATATTTACAAACCAGGTGGAAACTTTCCATTTTCTCTAATCCCTTCATCCTCTTTTCCCCACCCAGAGATGTCACACCGCTGGTTTCAGTCTTGCTTCTTTAAATGTGATTTCTTGCAGCTTTCTCAGCAGCTATTCCATGTGTTAAAGTCTTTCAGTGCTTGCCTGGGTGCCTATTGCATAGAGTTTCAAAAGCAGAAATTTTCCTGAAGGGGAGTGGGTGGTTCAAGTGTTTTTTTCTGTCACGTCCTTGGCATTGCTATTACAGATCTCACTCAGATATGGCATCTGCCCTGCAGCCCTGGAATTCAGCCTTATTCTCAAGCTTTTTGAAACTCATAGTTCCATTTTGGCAGTCCTGCTGATCACAGCCTTCATAAATCTAGCCAGAACAGAGCATTACCTTCACCTGATAGCTTCTGTAGAAACCTTGGTCATGTATTAGTCATTTGTGGTCTCAATCACTTCTACTTCTTTTAAAATTCTGTTAAATTCCTGCTCTTCACAGAGTGAAACACAGAATTAGCTCACTTACCTGTTTATCTGCTTTACTTTTACAAAGATGTGTTTTGTTGGGCAGGGGAAAGTCACCATTTCAGTCACTCACCAACATGTATCACCAGTCTGTTCCCTAATTCCATCACAAGCCGTGGAGTGACTTCTCTCTCAGTCTCATATTGGAATACTTCTGGCTAATCTGTCACAATATCTGAACATGCTGTGTCTCTATGAACTCACCACCAAAGGAGCCTCAGTCCACAGAGCTGAAGAACTGAAACACTGTCTTCCTGCTGTAGTAGGAAAAACAGATCTTTTTCGCTGTGAACAGAAAAGCTTGAACTTCTCTGCTTGCCAGTCTCACGAAAGGAAAAGCTGATTCTTATTTATAATCAGAAGGAAATGGAGACCAGAAAACAAAATGTTGACAGTGTGATTAAGGATTTATTTTAAACCACAGAATAAAGCCCAAACAATTTCTTGAGCTGATGGAGATCAAAAACATCCATGGATTCTTCCATTCTCATCTGATCTCACCTCTATGTAGCAATGCTTCTTATGACTCTTAAAATTAATTCTGCAATACATGTCTGCTGCCAGTTCTACCAACCAAAGGTTGTGTAAAGATCAGCTTGTAATGAGAATCAGTTTAACCTCACATTCTTAATGCCAGTGGTATCAGAGATCACTTGTAAACTTGTATGTTAAGTAAAGCAGTTAATTGTGCTGCTGTACTGAGTTTAGACATAAAAGGCAGAATTAATAACAGGTTTAAAGAAAATACTTAGAATAGGAGTTCTGAATGGAGAAAAAGGGTTATTGTGAGTTAAAGCTGGCTTGTAAATAGAAAGCATGGTTAATATTTGGACTAAGAATGTTTGTTATTGATCTGAATGACTTATGCCTATGATAGATAGCAAATAAACATTTTGATAACACAAGGTGATATGGGATGGCCCTGCACTGCCTGGACATTGCCTGGGTATGCAGCCAGAGGGTTCAGTGCAATAATAGGATCCAGATCAGTAAAAGTTTCTAGTGGAGGAATTTATAGGTACAATAAGCATTTTTTGCAGAGGGCTGGTGGGGTCTACCATTCATCTCTAGAGAGAAAACAACAACAACAAAACACACCAAAAGAAAACAAAAACAACACAACAACAACAACCAAACCAAAAACCAAACCAAAACCAAACATAAAAACATTGCAAGCCTATTTGCATTTTTAGGCACCTGAATACCTCTTTTTATACCTACTTAGAGCAAGCAAGAGTGTAGGTTGTCAAGGAAAGATTAAAGACTTTCAACTCACAATTCATTTCTCAGCAATTATGTTCTTTCCCTTACCCAGGACAGACTGTAAAATGACTGTATTGTCCTCAAAGACTAAATCAAAGTAAGCAAAAAGGTAAGGAAATATTTTTTACATGCCTGCTGCCATTTCACAAAAAACCCTATTGACCAAAAAATGAAAGGTATCCATAGGTACAGAAACAACTTTTTTTTTTTTTTTTTTTTTAGTTTTAATGATCCAAGGCATTGTTTAAACAGCAAATCTATTATAGATTTACTCAGCTGATTTCTTTTTGAGTACACCAGAACCCTGATCCTTCTCACAATGAACTCTACAGAAAGCAGAATTAGGCTAGTCACTGTTAAACCAAAGTGTATTTGTGCAGCAATAAAAAAGAAAGAATTGGGACAATAATGAGAAACCAAATAGTAACAAGTTAAGGGTGCTGCTTTGCAGGAAACAAGTGACTATTCTGAACTCTGAAGTGCCAATGTAATGAATCACAAGAGCCCACTGAAATGAGAGCAAACATATAAATTCTTCTTACTTCAGTATGTACAAATATCAAAGCAATTTGGGGTTGTTAACCTCCACAGCTTGAAGACAATATGTTCATCATTATTGTATAGCACTTCCCTCTTCAGAAATTCTCTGTCAGTTGGTTTTGATGTTTCGCTGAAGATAATGTGTGACTGAAGGGATGCTCAATGTCAGACAACACTGGGTAGCTCATCAAAAGTGGGCAATTTTTTAAAAAAGTAACTGGAAGAGGAGGCAAACATACTGTATTTTATTGCTGACAATGCAGATTATGAAAAGATGCTAAAAATATTATTTTTGCTTTTACATGGATTTCATAGCTCCTCCTTTTCTAAAGAGCTTAACAGTTTTAAGTTTTTCTCCTTCATCTGCGCTCCAGTTTCATCTCTACATCCCCTACCTCCACAGCTACACCTGAAGTGCACCTATTTCCACCTTCTCTACTCTGTTCCAAGTCACAACAAGGACCACAACAAAGTCTTCTGTCAAAGTCTCCCAACTGCCATCAACTGAATTTGACCAGAAGATCATTCAAAGAACGGGGTGCAGATGGCAAGTGTTTGTTTTGTGAGGTTGGCTGGGCACACACCACTCCATGAACATTCCTTCTAGAGAGTGCTTTCTCAGTTTACTGAAATTTTGGGCATACAGCTATATAATAACCTGGGTATGGAAATGTAAGTAGCAGAACATACCTTTCTTTCTAGACCTGTTAATAATCAATGGAGAGCCAGGAAACAAGTGGAATGCTTAGAATTCTTCAACAGGCAATTGAGTCTCTTAAGAAATGCCCCAACACATAAACAGCCACTTGTTTAGTTAGAGGAGGAGAAAATACCATAAAGCTTAAGAAGCATTTTGTTCAGGAAATCACATCTTTCCCCATTTTCCAGCTGACACATTGCATTGCAAGTCTGTCACAGCACATTACCTTGGTGATGTGATGTAATGCAACATTGCTGATGCAACCCAATCTGATGTGTCTAATGTGATACATCAGGTATAATATTTGGGAAGATTCTTCTGAAAACAGCATCCACAGAAGAGCTTCTTTCCCCATTTTTGCCAATTAAAAAAGCCTTCCCAAAGAATTGCATCACTTGCAGATAACTGCTTTTTCGCAGGTAATTAGCAAATACAATTAGTTGTGGGAAAGGTTTGCTTTTCAGCAACTCACACAAAAAAAATGGGAAAGCATGATCATAGCTGACATATAACTGCATTCCACAGGAGCAGGATAACTCACTTGAGTAGGTGCTATTTATAGGGCTAGACTGTGCCACCATCAGGCTGATATTTTTTTTCCCCCACTGACAAGTGAGAATTGAGGTTTTGGAGCTCTATGCTTACAGATTTTCATTTAGGGCCCTGAACTGGAGTCATGCTCTGAGGGAAAATAACAGTAAAATCACCCCTTTGTCCAGAGATGCATCGAAAGTCACAAAAAATAGGAAATATCTATCGAGTTTATGAACTCTTCAGGTCCATGTGATGATGATTCGGTTCAGGAAGGATATTGAGGTGCTGGAGCAAGTCCAGAGAAGAGCAACGAGGCTGGGAAAAGGACTCAAGCACAAGTCCCATGAGGAGAGGCTGAGGGAGTTGGGGTTGTTTAGCCTGGAGAAGAGGAGGCTCAGGGGAGACCTCATCACTCTCTACAACTCCCTGAGAGGAGGGTGTAGCCAGATCAGGGTCAGTCTCTTCTCCCAGGTATCTATCAGTAAGACAAGAGGGCATGGTCTTAAACTGTGACAGGGGAGGTTTAAGCTGGATATTAGGAAGAAATTTTTTACAGGGGGAGTGATCAGGCATTGGAATGGGCTGCCCAGGGTGGTGGTGGATTCACCGTCCCTGGAGGGTTTTAAGGTGAGACTGGATGTGGCATCAGTGCCATGGTCTGGGAACCACGGCGGGATTGCATCAAGGGTTGGACTTGATGATCTCAGAGGTCTTTTCTAACCTTGTTGATTCTATGATCCTATTATTCTATGAATGGTAAGAACCAATGGACACAGACTTTAAACAGTCCACCAAAGTGGTGAGGAAGTTTGTCAGCAGAGGAGACTGCAGTGAATGAAAAGATGCTGATGATACCACAGCTCATGCTGAGAACCTGGCAGCAGAAGCCTTAAGCAAGCCCGCACCTCTTTGCTGTATCACTTGACCAAGCCAGGATAAATGAGAGCCAAAATCCTTACAGGCTTTTAAAACGGATTTAAAGGAGATCTTCAAAGGAGGAGGCAGCATAAGCTCTAAATGTTTTCTTTCTGTTTAGTACCTGTCCCCTGCCCTGCCCCAGCCACACCTCGCTCCAGGTGCCTTGGGAGTGTAACCTGCTGAGACCAGGGAGAGAGCAGCAGAGGACTGGCACAGAGACAAAAAGACAGGCCATTTCACTCTCTGCTTAGACTGATTTTTCAAGTGTAAAATGTAATTCAAATCTCCATAAAAAGCTATTTGCTCCCTAGTCTCAAGATTCTTATACCCAGTTTCAACCGTGAAATCCAGTTGGAAAAAAAAAAAAGAAGCCTTATGCTCAAGGTCTGAAAATTGTGCAAGAGCCTTTCAGTCTTTGGTTCAGCTGTATCTTAAATGGCATCTGACCAGTTGTGTTTCTCTTCTCTGAAGGTATGGCATAGTGCCTTGTCTCCAAAAGCCAGACTTTCAAAGCCCAGCACGCACACCCCCTCAAAGTGCAGATATTTTTTGGATAGTTGTACATCCATGGAGCTATTCTAACAAAGGAATCAAAGCCAAGCTTTCAGAACTTTGAAAATATGACCCAAAATGCACATGGCAGCTGTACATATTAATCTCTGAGGTATAGAGTCCATGCAGTCCCTCAGGGCTTCTGCTTAGCTCTGGCCACTGATGGTATCACAAGCCCCTCTCCACAGCTGTCAATCCAAAAGGGATATTATTTCATAGGAGCAAAAATATTTCTTACCCTTCCTAATCCACCAGTACTTTCCTTGCTGATTCAGATTAGCTGATAGCAAGAGTCCTGAAAGATTTATTTCATGATTTGGACTTTTTTTTTTTTCACTGTTTAATCTTTAGCACATGTGAAGTTTTTTTCTGTGTTATAGAGGCTTGTATCTAAAATGATCTTAAATCACTGAAGGACTAGCAGTGGGCAAAGAGATTTTGAAAGGTTTGAAATTTGGCCTCCCTTCAGGAAAATTTTCCAGATCTCTTGAATATGAAAACGTATCAAAACAATTTAGAACACAGATTACAATTTCTGACACCAGTTTGCAGTGAGCTATTTCAGGAACAGCCTTTCTCACATTCTAATATTTTCTAAATCAGGAACTGTTAGTGGAGTAAAAGTACAATAATTTTTGAGTATTCTAGTCCAGAAGAAGGTAAAACATTCCATTTTCACAATTTCTAACCACTCAACTAACATCTTTATGAGAAAACATACAATAACAATTTCTATTTCCTCCTCTGTCTTACTCCATTGCCCTAAGCCCCACAGGCATAGGATTAGGTGCAAAAAAATTAAACTTTTATTAAATACAAAAGAAGTATCCAACTTTTATGATTGTGATGTAAAGCTTGAAAATCTGATCATTTCAGAAATGAGACTCATTCTCCATTACATCATTAGCTACATTTCATCATTTCTTTTCAAAAAGATGTTACATGTTTTGAGAGGCTTGAAATCATTCTGAGGAGCCAAGAAGTGATTTATGTGTTACACATGTGAATTGCTCCATCCACCCAACGTGCTGCTCTGCATCACCTGTCAGCTCACACATACCCGCTGTTTTATCAATGCATGAGGCAGAACTTAAAAGAAGTTTTCCCATCCAAAGCCTCCCTTTGGATTTTTCCAAATTTTCTCGCCTGACTTCTGACATTATCAAGTGTGACAGCATTGTGCTTATGAAAAAGAAAAAAACCACCCCACTTTAAAACCTTTCAGCTGTCCCTTATATCAATCATTTTTTGCTTTTTGCTTTTGTTCAATGCAAGCCACATGTACACATCGGTGAAATCAGCTGCTCCCTTTAAAAAGCACGGTATGGCTGCATTTATTTCTCTGAAGAACAAAGTTCACCTGATATTTTACTTTATGTTGGAAGAAAAGTAGACATGGCCATCTGCCTTCTAATTAAGAAGATTATTGTATATCAGAGACCGGGAAACCTCACCTGTATCTATTCACGTATCACATCTGTGGCTGGGGGAGGGAAAAAAGTCTCTTTGCTACTCAGGGACTTTGTTTAGCAGAAGTTCACTGACATGGGACTTAGTTATCTGCTTCAATATCAGGTAACAGCACCACCTTCTGCCAACAAGTTACCATCTCTTTAGCAAACTATTAGGTCCATTTTCTCTTTATGATTTCAGTAGCTCTCTCAAACATTTCTGATGTAGACAGCAAACTTTAGACCAACATCCTTAAGGTTGTTTTAAAACACCTCAAGCTATCCAGAGATATGAAATTATTGACATTTGCTTACAAAAATATTATAAATCTAAAAGCTCTAAAGCTAAATGTGGTCTGGTTCAGCAAAACACTTAAATACATGCCTGACTCCACAAAGCTTGAATAAATGCTCAAACAATTTTTGCTGAAGCAGGGCTTGAAATACCACTGCAAGATTACCAGTTCAGTTCCCTGAACACTTCCTTGGCATTTTCAACAAGATTTAGGAGGCCAGGCAGGACCACAGCACCTGGCTCAGTCTGAAAATAACATTTGGTTCCTGAGTCATTTGGTGTTTTTGAGCATTTGTCCTGTGTCAAAGGAGAAATGACAGAAGCAACGGGAGGGAAAAATGGAGATCCCAATAAGAGAGGCATAAAAGGGACAGGTCTCTCCTACCCAGGTGTAAATTCACCTTATCCCTCCACTAGCCCTGGGGTAGAAGCTCCCAGGCTGCAGGTGAGACACTGTGCTCCATGTTTGTGTGGCACACACCAGGCATGTCTGCTCAAATGGCTGCTGCCAGAATCCCACAGGGGCACACACACCAAGAGGCAGCCTAAAAAGAGAGCTGGAGAGGGACTTCTGACAAGGGCATGGAGTAAAAGGACAATGGAGAATGGCTTTAAACTGAGGGAGGGTAGATTTAGATTAGATATTAGAAGGAAATTTTTTCTCTGCAGGTGATGAGACACTGGCATATGTTGCCCAGTGAAGCTGTGGATGACCTGTCCCTGGAAGTGTCCACGTCCAGGTTGGATGGGGCTCTGAGCAAGCTGGGATAGTGAAAGGCGACCCTGCCCATGGCAGAGAGTTGAAATGAGATGATCTTTGAGATCCCTTCCAACCCAAACTATCCTATGATTCTATATAGGCAAACACACAAACTTGTGTATCCGTCTGGTATATTAGTAAGAACACACATCAATGTCTCCATTAAAGCAAATTAGAGCACACTGCCAGGTCAGCAAACTGTCTCTGACCCTTCTTTGGCCTCATCAGAGTTCAAAATTCCAAGCCTGGGGCAATGGCTGAGGCAAAGAAAGGGTGAAAGGGCAGTGAGTAATGCTGAAAAAAACCATCCTGTCCACAGAGCACAAGTAGCAAAACATCTTCCTGTCTCTTCATTTTTCTCCCAGGTCTAATTTCACTTCCCATAGCAGGAATGGCAAACATACACCTGGCTGTGCTGGTGATGGACTTTGGGAAACAAACAACACTGTTGGGAAGCCTTGAACCAATTCCACTTTTCAACATCACAGCAGTACATAGTGCTACAACTATCCAGTGTAAAATATGTCTTCACCATTTTCATTGAAATAACCAACTTTTTCCAGTGCTATCAGTGGAAGCACAGGAAAGAATAAGCACCAGGCAGGCTCCTGCACCTGCCAGCCAAGCACATGAGTGTACTGTGAGATGGGAAGCACTGCACTAAGCAAAGCCACTAACATCTGCCATGTGCTGTTCTCACATCCACTCTCCCAAGGGAAAAGTGAGAAGGTATGGTTATGGATTATGATCATCTATGGTTGTTTATTACACGAGCTGGAAAGTTTCTTTCTGCCAATTCTTGCCTCATATTTTTAACTGCTGACTGCACAGACAGACACCATTTGGAAATGCACACAGGGCCTGGCAGCAGGGAGAAGGTTGGGGGTGGGAAACACAGCACGTTTCTGGGCAAAATGCTGTAAATACTCCTGAAAGCCAATTCTTTGTTTCTCATAATGCTGAGGAGATTTTTAATTGGATTCTGGTGGTTTCCCTAACATTCAGCAGCAGCAATGCCTGAACACTTCGCAACACTAAGCTGGGTGACAGGACTGGGTAATGAGACTGAAAATGCAAAACGGAGGCATTAGTTCCTGGGAAGGTATTTGAACAGCTTCTAACTGAGCCTTTCAAGGAAACTCACTTCCCTTTTGCTTAATGTTTTACATACTCCCTTCCATGTTTCCTCTTGAGCCTCATGCTCCTGTGAGTTATAATCCAGGATGTTGAGGGGCTTCCACATCTGGTGTAAAACTATTGGCACTTGCACGCAGTGAGGATATGTGGAGTTGAGTAGATGTACACCAGTTCCCAGAGCAGATGCTCCAAATCTCCTGCACCTCTTCAAAATACTCCCATCTACTTATCAGGGAAAATACCTCATTCCAAATTGTGTGCAGGAAGTCAGAAAGGGGTCTTTTAACAGCAGAAAACCTGCAGAGAGGAAGCAACCTCCTATCTCAACTTCATACGCATAAAAACTATTTATATGCCTTATCTACATTCTCTTTGTACTTTACAGACAATGAATGCCCAGCCTCCAGCTTAAGTTAGATATCTAAACTTTAGATTGCTAAATTTCAGAGAGGTGAACCTTACACAATGTATATAGTTACTTTTATGAGTGATACTGTGACTTAATCACAGAAAACATCATATTTGCTGACAAGATGGTCCCTCTGTGGGAAGCACACCTACCTGCCACAGGAGCCAAGGGATCTGGGAGGGATGGTGTCAGCAGACACAGAGATAAAGAATAAGGCACTGATGAGCCAATCAATAAACCAGTAATTAGGGCTGTTTGGCAGGTTGGGGGTGTTTTGGTTTTGGTAGTTTACTTGTGGTTTTTTTTCCTCTGGATTTGAAAGAAGTTTGCTTTTCTAAGTTTTAGAACCATTTAAATGAATCCCAGTTCTGTTCAAATCAATTAAAGCCTTGGTAAGACAGCTGTAATTTTATGTGCATGTGTTTTAGTAAATTAGAGGGTTTAGCCTTAAGGATTCACTTTAGTGTAATCTACTAAAAAGATAAGTAGAGCCAGATGTAATATCTTATAAACTGCTGGACAGTTGCAACTGGAACTACAACATTGAAAGCAACTTTATAGCATAGGCAGCAGATTTTCTGACACAAAAAAAGCAATATTTTACGTAAATAGTTGTAAATATTTTATATTTACAATTCAAGAAGGAAGCGTGCAAGTAGGTTAAAAAAAAAACACCTTAGTAATTGGTAATGGTTTATCTTGTTCTGTTGGTGTATAACCATGGAGAAATACAATCTGTATTACAAACCATTTAACTAAATTAAATTCTAGTTAGCATCTGGGATCCCATCAATAAGAGTCTATATTTCTGAGGAGCCACAGACTGGTGGCAGTAATAGACACATAAAGATTTTAATAGGTAAGTAAATTTGTTGTTGCATTTCTCCAGCTACCAGAGCACAGTTTAGCAGAGTAATTAGTGGTTAGATATCCGACTATAATTAAGAAAATTCTCTAATTATTGAAAATTCTCAAGAAAGAACATTCATCCCATCAGTAATGTTTACTTATTCCGAGGCACATTCACTCAGCACCAGAAATAGTTGTCACCTGGTTCCTCGCTCCACATAAATCTTTAATAAGAGATTTTCATCACCATTAGAAAGTGATTTTCAGGGTCATCACCAATTTGTGATCATTTCTTATGTCCTTAGCCACTCAAATTGGGAAAAAAAAAAGGGGGGAACTAAAAATCAATGCAGTTTAGCTATAAATCCCCAAGAGCTGGGCTGTGACAGTGGCTTTATCTGTTAGTCCCATCTCCTTATTTATAAATCTCCTGTCTCTCCTGAGTCCTCATGAGGGCTGTGCATAGAATAAGTGACTACAATAAATCTGAAGAGATAAGCATTTACCCCAGCCTAACCAGACTTTTTATGTTCAGGTTTTATACGACTGGATAACTGCAAGTGTGACTATCTTGTTATTAGCACCATTTCCCAGATGCACACGCCCGCACCAGGCTGAGCTCAGCAAGGAGCTGAACATGTGGACCTGAGGCTTGTACACGTCTGCTCATCTTTAATGGATTAGGTGAGGCCGGATCCAAAGCTGGAGCCTCGCCAGCAACGCTTGAAATCGAACCCAGATCTCTTGACATCAAATCTAGTGCCTTATTCATGCAAACCCATTTACTTCTGGTCTACAGTTTGCCACTTCAGAGCAGTTTGGGGACCAAATTCCCACTGAAGTCAGTGGAAGTTAAACATGACCATGGACTGATGACGTTGCAACTGTATTTTGGAAACTGCCAAGCAAAATAAATCTGGTAGCACATAACGTTTCAATTCCAATGGCTGTACCTCAAGCTTTCTCCTAGCGCGTCTGTAATTTCCAAAATGTTAACTTGCCAAGTTCAACAAGAAATCTGTAAAAAATTGTTAAGCCAATTTCTTTCTGATTATAAATAATCACCAGCGACAAACATTTTTCATGGTGGAAAAAAGGATTGCAAAGTCAGTGTAAAGGTACAGAGCAAAGAGCTGATTCCTCCCCCTCAGAGCATCCAGTGTCAGAGAGCAGGTGATGGGGACAGACTGGAGAGAAGAGGAAGACAACAAACCAAATTACAGCACTGAATCCAGGGGATGTGCAGCCTACAAGAGATTAATTTTGTCAATAAGGCACAGAGCTATAATTTGGAACACCCTGGAAAGAAGAGATTTCCACTGGAAAAAAACCCCACACCTTTTCTGCTCATGGCCAGATGGTGAGAGCTACAGGATTTCACATTTTTGGCTGCCAGAAAACACAGCTAATGGTATGGTACCTGTTTCATACTAACAGTGAAAACTCGGGCTAACTCAAACAGCAGGGACTAAACACACAGCCTGGGCTCAACAGCAGCTCTAAATCTGCAGCAACATGCATTCTGCCCACATAGACTGACAGCTGCCAAACACCTGAATGGAAGAACTACCAGCAGCTCTACATTTGCTGAAATGCTTATCTCGTCCTCTTTTTTTATTTTTTTTCATTTTAATTTTTTTCCTGAGTCGGCAATAAGATTACATCTTTATTGCCCTCTCATTGATTTGTTCCTCAGAAGCAAATGACAGCATTTCCCAGAAAGAAATAAATAACCAAATAAAATAAAGCTGAGAGGCAATCTGCATGTAAATCAGCATTAGTCATTGACATTTGAGACTTGACAATAAGCCATCCCAGTCCCAGCTGTCCCCACAAAAGCTGATCTCCTTTGTAAGGCAGAGAACACTGCAAGCGAACGGAACCAAGGATGAATATAGATAAGATGCACACTCTTTTCTTGACGTTTTCCCTAAAACCTCCTCCAATCCTGAGCACTTAGGAATACTTTTACCTACTACTGCTGTTGATGAGAGTTTTGTCTTTGGTACTTTCTTTCCAAGGATGCAGTTCCCTTCAATTCTCCCTGAAGCTGTTTATAATATATTTGCTCACAGTTGCAGCACAAAATGCTGCTTCTTAAACCAGGGAGTATGTTCATTATTACATTGTCTGCACTATGCATTGCCTGTAATAAAAGCTACTAAGTTACACCAGGTCTTCTTACTGTTTTTCAAACAATTTTTTCACTGTCAATATTCTAGCACCATTCAGACAACACTGCTTTTACTAAACATCAAGAGGTTTGGGTTCACAACACAAATATTACTGGAGATTGTGCACAATTCTGACTAGCATTAGAAATATTTTATTTGGCCAAGTCAAATTGCTTAGCTGTAGCTCTTACCAGTATTTCTACTGAAAACTCAGCTACAGGGATGCTTCTGTGCTGCTCTGAGCACTCTCATCCCCACTGCTGCAAGGAAAGGCAGGGGATAGTTGAGGGCTGTGTGTCCAGGGAGGGACGTGTTTTGGCACGTTCAATGGCAATTACACAAAGCCAGGGCAGGATTTCTATTGCTGCCAAAGCCCTAAAAAACTGCAGCCAGTTAACGTCCCAAAAGACAGTGGGAGATGCTGCACTGTACGAGAACCAAACCTTTCCCAATATTTCCCTAAATCTATTGCACATCAGAGAACATCATGTAACTATTACCCCCAAAAGCAGTTTACTCAAGTGTGCCAGCAATTAAACACAGCTAAATGTGCATAAGTGCAGCTTGTGATTCCCTTTCAAGATTACTCTTCTCCAGAAGATGTGGCCCTGATCCCACTACAAGTATTTGTGGAGTGAGACATTTACTGGATGCATTATCCTGGTTTCATCTCGAATATTTCCCTTTTGATGCCTCCTTTTAGTCAGTGAAACTGAAGCACTTGTGTGGCCTTCCATGTAAAGAAAGGTCAGAAATGCCACTACAAGAGCCTGACTGACAGGGGCAGCTTCCAGGGAAGTCTTTCTAGATCTGGAGTCAATTCTTTTCACTTATATTTTTGGGTTTGTTCTTTTTTATTAAGAATGCAGAAAACCATAGAAAGTAAATCCCTAATCTTGAACACTTTCATTTTAATTACAGATAAAATACCTCCAAATTCCCAAAGCTCTAATTATGTGCATAAATTTCAGCAAAATGCAGGCTTGGTTTTGCTAAACAGAGCAATGAGGTTATGGAAGAATGAAAATATTGATTTTCTTTGACAAAGAAAAGGAGGGCTCAGCTTTGGGTTCTTGCAGTGGTGTCATCAGCTTAACCAAGCCTAATTAGTTTCATTCATTGTGAAGTCTAAATATAAATACAAGAAAAGTCTGATCAAGAACCAAGAGCACAAACAAAGGCTTAGAAACACTGGCCTGTATTAATTTCCTCTACCCTTCTTCCTGTGCTTGTTTGCACGTGGGCAACCAGAGATCAAAGTCCTTTGAGCCACTAATGGTAATACACTCCAAAAAGCTGGAAAAATCCACCCTTACAAAAGGTATGTGAAATATCTTGTACCTGGTACTAAGAAACCTGCTGGAAGCTGATGCACCAATCCTGGGTTGGATGAGCTTGTGCTGTCTTCTACAGGGTGATTGTTCAGGATATAAATGAATGTCACAGTCTCAATGTTTTCATCACCATCAGATGGTATCTGGAAACTAATTCTTACCTTCACTGTGATGACCCAGTTGGTGTATAAGTTCCCAGGATAGAATTTACTGCTTTTTCTTAAAAAGACAGTTTCTCCACTTCTTTTCCAAAATCCTGCTGGCACTGTATACTCTATAATGCTTTCTCTAGCAAAACTTCTATATCAAAAAGTCAGTTACTGCTGCACATGAAGCATTAATACTTCAACATGCCAAATAAATCATAGAACAGGATGGAGTATCCTGAAAAAAAAAGTGCCATTCTTTCTGTTTTTTCTGCAATTGTAGCTATACTGTCATATCAAATCAGTTCACCAACTCCAGCACATGCAAAGAGAAACCCAACAAAGAAACTGTTCTCTCAAGTGGTGAGAAAAAGAGAAATGGGGGTATCTGTGCAGCTGGCAAGGAAAATCACTTCAGATACAGAGAGAGCACCAATCTTGCTCTCCCAGGACAGGGGTGCATCAGAGAGCATCACAGACCCCTTCCTTGGCCACATTGTCATGCTTCTTTTGAAGAAAAGACAAGGAGCTGTGACCTCCTCCTTCCCTGTCCTGCAGTGTAACCCCTGACCAAAACCAAGAAGAACCCATCCCTCCGTGTAAACCGCCAGGTTGAAAGCACTCGTGATACCTCGTGTCTTATTCTTTCCACAAGAAAAGAGCCACATAATCTGTACATGATCCCTGCCCTACCTAAAGCAATCTATTCTGCTTGTCAACGAATTTTCACATTTTAAATTTTGAAAGCGCAGTTCTGTCAGTATTTCCACGATGCTTTGCTCCTTCTTCCTTTACAGTTTTATTCGTGAGCAGTTCCCACCAGTCACCGTTTTTTAAAAGAGGATTTTACAACACAGCATTGTTAATTTTAGCACTTATGTGTTATGCTGCTATGTCTGATATAAGCAGTGGTGCTGGAAAAATAGGGAAAATCAGATTAAAAAGCATTTTCTAAGATTAACTAAGCAAGTTTCTTCTGGGTTCTTTGCCTACCAAGTCTCTAGCTCCTGTGTGAAACAACTTAAAGAAATAATACTGTACTTTACCAATCACACAGACTACTACCAATCATTTTGCCTTCTGTCACAAGATATTCACTATGGTGGAAATTGTTTCACCTGTATCCCAGATCACAGAATATCCAGAAGCCTGTAATCTTTTACTTCATTTTGAACTACTCAGGGAGATGTTCATCACCAGCCATAAATCCATGACATTGTCATAGGGAACCCTGAGGGAATCTTTTAACAAAGTCTTGCTGGTGTTAGCAACTGATAAATTGCCATATGTTAGAATAATTCCCTCTCCACTTCATTCCCTCCTGAGGCATTTCTAAAGCAGCCATACCTGGGGGCTGCATAATTGCCTGATAATTATTAGATTAATGGTCCTCCAATCTGTAGGTGCTCCTCTGGCCTCTGTTGTAGCATCTCCTACAGCAAGATCTCAGTTAATTCACTGGCTTAGCCTGCTGTCATTCTGCAGTAGTAGAAGCATTGGGATGACAAGGGGTTGAAATGTATTTATTGAAATATCCAGGATCTGAGATAGAAACAAAACTCAGGATGCTCCTTGAGCATTTGGCTGGAAGGTCACTGCACAGGATCACCGTAAGGGCAGGTGTCCCTTACAGCACCTGGCTGCACAAGAGCTGAGAAATGAACTTCACCAGCCCTAAGCACAGAAATACTGCCAAAGAGACTTGTTTGAGGTCTGATTCTCTTTGCCTTGCTTTACTGCTGCTTTTGCTTCAGTTTTTAACCCAGTAGAAGTACAGCCGTACTGGCTGCCTGATTTGATGTGAGGGAATGCAAAATTTAGGCTCCAAATGAACCTCACTTCCATTTATGGTCATGTGTATTACTTGTATGCTGCTTGATTTTTTTTTAATTTCTTTTTCAAATCCAAGACAAAAGCCTCTCATTTCAGCACCTTGTTCACTTATCTTTTCCGCCATCTGGGTGTTGCATTTTGCAGGGTCCCAATTTAGCTGTTCTTTATTCTCACTAAACTAAGCAACTAACAAGAGAATGACATCACATTGATTTCTGGTGCTAAAAAGGAAAGCACTGAGAACAAAACACAACTTGCACTGAATAATCTCCAAATGCTTCTGGCTCTCTCCACTCAATCGTGTGCATGAAACCCTGCTTGTCTCTTCTGAACTGCTGCGGGACTTTGTACATGAGAAATCAAAAGGACATAGTTCTGCAGCTGTCAAATGCAAACTTCAGTGATAGCAAGCTATAAGCTGTCTGAATCAAACAGAAGCTTCCTGGCTTAAATCCACAAGTTTAACTTTCCCTAACACTGCTGACATAACTTTGTCTTTTGGGGCATTATCTGGATGCCTCCAAGCCCAGTCAATGAGCCTTTCCACTTCAAAGGACAACCTCCACATGAGAAAATTAACAAATATGTTGAGTGGTGGAACAAGTTACTTTTGTTGTTTACTCTTTGTCCCAAGTGAGCTCCTAGTACAAAACAAACACCTTCTACCTGCCTAAGGAAGTTGTTCTTTGTCCAGCTGAGGAGCAGCTGAGGCAGCAGCACAGTTGCTTCTTTTGCACTAATGAGTGAAAAATTAAGGAAAAAAGAAACTGGCTTCTGACTGGAAGGTGAGTCAGAGAAAGGCCATGCAGAAGGGGAACACAGCTCCCACAACAGCTATCCCGTGCCAAGCCCCAGAAAGAGCAGAACAGCTGCAAGGAAAGCCAAGCAATGAGCCAGGTTTTGATGAAGCGTCTGTTGGAGACTTTTTTTAAAAATTCATTTCAGAACTTGTCATCTGGGTTACGAAGCTGAAACTGAAAGGAACCTTTTAAGTTTTTTCTAATAGTAACAGCTGCTCTTGCTAGCAAACACCTGCACTACCTAGAGATTTCTGGTTACCTCTGTGGATGCTGCTACCAGAAGTAAGAATAAATAGTTTGGTAGCTTTCCAGCAGGAATTAATTAGTTTCACTTTAAAAAATAAAGACCAGTGCTTTGGCTTAGAAATGTTTAAGCCTTTGCCTGTTTTCTGTTGGTTCCTTTTTACCTGCCTTTGGCTGATCAGGCCAGCCTCAATGCGCTCTGATGATCATTTCTACACACAGAGCAAAAATCCCTTGCCGCAACTTTCAACATTTGCTCCCTCATCCCTTTATGGATCTCCAACTGTGATCCACACATTTATATCCAACATAATACTTATCTCAGCCCTCTTCAGGTGCCAGTTTCCTTCCTGCCCTTGCAGCCCTCCTGGAGGAGGAGGTGCTCACCTGTTACTAGTGAGGGCTGTAACAGATGGACAGAATAGCTGGAGACGGACACACTGTGCATATGTAACCATCCTCTCTGCCCCCCTCTCCGTGTCCCTGTGCTCTGGCTGGGGGACACCTGTGTTTTCCGGGCAGCTCAGAGGATTGCACCGTGGGGAGGTGGGCAGCAGACCTCAGACCAGAGGGGGAGAAGGCAAAGGAAGTGCAATGACTCGAGATGGGGGGTTGAAAAGGCCCTGCACAGACAGATGGATGTGATAGCTGAACTACCCCTTAGGACTTTGGAATATCATTAAAGAGGGGAAAATAGGCAATGGGAACAAAAGATTTTGCACCCCTGTGTTTTAATTTCAGAATTTTTTAATACCATGAGTAAATGAGAAGACATTGACCTCTAGGATCCAAAGCCCATTTCTGCAAGAAAACTGAAAGGGAAACTGCCATAGAGCAGTTAGTGGTTTTTAACAGCACACAGGAGAGAAGTCAGATTACTTTAGACGGGTCATGACCCTGTCCAAATGCTGCCAGAACCATCCCAACCTCAGAATACATCTGCCCAAGTTGTCTTTGCTTCTATATTGTTTGGTTGCACACAGTAATATAGGTGCCAGCCATACCATTGCAGCTGCTTTGCATCGGTACTGTTTCTCATTTTATTAACAGTACAATACACACCAATTCTGCACTGTTTCAGCTGGACTCCTTTGTAGAATCTGATTTTGGTCAGTTAAAAGTGTAGGGCTGGCCTACCTTTGAAAGCCACCAGGCAACAGCACTGGCATGGAGGGGAAGAGTTCATACTGTGTGTGTCAGTTCTTCCTCTGCAGAACACCTTGTTGTGCAAATCAGATGAGTACAAGGACAGAGTGCCTCTGAAATACTCAAAGTCCAAAGCCAACAAAGTAATTAACTAGACTGAATTTGCCCTTGTTTGCTAAAAGCATCTGTTTAATTATTATTGTACAGCTTATCCTGATAGGTGGATGTTGAGTATCAGGTACATTCTACTGAGCTTGTTCTAAGTCCTTCCAAAATGTGGTTTGAAAGATGATGGCAGAAAATCCACTGATCAATTCCCAGCTCGAAATACTTTCCATACACTGATGGTGTGCTATCCCAGTCTTTTCCTTTTGGCTTGCAACATTTCTATAAGAGGCTTTGATTCAGACAATACCCATTACTGCTGCTTGCTGATATAGACCCAGAAAGTGAAGGAGATTATGTTGTATAAGCCTGAACATGAATAGCATTGGTTAGTTAGAGCAGCTGTTGGCAACAGTTCAGATACAGGGCAAAAAAATGCTGCTAATATCCACTGGACATAAATTACCAGTTTAAAACTAGCACCAGTTCATAGATTTAAATGGATTTTTAATGGACTCCAGCCTCACGATTAAAGCAATGAGAGGATATGATTCCTCTATCCCCAGTGGCATCGTAAGGGCTTCATTGACATGTGCCTTTAGTGATTTATGGTTGACTGCCTTAGTTGGAGCTCCAAGCACTGTGGGAAACTGCCCAGGCAGCAAAAGACAGATCATTTTGCTAATTTGGCTTTCTGAGCAGTATTCCCAGGTATCAGACCAACCCTGCTCCAGAGGCTGCAGCAAGGTCACCAGGGCCTTTGGCTGGGTTGCAGCAAAGTCAAATTATTTCTGTGTATATCAGTCACCCATCAGTTTTAACATCCTTCAATCATCTTCTAAGCTGCCTTTTCTTCGGATTTTTGTTTGCTCCGTAAGCCTATACACATGAATGTGGTATTACAACCTTTAGCACTTTTCTAATGAACAAATACTTGATGTGCCAAATCAGAAAGGCAAAGGGGCCAGATCACAGGCACCCTGCTGTCAGTGGTCATTGAGACTGTGCAGAGGGGACAAGAACACAAGTGACAGTGCACAAAAAGCCCAACAGCTTCACACTTAGGCACATATTTCTCTGCCTGCTCTGTGCAGTAGGTTTTTTACATGGCATTTACTGCCATGGAGTTGAGAGGAAGAGAAAACAATACCAACAGTGGCCTCAGTTATAACAGTTGGCGTTACTGGAAGACAGCAGGTCTTACAGGGGGAAAAGCTGGAGATGAATCCACCCAGCCCTATAAACCACCTGGAGAACATGAGTAAACTGTGTGTGTGGAAAGAGTCGTCACTGCTGTGGGCAGTTCCTCTATTTTATCCACTCGCTCATTCCATAAGTCTATTAAATGGTTAAATGGAAATACTGCAAATATATTTTTCCAGGAGTTTATCCTTGCTTTTGATGTTACAAGCATTATAGCACAATCATTTTGAAGCGTTGTGATTCCTTTCAAAAATCAAAATGATTCCTACAGTGAATCCCTTTTTCCCCTCCAGAGGCAGTATGTCTTATCGTAGCTTTGTCCCTCATTGGTAAGTCAAACTGTATCTTAGATGTCAACTCCTGTCACACTTATCTATGATTTCATGCATGCAGCAATACTGGATTTTAGCTCACAAGCTTTGAGGCTGCTCCTGTCTTTTTAGGTTGTGACTATGGTAACTGTTCCATAAGTTGCTTCCAAATAACCATAAAATGAAGGAGATAGTACAGGAGATATCTCTCATTAATACCTCTTAATTGATTCTATAATAACCCTGCAGATTAGCCTAGAACAATCAGGAGTGCTACCATTTTCACTTACGTGGAAATTTCTAAAGCAAAGGAAGTTAAGTCAAAATAAAATCTACAATCAATTTCAAAAGGTTTAGTATCATGAAGACAGAAGTGATGAGGGTGAAACAGCTCCAGTTTTATTAGAAATCTCTTGACTGGCTGTGTCAGAGTAAACTATTTTCTTTCTTTCACACAAAAGCATGTTGGGACTAGGGATTCACAATTCATGATTCTTACCTTTTTTTCCCCTCTTTTTATTTCTAAGTAGGCCACACTCTGAGATGGTACCAACCACCACTGCGGTCTCAGACTAAACAGAAACTCTAATTAATCTGACTAAAACTCGACCAAAAGAATTTTGTTTAGTGTTTTGCTAACAGATCATGCAAATTACAGCACAGCTGTATAAACTTTCTCCAAATGTGCAAAATCCTAGATTTGTATGAAAAAGAATCAGTAGGTAATTGATACCAAACTAATCAAGAATATTAAAACCAGTTTATGAACAACTATTACCCCTCCTCAGAATCCCAGTGCATTAGCAGCACATTTTAGAGGTGCTCCAGCTCTGAGCTACCTGCTGGCAGAAGACAGCAGTACGATGCTCTGACATCCTGGCTGCCAGTGGAGTGGGATGTGGTTTAATTCAGATAATACCTACAAAAGCACAAGCCCTGACAAAGCTGCATATTTCCTCACTTTTCCAGGCTTTAATGGTGTGTTATTGTCTGTGCTGCTTAAAAGATTTCCTCAACACATCTTTTTTTAGCTAAAAAGTTACACACAGGCACCTGACAGAGGTTTGGTTTTACAGTTTCTCTCAGGCTCCTTTAACTGCCTCAGTAGCTGAGGGATTTCCTTGCTACCAGTAAGTCTGGTATCCTTATCTTCCCCCAGGGATATAATTTTAAAATTAGTTTGTTTTCTTTTATCTCATCCATAAAGTATACAACAAACAATATTTTGCCTGAAATTGGAGGGCTTTGTATGTTTTAGTGGAGTCATGAGAACTTGCTGTTCCTGACAGTGGGTGTCTGGAAAGAGCAGGCTGCTCGCTCGCTGTCAACTTTCCTCCTGTGAGAAAAAAGCAGATTAAAACACTATGATCTTCCAAAGACTTCCAAAGTCTCCATCATTAGCAATTAGGAGGAATGCTAAGAACTAACAAGAGCTTAGTTACATCCTTTTCTAGGAGTGGCAACTTGTGCAAACGTGCCCAAGTAAAGGTTGAGAGCCACAGCAGAGCCAGCGAGCAGCCACCCGCCCAAACCTGAAGGTCTCCTGCAATCCTCTCTGCAGCATCTCTGAGCTCAGAGCACGGGTATGTCATCCTGGATTTCTCTCTGATGGGAAAATAGATGTGAAACATGAGAAAAACCACCCACTTTGTTTTAGCTAATGGCAGTATCATTTATAAGCAAGCAAGAAACTCGGATTGAAAGGCTGATTGACAAGTAGCTGATCATCCTCCCTTCATCAGTACAAGGGAGCACATGAGTTAATATTTCAGGCATGATCTGAGGTGGCAGTGGGTAGGCGAGGTGCTGGGATTGACACTAATGCTATTCTGACAGGCTGTGACTTTCTAAGTGCATAACTGCAGGGTTAGGCTAAGCCACGATGGGAGATCCGACAGTAATGGCATTGCTAGAGAGCACAACGAGAGAGATTTGGAACTAGATGGCTAAAACTCTTCTCCTTTCCATAGGCACTTAACCTAATACACCTTTCATCTCCTGGCAGGTTCATGTGTCACAGGAGGAGAGGGATGCAGAATGAGGATTTTGGAGCTTACCAACTCGAATAGGTCTGTTGTCAAGGGAATATGCTTAAAAAATTGCAGATGCACCAATAAATAATCTCTGCTTGGAATCATCTGATACACAAAAAAAAATTGAAATCCTCTTAGAAGTTCCATACTACAAAATCACGGGATTGAAAAAGTAGTCAGAGATCTCCACCAAGTTTATCCTTCCTTACAAATAGTCAGACTTCCTTTTTTTTTTTGGTCCTGGGTTAATTATAATTTAATTCACCCAAAAACTCTTCGAGCACCTCTAACTATCTAACTAGTGCTTCCTCGAACTATCAGGGCTAGAGAAAACAACCTGAAAATTTGAGCTGAAAATTCTTCTTTTGACTTCAGTAGTGAATAATTCATTCTAGCACTCAATTAAAATTTAGAGTGCATCAGTAAGGACCTACAAAAACACAGAGCCAAGTGGCCAAGCAGTTGCTCAGCTCTGCTAAAGACTGAGAGTCTTCTTACTCACATCTGATTTCTAAACATTCATCTTTTACAGTGTGAATCACTGCAAAGCACAACAGCTGCTCCCAGCTGGTCCCACACAGCTTTGCACAAGCAGAATAAAAATACAGCACCCCACATTTCCCCCTCCAAACACCACAACAGCCTGAAATTAGCCTTCAGTATAACTGAAAACTTCAACCACTAAAGTCTCCTCCTTATTAGTTCCCAGCAATGTCCACTTACTCAGTTATGCTTCCAGTGCCACTGCCAGGAGCCATGGCCCTCAGACAGACAGACAGACAGACAGACAGACAGACAGACAGAGCCAACTAGATCTGCTTACACCACACACCAGGTCTCTGTTCTTTCACAGACTGCTGACACCGACCGTGCAAGACTCTTCCTGCAAAAGTACAAATTCAGGAGTGCTTTCCTTCCTTTTCATGGGCTTGAGAAATGTATTGAGGCCAAAGTAGAGCATCTTCAACATATACATTCCTGCATTTGGTGTTAAACTCTTTTTAGGGACCAGGTAAATGGGAAAAAGCATCTGGTCCTGAAAGCGGAATGAGATGCAATCTGCTGAGGTACAAGAGCACCTCAAAAGTAGTAAAACCACTAAGTAGAGCATGAATCAATTTGTTATCTGAGTACTACAAAACAGGGGTACTAAATTGAAGTCATCAGTGACACAGCATGGTTTACTTGTCATACAAAACAAGGAAAAAGCTGGAGGATTACCCAGAGACAGACTCAGAGAAGCACAGTAGGACCACAGCTTTAAGCAAGTGTATTTCAGAACAACACAATAGGTGTGTTTTTCAGAAAAATAACACTTTATGAATATGAATCATGTTTGCCACCCAGCCTTGAGAGGAGTTTCTGAAACACACTGGCTCAATGTGCTGAGTACAACTTTCCTGGCTGACCTGGACACTCCAAACTTGGATTCAGTTGCAAATGGCACAATATTTCATACCACTTTTGACTCAAATATATTCATGGAGGCAAAATGTAAATTAATAGTCAGAAACATTTTCCCACAGTGTGAGTGAAACTGCACTTGTGAGGAATCTCATTTTACTGACTCTAAGACACAAGATCAGTTCTCCAAGCTGCTGCTGTGGGTCTGCTCCCACAAGGAATTTCTGAGGCAGGAGTCATATGAGCCACAAAGATCAGAGGTCCCAGATTCTGCCACAGTCTCTGGAGCATATTGAAGAAAATCAGTTAATCTTTCAGAGATTCAGTTCACCATCAGTAAAGATGCTATTCTTTTGCCTATTTTTACTATAGATGTTTTGTGTTACTCAAATAAATGTCGATCTACTAATTAGGTATTTAGATTCTGGCATAACAGCAGTAATATCAGATCTAAATTTATTACCAGAATCACAAGAAACCTGAATAGTCCCTAAGTATTCCACCAGAGTGTAGTAACTAACTCTGAGAGCAGCAGGGACAGTAATTAAAATAAGAAAATGAAACATGAATTTCATAAGCCAATTTAAATGCAAACTCTTCAAATGTGGTGCACAGAAGCATCCTACAAGGGTCCGTGAGGTTGGCAAAGAGGATTAGTAAATGCATTCGACTGCACTGCCATGACCAGAGCATCTCATCTGCTCTGGAAATGCAAAGCCATCTGGAGTGACAAGCTGGAGAGAGTAAAGGTCCCCCAGGCCTCTGCCAAGTCTCTATAAAGTGCAATGAAAATGATAAAACAGAATATGAATCATTTAAGAGCAAAACTATATTAAGAAATGAATAAGCATCCACTCACATTTAAACTGAGGGGATGAGACTAATGTGGTTAATGATTTAGTACACGTCAGGTTAGACCAAGAAGTGGGTCTGGTTTTCTACCTTTTAAGTACAAACTCTGAAGGGCAGAAAAGTACAAACTCAGGCTACTTCCTAACTCTGTCCTCAGCTGTTTATTGAGACACAGGTTTCCAGCCAAGTCAGTATGATCCAGAAAATAAAGGGTGAGATTTTGAGATTTTTCTAAAGCATTTACAAATATTAGCATTCAGAAATATTTTGACTTTTTGTAAAAATCAGGCTGTCTCTCATTTGGGACAATTAACTGACATGATTATTCCAGAATAAATCCACGGAGAAATGAAATTTCTTTTATTTTTGGGTAGATATCTTTGCTCATGGAGACATTGGAAGAGTAAAGGTGATGGGCTCTGAAACAGCATGGCCACAACACTGGGGTAACATGGAAATGGTTTGTTTCCTGATGCAGGTCATATCAGTGAGGCTTAAATTCCCAGGGCACTTCTGACTGTTTCTTACAAATGTCCCGAGAACCATCCTCAGGACTTTGAGATAATTATCAGAGCCCTAACTTCTTAAACAGTCCATTGCAGACCAGATCACTCATTACTGAAATGCTCAGCCATAAGTTACTGCATGACATCAAACCTCATTTATGGAAGGAAAGGACACAGCTGGGGACAGAGTTGTTGGTACATCGCATGGACAAGCTTCATCTTCTCTGCCTCCAGATGCAACTGCTACACAGCCACTCTCTACTGATGCCTTTGGAAAGATTTTGCAGCAACAAGACTTCTATCATGTGAAAGTTGCAGGTTCTCTTTCTCGAATGAAGGCACAGCAGAAAGGCTCTATCCAGAAACCAAACCGCAAAGAGAAATTATCAGAGCTTCCGACAGACGCAAAAAGAGCTTCACACTGTTTCAGGTGAAACGTCCCAGCACATGGAGGAATGGACAAAACCAGAGTGTGGACCCAGCTGGGACTTCTTCCCCAGGTAAAAGTGTCATGGGGAGGGGAAGGATAAGGAGTGAGGCACAGCCTGTATTAAAAATAAGCAATTTGCAACAATCAGCAGGTGTGCAGCACTGGAAGGAAAAATCTCAGTATGCAGAATATGGCATCGCAGGAAAAAAATGATTGCTGGACACAGTGGGAGCTTAAAGCTGTGGCAAAGACTTGTAGCTATGGGGCCCAACAGCCCAGCCCAGGGCTGCAGGGAATTGGGCAGGCAGGCAGCAAGAAAGCACGAGAGACAAGCAGAAACGAAACACACTCTCCTTTTTTCATGCCACAGGTCACAGAGATTCAATTCTCCTCCTGGTAACCTTAATGCAACGGATGTCACAGAGGAATCCCTGACTCCAGAATTTAGCACAGTGAATTACTGAATTTGTTCTTGGTGTGCATCTAAAATGCATTTGGTGAAAAGAAACAGGGAAGGAGACACGTTCCAAAAGAGTGTGTCTGATATATCCCTCATGCTCATAAGCCACGCAGCAGCCTAAGGCTCTGTCTGACAGCAGCAGCCGTTCTGTAGGCTCAGGATTTATGCTGGATCAGTCAATGACAGCAAGTTCAAAACAAAAGACTTTTAGTCCTTGAAAACCAGCACCATATATTTACAAGTGGTGATGATGATGTTAGTAATTCATTTTCTGGTTTTTTTTTTTTTTTTTTTTAACTTTGGCTTGAGATCTGTCAGTATCTCGAGGGGTGGTTTTCAGCTTTTTAAGCTCATAAGAGCATACTCATGTTTGTACTTCATTGCTAAAATGTTCATTTGGGGTTTTTAAAAGTGCTCCTGACACAGCAATTTAAATCGGCTTTTGACACAATCAAAGCACTTCATTCCTTGGGATTTTTTAATAAAAAGAAATGTAATCAAAATTGATTTTCCAAATATTGGGGAAAATGGTTTTGCGATTGAAAAAGTCTTTTTGTCAAAAATACTCTGAGCAGTTCCAAAACTTCCATTTGTTTTCAGGTGCTCCTTATTTCATGGAATAGAAAAGTGTGTCATCTACAACAAAACATAAGCAAATATTCAGAGGACCAGCTCTTTGACAAGGACACTTTTTGAAAGTACATCACCTGCTCTCCTGATGGACTTTTAATACATATGAAACCATGGCCTTTCCCAGCTGAGAATACACCTCAGGCCAGTAGAAAAACTGACTAAAGAGACTTTTCTGCCCAGTGAATTCAACTTTCGGAGGAAACGGATAAGCAACATATCGATGTTAATCAGAAGAGTTTTCCTCATGCATGTGAGAGTCTCTTACAATATTTCCAAATAATTTTTAAATAAAGCACCCAAAATGTGCTCCTAGAATAGACATATTTTTAACAGCTCTTCAAATTCAAGTTTAATTTGGCCAGAACATGAAAGCCTTTGCTTTCTCTCAGGCTGGAACCCCAGTTCCTGCCTCCCCACAAATCACTGTCACCCAGAGTCATGAGGAAAGAAAAGAGTTTTCTCCCTTTCTAGAAAACTTTTCATTTCCTTTTTTTCCTTTTTTAAAGTCTACAGGTCATTTCTCATCTCTTGATGCCTGTGTTGCAGAGCCATTGAGCCATGTTGTCAGCTGGAGTCCAAAACCACTAAGATGAGGATCCTTGGCAGAAAAACTGCACACAGGATCCCTCATTTCTCATGCTTGTAAATGAGAAGGCTCAAAGAGTCGGGCATGAAGCACTGCTGAAGGTGAATGTGGGCTGCCTTATTGCTGCTCCCTTTCTTTTTTAGCATTTCTAGCAGTAAAAGTAAAAATATAACCAGGTAAGGTGTTTCCAGTTACAAAGCATCTGAGATAATAATATGAGCCTAAGGCTGTTTGTAAAATAAACATTTTTAACCTGCCTTTACATATGGGAAAAGTGAGCTGCAGAGAGGAGAATGATTCACCTCCTTTTACTGAGGAATCTCAAATCCTGGGCTATAACATTCCCTAGAAACAGAGAATTGAAAGGGAATATTTTAAGGATACTTCATGTAGACACTTAACTACATGATAAGCGTACAGGGAGGAAGAAAACCTTATCTTTTAAAGAAGCCACTTCTTAACAAATTGGGGTTTTTTCCCCTCATTTTAACCTTTCATCTCACAACCACAGAAACGATCTCTCAGGACCTGAAGTTACCTGGATCTGGAAGAAAGTGCTCTCCATTCAACTCTGTTGTGAGCTTTGCTCCTTCAAAATTCAAGCAAAGCAAAAATTACGTCTAAGCCATTTTTTATTTATTTTTAAGGCTTGCACAGAAATACACAGTTACACCGTGCTCCAAGTTCAGCTTCACTCCTGACAGGAGTGCTGATGCATATACAAGCTGACTCGTCAGGTCCCAAATCTAGGGATGATGAGTAAATATTAAAAATCAGAAATTCAGTTCAGGAGGGATTTCAGACTTTTTTCCTTCTCTTCCTACAGGGAATCTAAGAAACCTGCACTGAAAAACACCTCATCTAGGATTGTATCAACTCAGCAAAACTGCAAGAGACCACAGAACTTTTTTGCTGATTACTCTGTAAAAGAGTCCCTTCTCCTGGCTTCCCAAAGGTAATCAGAATAGTGATTTTTAAATATATTTTTCTGCTTGGCTGCTGAACCACATGCACTCTTTCTCTGCTTAAAGTCTTCCTGGAGACTTGCAGGAGTACATTTTTAGAGCTCTTCCCCAAGCGGCTGCTATTCACGCTCAGAGCACTGGGCAGCCTGGTGAAAAATATCCACCTGCTCCTCAGCAATTCCTTGAGAACTTCTTCTCTTCCTCTTTAAAAGCCAATATTTAGATCTTCAGCTGACACTGAAAACAACTACAGAGTTGTACAAATTTATAAAAGCTGAAGATCTTGCTCCTGTTTTTTCGTACTTTCAATGAGATTCCGGGATACCACCTCTTATTGTTTTAAACTCCAGTCCAAATTAGAGCTGATCATCAAGGGAAGCTACAATCTGTAATATCATAAGACATCCTCTTCTCTAAAGTACTGGGTTTCTCTCTGAAAACATAAAGTCCATCCTATATCACTTAAAACAGACTAAGCATTTTTCACAGCAATGAAACACTGGGACAAGGACATAGTTGAAAAAAGTGCTGTGCAGCTAGATAATAAGCAAGCTGCAATTCTGGGAGTCTAAATGTCTCCAACAAAACAAGACAACGCAGTTACACACAAATTAATAATGCAACAAACATTAGTCAATGAATGAGAATCAGGAAAAATTTATTTTATACTGCTGCAAGTGCTAGCAACCAGTTAAAATTATATCTGTGAAACATGGGTGGCATCAGAATAGTATTTGTCAACAGAAGTCACATTTTAAGACTTGAATGCCTGGCCTGAAGATCACAGAACAGGAAGTATACTTTTAATTAGCAATTAAAGTTACAAAGCTACTGTTTCTCATTTAACAACTGAATTTCTGTATTCTGAACCAGCGGCTGCTACCAGGTTGTAGCATCTTGCTTGGGAATAGCCTCTAGATACTACTATGCTTTCTCTAGATACTACTATGCTTTCTCTAGATACTACTATGCTTTGGAGACAAGTCATAAACTATTAAAAAGTCAGAGTCAGGGTTCTACATTACTTTGGAATAGTCTCTCCCAATGGGAGACTGGTCTGTGGTGAAAAAACAAAAAAGAGCTGGCACAGTACGTATTTACACATGAGCCAGCTTGCTTGGGACACACAACGTGGAATTCAGTTTAACATTTCTACAGTAAGAATACAAATCCCTAAAGGAAGATTTTGAAAGAGCTGACTGCTTTCTCCTCTTCAGTGCATCGACAAAAGCAGTCACCATGAAACTTCTGTGATCTGCCTAGAGCATCCCATACGCTGCTTTCAGCACCCAGGAGATCTGTCAACGGCTTATGTCAGGTATCTGCCATGCAGAATCCAATGTAAATCATGTAAATCTTGTAGAAGTTAGTTACAGCTATGCCCTACATTTGAGGGGAATCTTAAACCTGTAGACATATGTGAATTTTAGGAGATTAAAGTTTTTAGGAGGGTGCAGTCATCTTCCACTTGGTGTATGCATGTTGATGCAAGTCACCTCTGGGAGATATTTCTAAAGGAAATTCTGATATCCATCTTCACTTTAGATATACTCCCATAAATCTGAGTGACACTAATCTGACTACACCACTGAGATTCAGTCCCTCTGCCAGGAGGGACTCATGGAACCCTTTCCTCTTCTCACTGCATTTCCTCAGCGATAGAGGAGCTTGTCTTGCCCATCTCCAAAACGAAATATTGAAGAACCAGTATTTTGAACTTCCATTTATATTTCTACCCATTCAGAGTTGTAGGAAGTGGCTTGAGTGCCCAAAACAGGGCCTTTTACCCTCTCCATAAATCCTGTTGACCCACAGCATGCTGTGGCAGCAGGCACTTGAGACAACTGAAAAAGGCAACTGAAAGAGGGTGGGGGGAGGAACAGAGAGGAGCAGGCAGTGATTCCAAGCTCCCTCCAAGCTGCTGCTGACTTTCTATCTTGTAGCCTCAGGGGGGATGTGACAAAGGTCTTCAAGGTAGTTATGAAAAGGAACAGACAAGAAATACCAAGTTTAAATAGCAACAATAGATTTAAGTTTGGATAGTAAGAATATCTTTCTAATACTAAGACTAATGAAGTCTGGAAATAGGTTACTTACAGAAGCTGGGGGCTCTATGTCCCTGAAGGTTTTTAAGAACAGGCTGGAAACTCCCTGTCGTGCACCACTGAGCTGTAGTTGAGTCTGCCCTGGGGCACAGACAGGAGCTGTGTGACCTCTCAATGGTCCCTCCTGCTTTATTATCCACTGAAGAAGAAACTTAAGTATAATCTCCAAATACAGCTGCAAACCACAACTTTAACATGAACTCTTTTGTGGAGTTATTCTCTCAAGAACAACAATGTTGTATCTGCTGTCTTCCCAGGACAACCGAGGGCTCCTCAAGCAATGGAAAGACTCAAAATGATACCAGCTGATCTTTGAACAAAAAAAAGGAAAGGTGAATGTTGGCAAGAACTTCCTTCCTGGTATCCATTCCCATGAAGTCCCCAGAGGCTCACACAACTTTTCCAGTTAAATGACTCTCTCTCTGCTGTACCCTGGAGTAATTATAAGTGACCTTTGCTACGACAGTGCTTTTCCTAATATGCAGAAGTTTGGAAGAACAATTGCTACTATCAGAAAATTGGAAGAACAGTCTGATGTCAATGCCAGCTACTAGCTTAGGAAAAATAACTATGCTATTAAATGGCATCTTAAGCTACTTATTTACACCATTTCAAGGTTAGAGTTTTAACTGAGGAACTTTACTCCTTTCACTCAATACTAAAGTAACAGGTCTGAGTTATAGCACTGTTTCATCCAGCCATGCTATGGCTTTGTCAAAGCAGAATCACTTTCAGAACACCTGAAGTACTCCCTCTTTTGTATGTGTTTGTATAATTTGTATACACATTTTTTAGTCACTGCACTTGGTTTTATTTTCCAAAAAAAGCTTACCATGAAATGTACTCAGCCAAGGAAATTCACACTGGAAGATGAATATCTGAATGCTTAAAACCAGCAGCTCTCTGGCAATCCAATATTCTTCTATGACATTTGAATATGAATCATTTTGGTGTTGTATCAAGTACTTAATGTTTTTTTAATGCTGAGTTTCTCATCTGAATTTCACTGGGACTTATTAAACACAGGGTCTTTCTTTCCCTATCATGATTACAGTAACTATGTATAATTATGTGCATAGGGTAAATATGCTAATTGTATAATTGCAACATTCAAATAAATCCTGACAAACAGAGAATGTTCTTAGGGCAGGCAGGACACACAGTGAGAGGTATAACAGAACTAGAAGCACTCTTCTCATTGCCATTATTAATATTTAGAGATAAACCAGAATATAATTTATCTACCACCCAGGTGACCCTTCCATTCAAAAGCTGGACAGTGAGCCCTGCTGCCAATAAGAAAGGAAGTTAATAAAGCACCTGAATAGCTGCAGAATTGCTTTGTCTAGTGGTATCATCTGGATGCCAGAAGCAGGGCAACTGAAAGCTTAAACTGGATCTACTTACTAAACTTTTCAAATCTGCAGAAGACTGCTTGGAAATGCAAAATATCATCAGTAATTTCCTTACTTTGTGGGGAAGAGCTATTAGGAAAAATGAAATGAAGATTGTACTCGAGTACTGAGAGAGACACAAAATTCTCTACATTACGCTGCTTTATTTTTTTGAAGAAAGAAATGGCCAAACAAACCTAAGAAAAGGTGCAAATTTAATTTCTGCCAGTGAATTGATGTGTGATATTGGATTAATTACTTTGTGTCCTTTATTTCTTTTACTCCCTCTGCACTTAGATTGACATCTGTCATCGTGCATTTGAACATCAGCCAATAGACTGGGATGTTGTAGTCACTTGGGAGTCCCAGTGCTGTCATGAGTTTCATTCTCACAGCATTAAAAAACAGAAGTAGGGATTTGTCTGATAAAAGCAGACATGACCTTCAGGAGAGGCAATGTGGGAGGGAAGAGAAGAGAGGGAAAAGGGATTTACATTTGTCTTTCAAAAATGACAGGATTCAGCTGGGATGAGTTTCCTGTTGATTAAAAAAAAAAAAGAAAAAAAAGAAAAAAAGAAAAAGAAAAAGAAAAGAATCCCAAGGCTTTAGAAATGAGTGAATGGAAATGATGCTATCAACAACTCAGTACTGCTGGGAGCTCTCAGAGCTCTATTCAAAAACCAAAAACATTCACGTTTCAACACAGTATTAAAATAATGATGATACCCATGAAAGCATTTATTTTTCGGGCTGTGGGAGACAGGTTGAGCTAAAGTACAACTCAGCATCCTGACCTGTTATTAGCAGTGTGGATTTGTGTCAATTCTGACACAAGTCAAGATCATTGGACTTGACCTCAGTGGGATTACACTCAATGGTCCTTAATTTAAAAAAGTTCATCCACACCTATTTTCCATGCAGAACAGATAACACCAGGCTTACTTCACCTTTCTGTGCCTGTGATGAGTAGCAGACCCTATGGCATATGTGAATTCTTTACACAGATGAGATGTACAGGTTCAGTCAAATATGCAAAAACCTTGCAGTTCACTAAGAAGAGCCACAATTTTGCTCGAAGAAAGGTCAAGAAGAGACACATGAGGTGTAGGGCTTGGCACAGCAAAGCTCCACTGATGTACAGCAATTGGTAAAGAATCTAATGTTACCTCTGGGAACCTGGTTATTGATGACTCTTCATCTTGAGGCATTCAGCTTTGAACATCTTCGACTGAACACCGAAATCACAAGTCCTCAAGATCCCTGTGAATCAGACCTCAGCCATCCTAAACAGGCTGTATCCAGCTAGAGCCTGCCAGACCATTGTCTCCCACTGTCACCAGTTTGTAGATACAGATCCCCCAGTTAGTGCTGGTGCACTATAGACCTGCATCACAAAAGATCTGAATCCATTTTTAAATTACCACTTACTCTGGGTCCCACAAATGATCTTTTACGCTCTACCAATTTCCCAGAGACTTGAAGCACTACACGTCAGAAATAAGTCATTATAGTCCCCGGGATTCAAGCCAAATTTTCTTATTGAAAACACATACTATGTATTAAACCACAGATCCTTCTGTGTGAACTGGCCTATTTTCATAACTAACTTGGCTTACAAAGGCCCCAACAGAAAGCAGAGAGTAGAATTGCCTGATGACCTCTTCTGCTGACAGCCCCTGTTGCTCATCTCAAATGCTTTTGATAGAATACAGCACATTCTTTTAAATATTTAATCCACTCAGTGATCGTGGGTGAAAGAAAGGACTAACAAGAAATGACAAGTGAAATAACTACATTTCCGGGCCTGACAACACTCTTTATTTTTAATTCTACCAAGGTTGGGGATAGACATTAACGTACAACTTTGACAAGAGATTAAATAAGTGAGTTTAGGAGTTGAATTACATTATAGTCACCCTGATCTGCGAGTTCATTTGGAAACAGGAGGAAGCAAAAGAAAACAGGCCAAGAAATCTGATGTTTCCTTACATTGCCCCAAATGCTCCTTTTTGTGTGAATTTTCCCTGATAAAAGCACACTCATTTCTTCACAGTGAAACCTGATCCAACCACAAATAAACACACTATAATGATGATAGGAAAAGATGTCTAACTAGATTAAATAAGATAAAGTGAAATTTCCCGATATTTCTAAGAACAGTTTCGTACTCAGTGTCTGAAACACCCAAAGGCAGTAGTTTCAGAACAGTCTGATGGAAGTTTCTATAGAAAATAATTGTAAAATATTAGTGTCATACTGTATCTACATTAATATTATAAGTTACCTGTAATATTTTCCACTTCTATTATTTCTTTAGTCCCTTGTCCTAGACAGACTGAAATACCTGAATAACAAATAAAAGATGGGGGGGGGGGGGGGCAGTGTGAAAGATTAAGTGGGGTGGAGGGGAAAAAAGATTTTCCTCCCCCTCCCAGGAAAGAAATTTGAGAGATCTTTCAGGTTCCCATGGGTAAAAAGCACTTTTATACCAAAATGGTTCAGTGTTAATGAAGTATTTTTAATTTCTGCTTGTGCAAGACAAATATCCAGGTGACACTGAGCATCCTCTCACAGATGCCTCACCAGGAGCCTGGCCAAAGCTGTGGCTGGTGCTGAGTAACAAATGATTATTATATTTTAAGCTGTGTCTGGGAACTTTGGAAGCTTGATTTCACTGTGCTTTAGAAAAACATGTTAAAAAAAAAAAAAATGAAAGCATGAAGATTTCTTACATTGCCAGTGGGTCCAGATGAGACTTATTGCTCTGCCCTCTGCTCCTGCCTGCAATGGGTTTGATCTGTGTGCGGAACTGCAGAGGTGTAAACAGCAGCAGGTTAAGTGTCCCTCCCAAATTCCCAGATTCTTTCTCCTTGCAACTGACTCTTTCACAAAGGCACAGAGATCCTCGTGCTTTGCAGATGTTCCAAATCTGAGATTCCTATACTAGAGTGTGTTCCTTGCAATCAGTTGTCTGTCAGAGGCCTCAGCGGTGCTCGCTGGGAATGTCAGTCTGACACAGGATTACACCCTGTGGGAAGCAGCTCTGGTATAAACACCCCCCTGGCACACACACAGCCAGAGCCTGCCCAGTTACAACAGCTCAAACAAAAAAAAAAAACACTGAAAAAGAAGCAGGCCAAAAAAAAAAGAAAAGATTTCTGGCCTATGAAGCCAACCCATTAATGCAACAAGGAAAAAGCCTGAGCAGCTCCAGGCTGTGAGCACCTGCTCCAGGGGCACTTGCACTGCACTTGCAGTGACATATCTGGTACCTGGCTCCAATTCCAGCAATCCAGCCCCTTCTCCGCCATCACTGTCCCCCACAAAGAGATGAGATTATGATCATAAATTGATGCTATAAAAAGCAAGTGTGATATGATCAGAAATTAAGGCATTGCTTCTTTGGTGCCCATGCTGGGAACAAACTCCTGCTACCTCCAGTGAAGCCTGAAAGCTACCTAACGACCTGACAAAGCACATCATTAGCAACATTTCACCTAGGTTTTAAAATATTTTCATTGCAAATGACTCTCCCATTAGATGAATGCCCCTTGCAGAAAGTAATTACCCTTTCTTTGAACTTGCCTTTCAGAAATTTGAAACAACAAAAAAAAAATGACAGAGAAGAATAAGCACATACTTTTTATGACTTCTCCCCTTTCCTTCGGCAGGTACCACATCAGTAACAGAGTGAGGGGCAGGTGAACAGCCCGAATTTTCAGAATGAGAGTTCAAGGAGACTGCAAGAGCTGTCATGACCAAGAGGTAGCTCTCACCAGTCGTTTCTTTACAACAGCTCTCTGACATATGTGAACTGACAGGACAGACCAAGTGAGCTGCCAGGGCAGTTGGGTCCTCACTTGCAGCCCAAAGCTCTGAGGGCACATGCCAAGAGACACAGCACAGGACTGCTGGCTCTCTGTCAATGCACTCCCCATGCAAAACAGTGCACAGCAAAGGCAGATTCTTACAATTCCTTTAAAATATGCACCCTAACTGAAGGCTGAATTTTCTAAAAGGTTTGCTTGTTACGTGTCCCAGCTAAGCTGAGTGTGAAAGCTGACAGGAGACGAAGCCACAGGATCTGGGCTGACATTTACAAGTTCTTAAGGCTCTCAGAAACAAACATCCACTTGTAACTCTGCATCAGCACATTATTCATTTATTTTTTTCTGTATGTGCATCTGCTGAGACACACAGGCTAAAATTAGAGCAAGTACTCTTTCTGTGTATCCATACATATATGTGTGCATACATATGCATTAGAGACATATTTAAAATGGAAAGGAAGAAAATGCAACTGGCAATTAATAATAGTATCTTAATTCTTTGTTTTAAATTAATTTTGTGATGATTCACTTTGGGTTTGACTCACAATAACAAGCCTATCTATCCGAAGAAGATATATCCAGATGCTAATATCAGGACAACGAAACAAGACCATGCTATTAAATTAAAAAAAAAAAAAAAGCACTGTTCTCTACACTAAGTCAATATATCTCTTCTGTGAAAGAAATAAAGTGTGTATCTGTGTCTGTATAGGATTTTTCTAGGTTTGGGAGAAAGCTACTACAGAGGATGAATCAAAAACAAAGCAACATTTATCAGTGCTTTCTATAAGGGAAGGGAAGTGAGAATAAAATTTGCTCTATCATAAAATATTTACATGTTTTTTTCTGTAAATCACAGAAATAAGAGGACAGAAAAGGAAGATGATTTTCAAACCAGGCTTTTGAAAGTGATTTTCTTCAGTAAAGTTAGAAAGGGGGGGGGGGGGGGGGAAGATAAAGACTGAGACTCCACACATCGTTTGAGTATGTTTTGCTCCGTGCTTGTTAATGAGTCCTCACTGCACTCCCAGCCCTACTCCCTTCCCATCAGCAATTGTAGCTGACATCAGGCATCTCCAGAGGTACAGCACAGTGTTTTCCAACCTAGCTTCCCATAGTTTTAAATATCCCCTGGGCCCCCTGGTGATCAGCCCTCGACAGGGCTTTAGCCCTTGGTTGATTTTCACCCCATTGCTGCCCCGGTGTGCAGAGAAGTTCGGGGGGGAAATCCAGCCCTGGGCACACACAGGCACAGCCCAGTCCTGGGGCTCTCTGAGCACCTCCCGTGAGAAACTCGTCACCTCCAGCACACACAGCACCAAATCAACAGCTAAAACACTCACTCCAGCAGCAGCAGCCTCCTCCTCCTCCTCCTGCCACCCAACCCAGCATGTCTTGTGTCATCCTCACACATCCATCCGTGCATCGTGACAAGTGCCACAGCACATCAAACTCCCTCCTCACTCCTGGGAGCTGCACAGACTCTCCTGTGCTGAGGACAAGAGGCTCCAGCTCAGCCCCAGGGGCAGCTAAGGCAGGTCAGGGCAGCACCAAGCTGGTGGGAACACCAGCTCAGAGCCCCAGGGAGTCCCCAGCCTGCACCTCAGGGCACAGCTGGAGGAAAAGCTAATTGGCACCGCCTGTACCACACAAATCTATCATTTATACCACTACAATCATAAACAATTTGGGGTTTTTTAGCCGGGTTGAATCGATTTCGTGTGTTTAAAGCTAAGCACAGGTATCACTGCGGGCAGGATCACAGCATTCATTCAGAATTAAACCCCTTTGGATTTTAAACAGCTTCAGCTTTCGCTATGAGCATTTCTACCATCTCTACTAATTGCACCCAGTGGAATTTTCTGAAAGTACAGCTTTATTTTGGAGGGGAGAAAAATGTATTACATAGGCTTTTTAGACATTGGAATTTAAACAAACAAACAAACCAACCCCCGACAGTTTTACTTAGAAAACTCCACAAGTTTTTCTCCTTAGCCACTTCCAACAGATTTTTGTCCACTCCAACTCTAAATTCTGCTCAGTGCTGCTATTTTCAGGAAAAAAAAAAGCTCCCATATATCTGATGTAATTCAGATATTGCACTACAAAAAGTGTCTTTAAAGTGCAGATTTGGGCAAAGAATAGAGATTTGATGAGAAGCTTTTATACTTAAGCGATAGCCTTTGTGTTGTGTACAAGGAGAAGGAAATAGCTATTCAGACAGAAAACCAATGATCTATTATTGCAGAGAATGAAAACTCTGAATATAACAAAGATGATCAGCAGCATAAAAAGCTCAGTGGATCACTGACACCTCTCCTCTGGCAGGTAACAGATACTGAACACTTCTGGCTCACCAACAATTACAGTTCGCCCTCTGTGATGGATATTTACTTTTTCTCATCCCTTGAGTTCTGCTTTCCAGCTCTGTCCGAAGATGACAGGACTTTGTAGGGGACAAGCAAAAATGGAAATAAGGACTAACATAAGGACTAGAGCACCGTTTGTTTGTAGAGACTGAGTATTTTCCAAGACTTGTACTTCATTGGAGCTGGAGTGTGTCTCTGGAAAGGTGCATGTGTTCTCTCCTCTCTATTATCTGTCACATCACATTTCTGCTCAACATAATGCAGCAAACCTTGGGAGTGATTTGTGGAATATATTAACATAGTTATGCACATTGTGTTAAAGATTTACATGCTAGTGCTGTAAGGGAAGGTGAGAGGTCAGAATAAAATGGATGATTAGAAAAAAAGTTGATTAATTTCTGTAGCACTCTTTCAAAAAGATGTATTGGAACAGAAAACTTGACTCACTCCTTCTGAATATCTTAATTATGCAAAATGGAAGGAGTGGTGCTGGAGCTGTGATCCTCCCTGCATGACCAGGCATTACTCAGACAAAGTTAGTGGAGCAGTCAGTGATTTTTGTAATGTGGGGCTACATTTCAGCTCTCATCCCACACACCCTTGCTGGGTCCTCCAACTCAGCTGTCTCATCTTGCAGCTCTCACGTTCCTTTGTTCGAGTCACCTGAGATCAAAGCTCAGCGTGTGCTGAGGTGTTTTCCTCTCCAAGGGTGGAATTACATCTTACAATAAATCTTTTTTTCTTCTATTGGCCCCCAAGGAGAGGCACAGTGGCTTTGACTTGAGCAAATGTAAAGGCTGAATAATATCCGGGTATCTGTATAAGATGAGGCGCAAGAAGATTCTGAGTCCCACTGAGGCTGATGGGATTTTGTTCAGCCATCACTTCCAGTGGGGCCAAAATCATCCTCCAACATTGTCAGCTGCCTGGGGAGGGGACAGCAGTGCCACAGCCCCCAGGCCTGGCTGGGATCTTCTGGCTTTGTTCCAATAAGAAAGAACAGTAACCCATAAGGGTAAACATCAATTTGGCCTGAATCTCAGTCTCTCTCAGCTTCATGCTCATAATTCTGAATAAAACACCAGTCAGTCACCCCTTAAGCATCCATCAGGGCATTGCTGCCATTTTCCCAGTGGGTTGCTTCTTTCTGGTGGAACTAATTGACCTCTGACCTGTTTATTATTTTAGTGCTACCAATTTATCATCAGTTTATTCATCAACATCTGGTGGTTGGAAAACTGTATTTTACATTATTATCTCTCAAATGGATAGCTAATGCTGCTTAATGGGGCAGTTATATGTTATTATAGATTCATTTTTTCTCATTTTGCTAATGAATGGAGAATCTTCATCAAATAAATATTTGCCAGTTGGCTTAATATCAAAGTCTCTAATTAAAAACAGAAATATGCTCAATATATGGAGAGCTGAATGGTGGTGGCATGTGAGTTTTAAAGGGGTATCATTTCAGCCACACTGTACTTGCACAGAGGCCAAATTGGCAATCAAGTGATCAGTGTGAGGAAGGTTGAGCTGTATTTACATATTGTCTCAGTAAAATGCTACTGATTTATTTCTCCAGTGCCAGATACACAATATGAGCATAGCTTAAATTGGCTTCTTTCCTGGCTTTCACAAAAGAAATGGAAAAAAAAGGAAAAAAATGAAAATAAACAATCTTGGATTCAGTCCTAAAAAAATCTGATTCCCTCCACCACCCAGCACAATTGCATTTTACAGTGGGGAGGGGCATAGATGGTGTGACCTGGCAGGCAGAATTCACGAAACAGCTCTGCACAAACATGTGAATTTGGAGTAAACACATTTCAAGCTGACAAAGTGCAGCCCTGAATGGAGAGCAGGGTGCACTTCAGCATGTACATCCCAGGGCCCAGTGCCTGCCTCACATCTGGGACAATTCAAGCCAAGGCTCTTGTATGAGCTCCTCAGTCTTAACAGCCAAAGAGTTTACACAGTTAAAAACTTATGGTTTTGCCACATACAAAGACGTGCACACATCTACTACTGTTTGATTGTTTTCTACACCAATACCCAGTGGTGTCAGTTTTTCTTACACTAAAAGTATTTTCTTCTCAGGTCAAGATCCTACACAGGGCTTAGGGAGGTGTCTTTACAAACAAAACTGCTGATTTCCAGAGTGCAGACGTACAAGTACGTCTTGTTTGCAGGACTGGAACTCACCAACGGTCCTGTATTCCATGAGCTTGCAAATAACTGGATGTTACCATTGAATCAAACCCCACTACTCACAGGTCTAATTCACATGGGAATTCAAGTGTGCTTTTGCCAAAGCACTGATATCTAATCTAAGAATGAAATCTAACCTGCATTTCTCGCGTATTCCTTCTTTGGAAAGGTGCTCAGGGAGTGCTGAGAACCCTTTTTACTCCCTCATGTGATGTCTAACAAGAAGCTGTGGTTTAGATTTAAGAAGCCTTCAGCATTTAGCATAGTTCATCCATGCCATGTTTTCAGCACAATCCACATCATCTCGAGGCAAAGCAGCAAAGGCGTAACAAACACAAATTATTGTAATGGTGCTATCAAAATGTGAAAATATCTTTATTTTTCCAAAACCAAATAGAACATGCTCTAATCTAAAGCTACTGAAGCACACAGAAGCTGTGCCAGCTCTAACATATCCATTGGCTTCACGGACCATTAAATAGCACAAATGGCACTATGAATTATTTCTGAAACGTCAATACGTTTCTAATACCGTAGGCAAAATTCCCCTAATTTTTGGGTGCACACTCCCTGAATCTAGATCCTGGCTCAGCTCCCAAACACTCTCTTTTTCTATCTCACTTAGTGGATCAAAGCAGCTGGAGCAGACACAGCCCACACAGCCCCCAAGATCTAAAGTGCAATTTCACTGCTGCACTTTCAAAAAACTACCAGGGATGCTGAAAGCACAGGACAAGCACTCCTTAGGAAAGTATATAGTAAAAAGTGAACACCAAAGCTCAGGAAGTCATTATGAAAATGTTTCTTTTAATTTATATTTAGAGCTCTAATGCAATCTTGAGTGAAGGAAATAAACCAAAGAAAATAGAGAAAGAAGACGGGGTGAAAAAGCTGTGTCAGGCAGATTTACATGGCTTTGCTGTGCCACTCATTTGTAGATCCATTGGCACACAGATGCTAAAAGTGTAGAAGAATTAGTGCTTCACTGATACAGTTTATGTGAACCTAACGTAGAAAAGTCAACTCATCATTTCCTAAGTCATAAAAACCCTAAGATATATGCCAGGTTTAATAATACACATAAAGGGCAGCTCCTCTTGAATTTTGTGATGGTTCAGAAACACCTGACTGCAATTTTTTACTGAGTTTGGAATTTGTAATGTCTTCTCACATGAGGCTTTTGTTGCAAACTTGCTAAGAAACAGCTGTCAAACTCTAAAGTGAATCTCTGTGCTGCCTCTTTTCCAGTGTAAAATAAGTTGGGGTTTGCAAGAAAAGTGACTAACTTGGCCCCTAAAAAAATCAAACTAAAACACACAACCCTTTAGCCAGGAAAGATCTTTTCTTTATGGTTATATAAAATACATGGTCCTGCAACAAGCTTGTAGATTATTTATTGTTCCTGGATGGCTACTGAAAGCTCCCTAAATGTTGTTTGATAGAGTAGTGATTCTTTTCTGCCTTACTGGTATAAACTGAATATATCTAAGAGCAGAATATATTGGCAATAAAAAAGGTTCTTTTTTTTTTTTTGAGATCCATCAAAATAAAATATACTTGGGAGGCTTTGAACTTAAATTCAAAAAAATCTTTGGGAAATTGCCTTTCATTTCTAAGAGCACAATTTAAATTCAGTCTGAGAGTTTGCATGAGACACCTCAGGTGCTCTCTGTTCCAAATTCACTTGACTAATGTTGCCTTAAAAGCTTTGCTGAAGAATTGGGCAGATGTAATTAGAGGAGAGGTAATTAATACTATACATAGATCATCAAAGGATAAGTGTGCACTAAGGAGATACAGAATCTCAGTACAATTGTAATAATCTCTCCAGATTAAAAAAATATAAATTACAATCATAGTTAGGAGAAAGTAATGAAAGCTTGCATGAGTATGTGATCCAGGCTCCCTTGGTACCTCATCAGGAGCACAGTTTGCTGGAGGGAGCCCCATCCAAAGCAGCAGAGCTGTCCCACACCTGGTGCAGGGGAAACGTTGCTGAGACTTCAAGGAAACAGTCCAGGTGCAAGAGTGCCACAAAACCTTGTAAGAATATTATGCCAGTGTTTATGGGCTGATTTCTCTCAGAGCAGGGATCCTGTTTGGACCTCTGCAGGTTATATGAAGGCAGGACACCTCCAGGGCTGCTGGATAAGCAGAAGCCACTGGCAACATCACCACAAGAACTGCCCATGGGTCTGGCTGGAGTGGACTTCTACAACTGGCATAAAACTTGCCAGAATACGCAGGGTACTGCCTAAATCCTGAATTCCTGTGTGGGTGAAACCCTGCATGAAATTTCTACATCAGGCACAAGTCTGAGTTTTGACCATTGAAATTTTAATGGCTGGAGGTGACTCAGCTAAATCATAGCTCTTTTAAGCAAGTACCAACTACCTCTGTCAGGACTGGCACCACTGTGCTCTTGGAGCTGGAAATGCATATATAAACACCAGAATGACTCATGGCCAATAAAAGTACTTTTGTATTGAAATGCAAATTTTGTAAAGGTCCCTTTTGTTTAAATCTGCCAAAATTCACATTTTTTACTTTGAACATGAAACACCTTTTAATGTGGTTTTAGACTGGCCATCATATCCCCTCTGAGGCTGGTAATTTATGTTAAATATGTGGTTAGAAAAACAGAGGCCACAGCCAGTAATAGAATAAACATCTTTTCAACACAAAGATGAAAACAGCACTTTGATGGGACACAAATGGCCTCATTACTGCATGAGCATACCTCCATATTTCATGATTTTTTCTTCCTTCCCACTAGGAAGAGTAGAAAAGAGGTAAAGAAAACAAATAAGGTTCATTAAAGCAGTGTTACAATATTTTAAGAATTACTGATATGGTGCTATTCTAGTGAGGGTGAACTGCAGGCAAAGTGGGGTGCAGGATGGGCAGTATTAGAGTGCTTACTATACAGGACACCACAATTCCTTGTTCTCTCCATGTGCTCCATTTATGGTTTTGTGAATGTGACATAGGACCAGGCTTCTAAAGATATCTTCATGCCTGCTGAAATTTTGGAGAGGGTCTGAAACAGTAGGTGTGAGGCATCTGTGTAATCTTATTACACAAACTCCTTCTATAGTCAATACTGAGATACAGGTACATCCAAAAGGAGATTGTCCCATCTGCTTTCAGACAGAAGGTTGGTTTGTTTGTTTTTTTGGAAGAGCATTTCTTAAAGCAAATAGTTCTGCTGAACAGCTCTCTCAGGCTGAGCATCAACATTTCAGCCACCTACACACAAATCCCAACCCAACTGTAAAACAGCATCACGGGCCCCAGAAGACCAGTGTAATAACAAATACTTCAAATATCACAAGGAGCTCAGTGATTGTGGACAGAGATTGCAGGGTAGAGATCTGTGATAAAGGGAAGACGTTTGCAGTGGTCAATGCTGAATGCCACATCTGTCATTTGTCATGAATGGGCTACATGTATTTTAGAAAGGCCTGCAGTCAGGTTATGAATACACAGACCAGCAAGGTGGAAAAGACTTGCATGTCCCAGTGGCACAGCCACAGCAAGATCCTGTACCTGGATGTGTGGCAGAGCCAGTACCAGACCTCCACTGCCCAAAATCAGAGATCCCTTTGCCTCATTCATTGGGGAATTTGAACTTTTACAAGGAAATACAACTCTGACCTTTCTGTCAGACAAGACCTGTTCTTGCTAAGAGAGCCCAGGCAGATTCATATCCTGACATTACCTTCAAATGCAGAGCAGTTCACAATTTTTCTGTACACATTTTGCAAAGATCTAAGATCTCCAAGAGACATGTTTTGTTCATTTGTTTTCACATCACTGACCTTTGCACTGACAACTCTACAACCCACAAAGCTACCCATCCATGCAGTCACTGCTGGAAAAAGGCTAACTGATGTTTCCTAACAAAAGGCCACCACGCGTGAGTGGAAGCGCTTTCCCGTCTGCGCTTGAACTCCAGTTTGGGGAGTTTGTCCCTAATTGAGACGTGTGACAGAAAAGGCACCCAGCGAGACTGAAAGCCACCCCATCCCCTCTGCAGCATAGCTCTCTCTCACTGCAGCCTTCCAAATTTCTTCAGGATTTAGTTCCATGCCTAATTAGAGATGTAAAATGGTAAAAGCTTAAGAAAAAGACCCAAGTGCACTCAGCACTGTTCTCAGTACAAGAACTCTCTGGTAGCCAGAGTCATCCCACTCCCAGATCATAATTTTCCTTCCTCCTTCCCAGTCCTGAATCTTTAATTCCTCTACCTAAAACAGAAGAGCTAAAGGGAATTACTGCCCATCTACTGCAGCTCAGTGAGTTGGCTGCTCTGTAGGGAAAGAGGGACATCCTCAAATGGAACTGCCACTGTCCCTGCTGATTTGGCTCTAAGGAAAGCAGGACCAGGTTAACAGAGAGAGGTAATAACTTTCATTAGCTTGATATACAGAAACAGGCAAGTTTGCAAACACATTACAGGCTCCAGCTATAGCACTTTGGTCTAATAAAAGATATTATCAACGCCTGCAAACCTTACTTTCCTTTGTCTCTTAGACCACCACTGTCCCCAAAGCCCTACTACTGTTGCAACACCACAAAAAAACTCCAGCAGTGATCTGGGTTGGATCATTCAGCAGAGAAAACAACTTTCTTTCCCAAGTAGCTACGACCAGCACAGGCAACAGGAACATTCAGTAGGAGGGAGGGAGGGAAAAGGAAGCAGCCCCAAAACAGGTAACAGCTCGAACTTGGGCTAGGCAGGACACACAGTTGCAGTTTCACTTCAGAACATAACCTAGGTTTGAATTACAAAGATACTGAGGTATCAGAAAGTACACTTGGCTGCCTAATTTGATTTACAAAAGAAAATTAAGTGGATTAGGGGTTAGATTTTTTAAGGGATTTAATTTCCTACAGGGACAGAGAAGTACCCAGTGGGAGAGTATTACAACTCAATGAGGATTATAACAAAGAGCTTATATTTGTTTTTCATATTCACATAAGTTATAAGAGGTTGAAGGAATTTTGTACAAATAATCAAATTACAGCAAACCTAAAAACACTTGGTTTCTTTCGATAGAGATCAATTCTATGAAGCTTCAGACCATAAAAATTTAGAATGTCATCAGTACCAAAAATGAAAAAAAGATTCAGGAAGAACTTCTACTGCAACAATTACCTGAACCGTTGGGGGTTTTCTACTGCAATATTGGTATTTCACTCAAGGCGTTTACCCTCAAAATCTAAAAATATTCAAAATAATAACAATTAACTGTTTTCTTTCTTCTTGTTAGAAATATCTCAAAGGAACCTCACGTTTTGGTCCTTTTTTACCCCCCATGCAAGTGATGAATATTTTACAGCGCCCTTACACGGTGAAGACAACCTGTCTTGGTTCTCCAATTCTTGTTATACTCTAAAAAAACCCTAAAAACCTGTACTGAAATGCAATGGCCTAAGTATTACCTCACCTGATTTTAGAAGGAAGGGCAAAAAGCATAATCCTGCCCTTTTTCCCGAAATCCCAAATTTTCCATATGTATGAACAATTGCCAGAAGTAAATTCTCCATCCAACATTAATTTCTTCTTTGGCTTTTCATTGATTTTCTACAAAAAACATCCACCTATATATGAAATGGTAACATTTACCAAAATTGGTTTTCCTGCCAAAAGCTTTAATAACAGAGCCTGAGGCAATCTTCTACAGATGTAGGAAAGTCAAACTCAAAATCAGGTTTGAAGATCTCTCACTTCCAGTGAGAGATCTCAGTTCCATCAGTAACTTCTCTGTTACTTCCATCTAAAACAAGATTATTACACTCTAACCCTTTATTTTTTAATGAAATACAGATCAGTCGGGAGCTACAGAGCAAACAGGGGCCTGAGCCAGGACTTCGCCCTGTGGCTACTTAGAAACTCTTCAGTCTAGTTAAAAACTTGCATTACACTGGTTTTGTATGTATGTTCCTTAAAACCTGTAAAGTAATAGAAAATCTTTTTTAAGAATGCCATTTTCACTATGGAATGGCAAAAAATTCCTCCCCTGAGGTAGCTATGTTATCTTGTTGAATTTAAAAACAATAAATTGAAAGTTAAACATAAAAGGAAGGAGAAAAGCATAAGAAATAGGTGGAAAGGCATTGAAGTTGTAGGAGTTCTGACAAATCATCTTGGCATATAGTCCCACTGGTGATAAGAAATTGTTCTGTGTGTTTTATTTATTTTTTTACACGGCAGAACAAAAAATGTACTCGAGGCGAAGTTGTAGAATATTGTTAAATTAGTGGGCTTATTTTATTAATACCCATGAGCATGCAATGATGAGAAAGAATTATTCTACTACACAGCCAGAGCAAGAAAACATGGTAGTACGTGTCCCAGCCCTGCAGTCTCTTATATGTACTTTGTGCATGTGAGTAATCACTCCATGGTTTAACACGATATCCTAAGGTACTAGTTCTACACTGGGAATTACATACATTGTTTTTCCTTCCTGTAATGGATAAATCTGGTGACCTATATTTACAGTACATTACATCAAGTCCAACAGACTACTCTCCCTATTTTGGCCTTGGAATGAAGGATTCAGCTATGTGTGCCTTGTACCCTTATGAATTAGATAAATGGCTTGGTGTCAATTAAACATGTAAAATACACTTTACCCAGGCATATTCTTTAACAGAAACTGAACTTCACTGTCATTTATCCCTCAGGCAGTATTTGAAGCCAGCAGAAGAAACCTAATGTGCACAATTCTCTTGATACAAAGAGTGAAAATTAGATACACAGAAGTTTACTTAAGCAGATTCAAGTAACCCTGGAAATAGGTAACTAAAGCCAGATAAACCTTGCATGCCTTAGCTCACGGTGTGTTTGTAAACAAAATTCTGGTTTTTCCTTCACAGGGTTTGGGCTCTTGCCTCAGGAGTCAAGTTAGATTGATTTAAATCTCTGAATTAAAATGTCACAGGTCAGACAAGGAAAAGCTGTTGTGATGTGATGCAGGACAGAGCAGATGCAAACAACAGCCCAGGTTTAACTGAGGGATGCAGGTGTGCATGTCAGCTCACCTTGCACAGAGATTTTCTACCTGCCTTCAAAGGTTCTGCAAAGGGCACACATGCACAAAGAGAGCAAGATCCTATAATGTCATCCCCAGTCAGGGTTGATTTCTGTGCGTGGATGAGATTTGTTCATGGTTTGACTTTCATAGCTAAATCCAAGCTTAACTGCAAATCTATATGCTGGTTCAATACTGGCTGGTTTGTATTTTCTGAATTTTTGATCTGGGGACAAAAGGCATCAAGAAAGAGCAAATATACTGTGTGCTTTAATTTATTCTCGTTCTGTTACCAGAGGGAGAAGAAATCGCACAGTTAGACTGTATTAATCTGTTTTCCCACCAATGCCATTAGTAAAATGTCATTTTGATTTGAACCTACTATGACCTGCTTGAGAAAAAAGCTCCCATGCTGCATGCACTATATATCAGTGTGTATACATTCATATATCAGAGAACTTTTCATTAGCTGTTGAGCTGCATAACGGTGTTTATATACGAGCATGGCTTAATTAGCTACATAATGAAAAGTGCAACGAAAATGCAAAAGGGTTAGGAAGGGCTGAGCTGCAAGAGGAAACTGGATCTCAACACATCTTGGGAATACTGAAGTTTGTATAACAAGGTTAAAATCTCACCTCCCATTAATAAATACACCCTTACATAAACAAATATTATGTGTGGGGTCCTTATTAGTCAGACTGGTAAGTTCACCGAGGAAGACAAGGATGATGAATAGTTCCTCAAACAGCATGGGAACAGCAGCAGTGCTCTGCAGAGATGTGGGTTTAGGTCAGTAACAAAATAATTTTCCATTACTCCTCAAAGCCTAGAAAACACCAGCAGGCCACTCCCTTATGATAAGGCTCAAGAGGACTTCACAGAAATTAGGCTATTTCTAAAATAATCTAGAAGTTTGACAATGACCTTATAAATGTCCACGCAAGCTTTTTGAGATCCTACTGCATAACTCAGTGAGCTCTTCTGAGTTACTTTAAAAAAGCAAACAAATGAAAAAAACAAAACACAAACCCCACCAAATAAATATGTACCAACACAGGCATAGCAACCCCATTTAATTCTGTTCCCCATGTATGCCAGATGCAATTAGGAGCTGGCTCTCATCACATAATGTGGATCCAGCTTTGCACTATTCCAAAACACAGAAGGTCCAGTTCCAACCCAGGATTTCATTCTAGCCTACCCTAATGGCAACAAAAAGCTGCACAGTTGAGATCTGGATCACATTCAAAACTTTCCCAAAATGTATCTCTGTTCACATCCTGAATTTTGATTCCAGCTCATCTCTAATTATAATTATCACACAGAATGTCAGATCTCAGGTTATGCTCTTTAAATTTCTCCCTATAAACAATTAATTAGCTTGTTGCAGCCTTTCTATAAATAGCTTGTACATATAAATTGTTCTCATCTACTCAGACGAACAAAATCCAGGCTCTGGTTTTTACCTTCTGATTTTCCCTAGTGGTCTGCAGCTGTCAGACGGCCAGACACACATGTGTATGCTCTTCATATTCAGAGATAAAAATAAGATTATTGGCCTAATTGACGAAGTTTTTTTGTATTGAATTAGTGCTTGGGAAATCAGGTTTTCCCCGGAAAAATGTCTGAAAGCAGCATTTGTATCAACTCAATAACTCCAGCAGAAAGCTGCCTCCCACACCAGCTGAAGTGCTGCTCACCAAGCAGCGTGCATCCCAGGCTTTGAGGCTTCATGCTATTATGGGATGGGACACGTATGGCTGCCCAAATTAATTTTGCTGACAGGTCTTCCAAACTCGTTCTATAGGTGCTGACAGGGAAGATCAGGCCACAGCTTCAGCCGTGCTGCAGGCAGGGAGCTACCTCTTCTCTCCTCTGCTTCCCTACCCAAGGTTTTCACCTCCACACCAGAGCTGCCCAAGTCAGGGCATTTTGCCACGTCAGGGCATATTCCTGCGACTTGGCTCACAGCTGAACTGGATTTATACAAAGACATCCTTTGCCATGTGCTAATGGGAGATGGGCTGGTACAGCCAGGCTGCAACTGGAGCAGTAATTGCAACAGTCAGGAATATACAACAGCATAAACGTGGATGTGAACACACCAGGACCATTGCTCTTGGGCTGAGTGCACCTACCTGTGAGTTGTGCACACGAATTATCTTTGTCTCATCCCTGTGTTGAGGCTGAGCAAGGAGTATTGGTAAAGCACTTTGGAAAATTGTAAACCAGTGCAACCAAGCGTTATGATCATTTTGAAGCACTAATCTATATGTTTTTCCCCACAATCTAACATAAAATCATCACTGTGCCCAGCCAGAGAGAAGAAAGCAGGATTATCGGATATTTTAATGTTTCACAGTGCAATGCTGCAATCATGGGGGGAACAGCAAGGCACTGAGGAGACTGCCCTTGTTCTATGGCCTTCAAACTCGAAGAGGAATCACTTTGGTTCCCTTCCTCAGACCCAGCAGAGAGCCCAGGATGAGCAGAACTTTCTCAGGCTTGCTGAGACAAGTAAAAGGGATTGAACTATTTGAGGAAAAGTGTGCCACAAAGAACAAGCAAGTATCTTTTGGAATCCAGCTTTGAAAATGGTAACATGGGTGGGTTAGTTACTAATATCGATTTATCGAGTATATGTATTTGCATGGTGTTTCAAGCAGCTTTACTGTTTTTAAACCTTACTGTTCATCTCCCTCACATTTAAGATGTCCCTTACACATGAGTTTTCCTTCTGCTTTGTCAAATTAGTTATCTTTTGACATTTTACATTTTTGTATTTCATGACGGCCCTCAAAGCAATAATTTCTGTCAACTAAAAAATTCTCATTATTCTGGAGATGAAAACCTACCTTTTGGTTTTCTATTTCATATCACTCAATAACATGAAATGCCAACTTGTCTTGTTGACTCTTAGCCCCTTTAACTTCAATTATTTTAGTGGTTTAAAGACTCGCGCAATAAAGTCTCAAAGACTAAATTTTTCTTCATTTATCTAATACTAAACTGTTTTAGTCAACAACTGACCTTGATTCATTCTAATTATCATTGTATCTGGTTACATTTGCTCTTGGAATTTATTGCTTTTCTTTCATCCATGGTTTGACCAATACTAATCTACTCTGTTTTTCATTTTCTAGGCATCCCACAGAGTTCAGAACATTATTGATATTCTGGATTCATACATTCTAATTTATTTGAGTTTCTCCTAACTATGACTGCAGACAAAGGCTGCTTTGTTGTAGAAAAACATTAACTGGAAATGCAAAAGTGCTACTTTGTTAGACCGTATCAAGAATTCCTCTCCCTCTCTCTGCAAAGCCAACTTTTTAAAGAACTAATTTATTGTTATACTCTAATTAAGAGTTCAACAGTAATCCACATGGAATTACTTTTTAACCTAAATCTCTCTGTAGGTTCTTTTTTTCTAAGATACATGTTTAGGGGGAAAAAAATTAATTTTCTTTGCTTTCTCCATTACAGGCAAAAATTCCCACCTATCTCTAATTGATGTTTATCTTCATACATCTCTTATCACCACCAACCTCCAGGCAAATCCTGCTGTAGCTGAAGGTGAAGTGGGTTCTAGAGGTGTTGTGTTTTGTCATACCAGTGTGACACACTGACATGGGAATGTGCTGAGTGTGAATAGCACCAAGCCAATGTGGTGTTCCTGCACTATTACATCTCATTGACAGAACCAAAAAAGGGATTGTAAATGTAAAAGAAACATCCAGATAACACATTTTGGGGACCAATGGTTATCCATAGCTTCTCTATTTTTTTCTGGGTCTTAATTCTTGAATTTTTTTTTCTCCTGGTTCTTCACCTTATATGAACACCCCTTGCAGTACGAAATATCTACTTGGCAGACCTCTGAGGACATTGTCTTCTTACCTGTCTATAAATGCTTAGCATTGTTGTGAGAGGCTAAAATAGTAACATAATAAAAAGTGAAAATTAACTATACTAGCATTACTGTTATTGGATACCCCCAGCCAGGATCTATATTACTTTTTTTTTGCAACTACATAGCAATTCCATTCATTTTTATTAATAAAGGTAAATTTAGAAATCACTATGTTCATTCATATTAAAATCCCTAATTTGTGAGTAGGTTTATTTTCTCCATAGTAGTTTTTCTCTACTATATTCCTAAATGCCTTTCCAATGTTTAAATATTTTCTAGAGAAATGGTTTGACATTTTCTTTACCGTGTACTAAATCAAGAGACCAAAACCCCAAAGAATTCTTTAATGACTGTTTATGTCTGAGAGAAACTGGTGTTAAAGTGCAATTTTTCAAGTAAGCAACACGCTGACGCTCCATAAGTGATACAGATTATTTTAGATAGGAGTAACTGAGCTGGGTAATTCATCTCACCTACCTGACCTGACAACTCCTTTCATTATTTCAGAACAGTAATTGAGATGCCAGAACGTGTGATGATGATGACATAAGATGACAATATTGGTCCACTTCAACCAGTCTCCACGTCTACGTCAATGAGTGATAGAGGCTCACACCTCAGCCACAGACAGGGTCCAGAGTGGTTATCCTCCTCTGCCTTTTCCAGAGGATGAGACAGCTCCAGGGATAAATGTATGACTTAACTTAAGTTAACTCCTTTTCTTACTGTCATAAGCAACAAAGTGCCCCAGGAACAGTTCTGAAACTGTCTAAGGGCCAAATGCCACAACTCATCCTCTCCTGCTCCCTTACTTGTTTCAGTGGTGAGAGCTCTGCTGGCTCAGTGCACCTCTTCTATCCACCCTTCTCCCTTTGCAAACTGGGCTACCCTGTCCTGTGGATAGACACAGGAGTGGAGTCAAGGCTCTCCCTATTGCCTTAAATTCACTTGCATATCAGGGGGAGAAAAGGAAAGCATTTAGGGCATCTTTCTCCCTCTTCCCTACCTGCATAGGCTGATGGCTCTGCAGCTTCTGAAAACAGCTGAGAAGAGCGACCTCTACTTTACAGACTCCAAGTCCACCCTCCCACATGACCACCTTTAGCAGCCTCCATACACCTGAAAAATCACTTCAGATGAAGAGTGTTTTGTGCTCCTTCTTTGTCTAACCAAATATTTACTTCCATTTAAACGAGTGCTTAATCCTCACATTAATAGTGTTCTCTCCAAGGGTCACTTCTTGTTGCAAACTCACCTCCTGTGTATTTAGACAGAGAACCACAAAGAGGGCCACAACCAAAATGTCCTTCAGAACATATAGCAGGGCTGGTGGTTTAACACAGGGATGTACAAATAGTGTAAGATATGAAACAGAATTAAAGCAGTAACTAGAAACACGTCAGCCAAGCAGTCCCTGCACTGCATTGAAAAGCAGTGGGAAAAGCCATGGCTGTAGGTAACACACTGTGTGTGCTGGAGGACCTACAGAGATCACAAACATGATTAAAAAAAATATACAAATTGGTATTGCAACATGTCTAGATCTAAGATGCTTCCAAAGTTATTTTCACCAAGCAGAGCCTAAAAATAAGCACTTCAACATGAAAATGAAACCATCTATTTAGCATTGCTGTTCTGGAGACCTCAAGTATCTCTGGAAGTTCACATTCTCCTCTAGAGCATCACACAGCTGTGGAAATGAGAAAAAATATCTAGAGCAAGACTTGCAACTGATACAAAAATATTATGGACATAATGGGGATCAACTATAGATATGTGCTGTGGAGAATCCAAATGATCTGCCCCAGCTTGCTGTATATTCTAAGCAGTGCCACAGAGGAAAAATGCAGGCACAGGTATTCAGAATAAGCCACAGTTAATGGTGAAAAGTTTATTTTAAAGATAAGAACTGACATCCAATATTTCTGTAGCTACAAACACCTTTAATTAGAAAGTTTATTTTGCTTATTGCATATTCAGACAATTACACACTGGCTTCAAGCTGGTTTCATTTTCCAATCTGATATTACAGCAGGAGCTACACATAAAATGACAAAAAGTTATATCAGTGTGTTTTGCTAGAACAAGAATTGCACTCTCCACAGTGAGGTGTGGCTTTGGAAATGCTTCCCTACAGAGGGGTTTGAGTGTTAGAGGGAAGTAAAAAGTTACTGGCAGCAAACTCAGGCTATTCTCTGCCACCAGAGGTCCAGGAGCCTGGACTGATGGGAAGAAGCAGAGTTCCAGCAAAGCCAAAGACAGTTCCCTGATGATGCTTCAGTGGGCAGCAACTCTGGGTTACTGCACCCTGGGACTGGTTGGAAGGCAGATAAGCACAAGTGTATTATTCTACATCCACAGTTAGTGGGATGGAGCAACTCCTTTCAGTACCAGGGAACTGGCATCAAGATTCATTAAATCAGTAAGATGCTGTGATTAATTTGTCTGATTGCATATCATACTGCCTTGCTTTTTACTCTCTGGCATGTAGGTTAATTTATATGAGGAACTCTCTACTCCATTTCCCTAATGATACAAGTAAAGAAGGGAATTACAGGTTACGTATATTGTCTGCCTGCTGTTTTCTTTCACCCTCTTACAAAGAAATCATTCCACTGGCCACAGAACTGCTCCTTGTTCCAGAACACCCAACCCACCTACCACCACCTCCCCTTCAGATGGGTTTCTGTGGTCAGTTTTCCATCCAAGTCCTTCTAAAAGGCAGAAACACGTAGAGAGCATTCATCTTCATTCCCTTAAGGCCCCAGTTCCAAAATTACATCATGATCATCACTATTTAGATCTGAATGAGGTAAAGGTGAATAGAGATCCATGCCACTGAAATGCACATCAGGTCAACAGAGGGAGATTGCTTTTCTGAAGTCTCACCACAAAGTCACGATGGTTTGGGGGGGAAAAAAAGCCCCCGGAAAAACTCCAAACCCCAAACCACATACATACATCAGTCTATACTTACAGGCCTCTAATGCATTAGGCTAAATGGGGAAAGAGGATATCTTGTTTTGTTATAATTTGGAGAGAGAATAAAAAGAATCCTACACTGTTACTTGATTTTCACCACATTGTTTAAATATTTGAAGCACCCGTTGCTGGAATGGTTCTCCAAAAAGAACATTAAGTTCTTCAGCTTTGACAGGCAAAGTCAGTGATTGGCATTCCAAAATAAAAAAGGCTGAAAAGAATATAAAGCCCAAACAATAAACCTTTCACTTAACACACAGCTTCACATTGGCTGTATTGTCACAAAGCTCTTCCTCTTCATCAGGGTGAAGCTGAGCATATTCACTGTCTCCCCAGAAGCTTTAGATAATAACATGGAGGAAAAGATGAGAACTTAATCAATTCCTCACTAGGGCAATTTTTAGCACTAACTTCTCTCTACCCAGAGGATAATGAGACCTTTGGAATTTTGAGCAAAAATCCCTCTTTCCCTTCAATCCATTCTCGTCTTGATTACAGAGCAAAACACGTGTTGCTAGAATATGAAACAAGATGTTCATAAAACAGAAACAGGGACATGCAATTGTCTGGTATAATTTCTGAATTCCAGCAAATTAGAGTTAACCAGACAACAACCGTTCCGTTTGGGGAGAAATTTCAATGTAACCACAACAAAATGCGGAAAATACTTTCCAAATGTTTTCTGCTTTGCATTGGAACAAAAATAAACCCATTTTAAAATATTGCCATGAAAACAAAAACAGGAAAAAATGTCCACTCTCTGGATAAAACTTGAGCTTTTCCACTCGGAAAGAGGATACAAGAGTGTTTTAGCTGTTATGGAAAAATATGGAAAATTCAAGTTGACATTTCTCATCCCAGAGCAGCATGGCAGTAAATCAGCTTCCCCAAACCCTCTTTTGCTCCTTCAATCCTCACCTCAGTGGATTATTGGAATAACTGTCCCCTAAAAACACTAGAGCTTCCCAGAAAGTATATTTGGCGAGTGAGAATTCTCTGGTTTAGCCCACCCTAGTAAAAACCTGTTGTTGCACTCTTCCAGAAATTTAAGGAAACTGTTCTTATAAAAATGAATAATGAATGTGAGTAAGCAGAGTTACCTGTGTGTAGAAGCAGCATCAGGCTAAATTCTTCCCTGTAACTCTTTGCTGATGCCATAATTCTATCTTAAGTACAGATGACTGCATTGCTTTCAAAGAACTTGCTATAAATGCTATTTGCTGGAGGAGAAGATAAGTGCTAGCAGCTATAATTCAAAAGCCACAAAAGCTGCACACATTCCCTAGCAACACAACAAACGTGAGACCGACCCACACTTACAACAACAACAAAGAGCTGGGATAGTTCAAATTGTTTATTCCTCCAAGAGCAGAAAGAAGGGGGAAAATATCTAATACCTCTTCAATGAAACAGGTTGAGGAATCAAGTTAGGGAATGCTTTTGACTTTTACTCTCTTGGTTAGGCTGTAGACAAGGGATTATATAGAATAAGATTTCTGCAGCTCAGTAAGGAGATATTTAAACAGGGATGTGTGAGACATGAAGTCATTCTCTCTACACAGCTCCAGGGACAGTGCTGTGTCCAGCTTGGAGCATCACACCTTGGCAGATATGCAGACCAGTTTGGAAGGATGCCAGCACAGAGCAGTCAGGATCAACGTGAGTGTGGAAATCTTGCCCCCTGAGGCAGGACAAAAAGAATTGAAAATTTGCTAACTCTATAAAAAAAAAATGCAGTTGGAAAATCTTGGAAAAGATGACCCGAGTAAGAGAATCAAGACAGTATCTTGATTCTATCTGCCTGTGACCCAAGCCACTGCCTGAGTATACTCAGCAATCTGGAATACAAAATCATTGAAAATGTGCAAGAGGATTTTATCCCTGTAGATCTGAATTCTGATGTTGATAGTAAAGATTCCCTCTTGACATCTATCTCAGTGGATCAGAGGATTCACATTTTAAAAATTCACATTTTAAAGATTCACATTAAAATCTCTTTGCCCAGATCTGAGGAATATCCTACGCAAAGCAGGCAATAATAGACCATCCTTTTAAATTTGTAAATTTAAAAGAGAGACTTCCAGTGTTTCACTAAAAATACGGTCCCCTTCCTCAAACTCTTTGATCTTAGACATATCTTGAAGAAATAGCCTTAAAGCTCCAGTTCAGCTTGCATTTAACTCTCAATAAACCAGTCACAAGTTCCATAAGACTGCATTGATTCAAACATACTCTGCTGAAACGAATACTAAAACTGGCATCATTTTGGAAAAGTTCCTTCCGACAGAATATGTATGGAGCCCACAGAATTTGTAGTATAAACAGTTATTCTAAAAGACCAACAGAATTATATGTGGCACCTTTTATATAGATTTCTTGAATCATATTGCACTATAGCTACAAGAATTGGCAGGGGTTTGCATGCTAAATTTTACAGCTGCATTCAACAACTTAGAATATAGAGCAAATCAAAGATACCTCATTGAATTGGCTCAGCCACAGTTAAGAGGAGAAATGCAAAAATTCACAAATGCAAGAAGTAAGAAAAAACACAGGATCAAGTCAAGGGAATCTGAAATCTTGTGCAGAGGTTTTTTCAATCCCAAAATAAGTGCACTGGTCCAACAATTGCAGGAAACCCTGCTAAGGAATCACAGGATTTGTCTATAGCTTTATCTCTATGTGATCTACTAAAATCCTTCTTGTGCTGAACTCTAATGCCCAGTGTTAAACTTACCTGGGCAATAAATACTAAAATAACAGGTGAGCTGCTGTGGGCTTCCAGTTCCCCACAATCATGCTCCTGACTCTTGAAATTATCAGCAGGGTTGGGACAAGAAGAGAGCACTGGGATAAAGATGTCACACAGCATGCACAGATGTGACTAGAGCACAGAAGCTCTGTCAGAGCTGGACTGGAGGCAATATCAGCACCTCCTTTACACAAACTTGCTTAGAAGAGCTTGGCAGTCTTCAACTAAGATCCCTCCATAATCTACAGTGTTGCTGAAATATCACCAGAGGATATTTCGCTTTCCTTTCACTGTTGTCCTTTGCAGCACAGCTCAGAAAGTATAAATCATAAAACAGCATGGAAATCACATTTCCTCTCTGCCTCTGGAATGATTTCATCGGATCTTTTTCTGTTCAGCCTGTGAAACAGCTAATGCTCTTCTCCTTTCTTCGGCCCCTTTGTGGATTTTAGGTTATCTGTACTACTGACCTGTTTACAACAAAGTGCCAGACTAAAACATAGCGTGATGACAGGTTCTTGTCAGTCTGAAGAGATTAAAAACAACACAAGCCCTGACCCAAAATATAAAAATAAGCTGGGCTTTTTGCCCTCCCCAAGGTCAGTGTTTCAAGCATGAAATTCAGCCACTTATACCAAAAGATGCACCAAAAAAATTTATTTTTTTTATTTTAAAAAGGTTATCTAGTGTTTAAATTATTCAGTTAAGAAGACAGCATAAATCCAATAATGAATATTCCAAGCTAAGATTAAGATGGAAGTTTCCAGCCTGAAAATAAAGGGCATCAAGCACTGAAGAGCCCCCATGCTGTTTCTGGCACTTCTGTCCTATTCAGCTGTGACTGGTACTCCTTGCTCCCAACCCCAGGAATGTCTCTCCTTAGTGCTGGGTGACAGAATCACAAGAATTTAGAAAGACAGTCTCACTACTTTTTGCTGTCACACAAAGCAGTGACGTGAACATTGAAAATCTTGTAGAATTGGCTACGTCAGGGGGTTGTGTATCATCTGTCCAAAGTGTCTCAACAGGTGTAATTGAATACAATCTTCACTAAGTAATATCCAACATAAAAAAAGCCCAAACAAAGAAGAGTATGCACTTAAAAGTGGACTAGGAGAAATTCAATACAACAAATCAACCACAAAATTTTCTTTCTAAGACTGATTAGCAAAAATACTTGGAAAGAAGGATTAAGGAATCGTTTCAGAAATGTTTGAGCACCGTTATCTTGGTGCCCTCCTTGGGAGTGAGGAGGTTTAAGAAGACCATGTTCACAGTTCAAATGTTGCTTTAGGAAACAGGCAGTCATGTAAAAACTGAAATTAATGGGATTCACCAAGATCCCACCTTTCTTTTCCATGGTGTCTTTTATATTTTCAATGAGGGAGTATTATCTCTGAAAATGGAGTGCCATATTAAATGGAAGCATATGGAATTTGGAGTGAAACAAGTTATTACTAGTAGATATCATGAATCTATTGCATCTTGTGACTCCCAAATACACTGCCTTACTTTTTGCTATAGTCATTTGCAATAAGACCATCAAAAACCTCTTGATAACTGATGTGCAGACCTGTCCTAGATGCAATGACTCTGGTCTTTAAATTTCACCATCATTTCCTCTACAGGGATTTAATTAGGAGATGTGCTCCAAGGCACTCCCACCACACTTCTGCATCTTCTAAGGTTGACCTTTGGTTTGTTGATTTTCGCTTGCTTAAACACATCCTGAAACTCATTTTGCAAACTGAATTAATTTTCATTTGCACTTTGCCGTTTATGTTAAAATGGGCCACAGCTCTTACTCTCTTTGAAAAGACTGGCTTCTAAAAAAGAAACTTCCTAAAGTTTAAATCATTCAGTGTAATGTCTGTGAAATGTGCATAATGATTGTCATTAGAAGTCGTCGTCTAGGGAAAAATACTAAATACATGAAACCACAAGAATTCACAGTAATTCAAAATATAATTTTCTTCCTGGAGAATCTAATTTTAGCTACTAAAAGACCATCATAGCATTAATACTAATGTTTGTGTTGCACATGACCTAAACTGTAGTTTAGAAAAACCCCAGGCAACAACTAAAAAGCTCAATTGCTCTCCTTGGATCAATATGGAAAAAAGCAAAATCTAATGGAAAAGAAAGCAGGGAAGGAGATACAGCTTGTTGTACGTTCTGCTTATAAAATGAGCTCTTGGGGGTTCTTCACTCTAAAGACGGGCTTCAGAGCATCCTCCTTCACCAATGGTGGAGATTTTCCCTTCTGCTCAGCAGCCCCAGGGCAGGTTTCTTACCCCCTGCAGTGTCCACATAATCCATACATTGTGGTGGAGTGCAGTAGTTGGCTAAGAAAACACAAGCCATTCCCTTATGTTCTTCTACCATGTTCCCTCCTCAGCAATTAAGGGGGCTGAAACATTGCCCACTACAGAGTGAACTTCACAAACCCCAACTAACACTTCAGAGAACTCAAAACTTCAGAAACATTTCCCTGGACTTGTATTAGCACAATGTCAATAGAAGCTTTTATCTGCCACTCACATGCTCATCAGATATTATGACTTGAGGGAGATTTTAGGAGTTACGTCTTTGTAAGCAAAATACCCACATTGCTTAGCAAGCACACTACTACTTTTCTTAATAAAAAGTGACTCCTAAAAGTCATAGCTGGAGAGGCAGAGATAGTCTAGTGCCTAATTTTTTAGTATACACTGTAAGATTTCTTTTAGATTTGCATGCCTGTGCCTGCACAGAGAAACACAAAACAAACACTTTCTCTGACAAGAAAATCAACTGGGACTGATCTCCCAGTGTCACCGGGAGGCCACATGGAATAGCAAGTCCCCATAATTACACACCTCGATTTCCTGAGCAGTGGGTGCTGCTCTGGTTGCAGACAGCAGGGCAGTTGAAATGTCCTGCATTAGAGATTTTAGTGGGTACCCAGAGCCCATCATTTATAACTCAGCACCTCTCTGCCTCCTCTGGTGTCCTGTGTTTGCAGGAGTGGAGAATCGCACCTGAGACACCTTCAGAGACCGACAACTTACAGC